>NW_026693558.1:600000-1200000 GCF_021218885.2 Marmota monax
TGATTGAAATAAGTCTAAATGCATTAATACAGATAAATCACAAAAAAACCATAATGTCTGAAAAAATGGAATTTGTTGAAACTTATGGGCAGTATGGTAACACTGATTTCAAATATGAAATGTTGAGATGTAAAGCAGCAATATAATTTTACATAGATAACAATCATATACATCACCCAGGAGCAACACAAACTTCAGAAAAAGTACCTCTGTAAAGAAAGGGACCACACATACCAACTTCAGAGTAGTGGGTGCCTCTGTAAAGGAAGGGAAAAATAGATGATAGAGCTCTAGCTGCTCCTGTTTCTTACAACCAACCAACAAGATATTCACAGAGATTGAAACGAGTATGACAAAATATGAAAAGCTACATAAGCTCACTAGTAAGGACATATATTTGCATGCTTAAAATGTTTTATAGTTAAATATATTAAGGTTTGCATAAAGTTAGACGCTTATAGATTTTTATTGCAGCATTGATTGTAGTTACAAAAAGCTAGAAGCAACTTGAATATCCATAAGCAAGGATGTCAATACACACCCATGAATGCTATAAAAGATTAATATATGAATATTTGTCCCTTTTATTTTATTAAGGGCTCCATTTCTGTATACCTCCAATCAAGGGCAAGGCATTCTCCCCAACAATTTGACTTTGGGCTGGACTATATGACTTTCTTTACCCAGAGGAATATTATCAAATATGCCCAGCCAGAGCCTTGGAAAGTTCCTATGCAATGGGACTTGGTCTCTTGCTGCTCTTGCTCCTTTGCCATGACTAAGAGGACATGCCTGGGCTAGCTTGCTAAGGAAAATCAGAAACATCTGGAGGACAGCTGAGTTGTCACTATCTTGATCATCCTACAACTATCAGCCCCCTTCTAGTCTCCAGTTGACAGTAGATATTAGAGAGTCCAGCTAAGATCAGTCAAGCTAAACCCAGATCAACAAAAATGCTTGGCCAATCATATACTTGTGGGACAAAAAATTATTTGTTTCAGTCCTTTTACAGAAACAATACAATTTACCAAGGAAAGAATTCTGATTAAAAAATGACTGTCATAGATTGTTTACAATGTGATTTTCCTATCTGAATTTTTCAAAAAATTTATCTTTTGGGTAAAATATCTAAAACAGCACTTTCTTACCATTATTTTACCCTAAATGTTTCCTTCCTTAATTGGCTCTAACAAGAATTAAATTTCTATCCAGTACTCCAGTACCGTTAGCATGTAGAAACGTAACTTTGTTGAGAGTATTGAGTTAGAAAAACCTTGTCTCATATCAGAAAGAAATTTCTAGAACCAGTTGCTTCCAAAGTATAACCTTTTAGTCAGGGGTTAAAGAGAATGAAATCAATTGTTGTAAGTCTGAAAGCGATTTCTTCACATCAAAAATGTAAATAAATTTTATTATTGTAAACAAATAAAATTGGAAGAATCCATAAAGTTCCTTGATTTTAACCTTAGTAAATAACTAAAAGTTTGACAATAGGTTAATATGTGTATCTATTATTTATCCCAACTTTCTATTTTATAAAATATCATGATATCTAGAATAACTGAAGTCAGGATTTGTTTGCCAAACTTCTGCAAAGCAGGTACTCTCAGCAAACAAATAGCAGGCATGCTTTTTTGTTTAGGTAAATGTTAATAACCACAGCTGCTTTGGTAATTCAGTTATTCAGCAAAGACATTGTAAACTACTTGAAAAGAAACCATCTGGTTTGCAGTTGTAAAACTGAAACCAATTAAAACATTTAAACGACATTTTGCTTTTTCATTTTAATCTGTAAAAATATATTTTGCAAGTTCCAATTAGTGGTTGACTTTTCTCTATTGCTTTTATAACATGAGTCTGACTCTAATAATTTTTAAGTTCAAAAAGCTGTTCCTATAATTGATATTATACTGAGACACCAAATCAATTAAACAATAAAGAATATTGTGTGTGTATGTATACATACATACATACACATAGTGATACACATAGACAAGAACAGTAGAACACACAACATTTCTATGTATGAGACGGATAAAGTAGGACAAATTGTCTACCACATCATAAGAATCAATAGTTAGATATACCCTAAGAACATAATTTTTGTTTCTTTTATTCAGCAGTATGAGCTCTTCCCTTTGATCCTGGAATAAAGTACAGGTAGGCGCATATTATTCTTCTCACTTTATTTTATTGATTGATTGATTGATTGATCGATTGTGTGTATTTATTTATTTATTTATTTAATTTATTTATTTATTTATTTATTTATTTAGTCGAACTTAGAGGTGCTCTACTACTGAACTACACCCCCAGACCTTTTCTTTCTTTCTTTCTTTCTTTCTTTCTTTCTTTCTTTCTTTCTTTCTTTCTTTCTTTCTTTCTTTCTTTCTTTCTTTTTTCTCTTTAGACAAGTTCTTGCTAACCAACCAAGGATGGCCTCAAATTTGTGAACCTCCCCCCCTCAGCTTTCCAAGTGGCTGGAATGACTGGTGTATGCCACCATAGCAGGCTCTTCTCACTTTTGGATAACAAAAAAGCACTATAATCACTCTAGTTTTCAAAGTTTTGAATGTCAAGATTTGTAAATCAATGTATCCAACTCCATTAAAATTTAGAGCTGCTCCCCAGGTGAAACTTAGGTCTACAGAGGGAGGAAGCCAATAAAGGGGAGAAGGGAACTCTTGTTCTTTTTCTCTCTCTTCCTCCTAGGCTTCTCTTACACCTTCCATCTTCCCAACCATGACTGTGAATCTTCCTTCAATGTGAGAACAAGGAAAACAGATTAGCTGGGGCAGGAAAGTTCTTATTTGGTTGACTGTTTTAAGTTGCTTTCTGTCTTTCACAAGCGTGCAAATGCTGAAAGTTAACACTGTCTCCTGAAGAAGTTTCATTTTTATTTTTTTGGAAGTCAAACCCTAGTCACTTGTCATCCCAGATGGTCTCTAGCCTGCAGTCCACTTAAATGTACTGTATTTCAATGATAAACTTACTTCTTCCTCTGCCACAGAGATATATACATATATATGCACATACACACACACACACACATATATGTGTGTGTAGACACATATAGATATTTATTTATATTTATACTATATATAGTGTTATGTTATATATGTTATATAATATGATACATACAATAAATATATAACATGATATACTATATGTATAATCCACCTCTCACCTCTCCTGTTGAGGCTTGTTTGCTGTCCTGTAGACCTGCCTGCACAGTACCTAATAAAGCAACTATGCCAAATCTCACTTTTGACCACATGAGGTGCCCAGGACACACTCAGGCATCCTTGACCCTGCAACGACCAGGCCAGCAGGACAATCCCAATACTGGAGCTTCATTTCATGCTCATTGCAATTAGCCATTACCTCCCTTCTATATACTCCCTAACTGTGGGGCCATATCTCAGCCTTTCTGATTGATCCTGGTAGAAATTATCCATCTTAACTTGAAATCCTGAGGAAATAACAACTTTGTGTTTTTGGGGGGGAAAAAATCACCTTTTTTTCAATTTTTCCTTCATGCTTTCTCCTTTTTATTATTTCTACTCCAAATGAGAGCAAGAAGATTTTATAGTCAAGAAACCTATTCATATACATTGCCTTTGAAAAAAAAAATTCATCTTGGCCTGGCATTGCATTTTAGAATTTCATAACCCATTACATTCTCATATTTCAATTACATTTTCACATTGACACCTGGCCTTAATAGTTTGGAGGATTTTTCATAATAATACCTGGGCAGCGCAATTATTGAAATTCTATGGAGAGAAAATCTTTCCACCTTTAAACAAAAGTAGAATTATACATATACCCGGAGAAAATCATCTGTGTTTTTATGTCCTCTATAATGCTACAGAAGGGGACACAAAAAGGTTTCATTAAAAGGAAGAATGCAAGAATCAATAAATGGGATAGATTCAAACTAAAAAGCTTCTTCTCAGCAAAAGATACAATCAGTGAGGTGAAGAGAGAGCCTACATCCTGGGAACAAATTTTTACCCCTCACACATCAGATAGAGCTCTAATCTCTAGGGTATACAAAGAACTCAAAAAGTTAAACAAAAAAAAAAAAATAATCCAACCAACAAATGGGCTAAGGACCTGAACAGACATTTCTCAGAAGAGGATATACAATAAATCAATAAACACATGAAAAAATGCTCACCATTGCTAGCAATCAGAGAAATGCAAATTAAAACTACTCTAAGATACCATCTCACTCCAGTAAGAATGGCAGCCATTATGAAGTCAAACAAGTGCTGGCGAGGATGTGGGAGAAAAAGGTACACTCAAACATTGCTGGTGGGACTGAAAATTGGTGCAGCCAATTTGGAAAGCAGTATGGAGATTCCTTGGAAAACTGGGAATGAAACCACCATTTGACCCAGCTATTCCTCTTCTCGGACTGTACTCAAAAGACCTAAAAACTGCATACTACAGGGGCACAGCCACATCAATGTTTATAGCAGCACAATTCACAATAGCTAGACTGTGGAGCCAACCTAGATGCCCTTAAATGGATTAATGGATAAAAAAAAATGTGGCATTTATACACAATGGAATATTACTCAGCACTAAAAAATAATAAGATCATAGCATTTGCAGGGAAATGGATGGCATTAGAGCAGATTATGCTAAGTGAAGTTAGCCAATCTCAAAAAAAAAAACAAAACAAAACAAAACAAAAAACAAATGCCGAATGTCTTCTCTGATATAAGGAAGGTGACTCAAAATGGGGTAGGGAGGAAGAGCATGAGAAGAAAATTACCTCTAGATAAGGAAGAGAAGTGGGAAGGAAAGGGAGGGAGAATGGGAATTGCATGGAAGAGGGAAGGAGAGACCCCCTTCGTTATACAGATTACAGGTATGACAATGTGAGGGGGGGGAAGTGGGTCACATTAGGTTGGGTAGAGAGAAGTGATGGGAGGGGAGGGGAGGGGAAGGGTGGAATGGAAGGACAGCAGAATAAAATAGACATTATTATTGCTGTGGGTATATACATGACTGTATGACCAATGTAATTCTGCAACCTGTACACTCAGAAAAATGAGAAATTATATCCCATCTGATTCAAATGTATGATATGTCAAGATCATTGTACTGTCATGTGTCACTAATTAAAACAAATTTAAAAAAACATAAAAATGGCTGGCAATGTGAGTCAGTGGTTAAGTCCTTCAATTTCTAGGACCAAGAACTAAATAAATAAAGCAAAGCATAAAAAGAATGAATTCTAAAAGAATAAATTACTTAAAGTGGAAGGAAAATCAGTACATCATAAAACTTTTATGTACATCCAAGCATATATATGTATGTGTATATATATACATGTATATTCATGTGTGTGTGTGCATATATATATATATATATATATATATATATATATATATATATACATGATTTTTCTCTTGTCTTTCAAAATTGACTTAAACTAACAAGAGAGCATTTGGATTCCATATCAAACAATTTGAATCCTGTATTCAGATGTTGCCAAAATACAAAAGATATACTATGCTTGTAGGATCACCTCATGAATAATTTTTCCATCATTATTTGATATATGATATTTTTCATAGAAAGCATAAAAGTGAAATCCATTTAATTTCCTTAGAATTTAGAAAGATATATAATATAATAAAGTTTCAGACTTAAATAGCAAGCTGACTTGAATTATATTCCTTATCTTCAAACACATTAGAGAAAATTGTAGATTAGGGGCATAGAAACAGGTTCATACAGAATTGAAAATAAAGTCTCTGCATGAGTAACTTAACTGAGATCCAGGGTTTTGAAATAAAATTTAATCCACTACTTTTAATTCATTTACTCATGTATTCATCACATATTAAGCTTTTGACATAGCAAGTGTACAAGTGGAAGAAGATGTTTTCCATGTCTTTAGGTAATGTTATTATCAAGTAAAGGAGATGATCAGGCAAACTCAGAACATGCATTAAAATGCGATCATGGCTCTAATGAAAACATGTCTATTTATCCAAGTTATGATAAGATTAAAAAAGGAAGACCTAAATTCACCTGGTTTGTGATGGGATTAGGATATGGAAGAAAATTTCACAGACGAGGAAACATTTGATTTGAGAATTAGAGAATGAGTTAGAATTTCCAAGTAGTCATAGTAGTGCAAGGCATTCTGGATATGGCAAATATCAGGTACCTGGTTACCAACTCCATCTTGCTTGCCATGAGAGAAAGCAAGATGGAGTTGGTAACCAGGTAATTTAATTTCTCCTAAGGCAAATGGTAAATGGAAAGGCAAGAACCATACCATGAAGAACATGTTTGAATTTTTATCCTACAGCTTACTTTTGGGGTGTATTTAAAGACTTCTAGGCAAGGATATAACATAATCCAATTTTCAATTTAGGTGTAAAAAAAAATGACACTGGTAGAGAAGTTACTTTCACCACCATTCTACTTTTTTTCATGTATCTGTATTTGCATAAGTTAGAAGGACATTGATGCTGAATTCAAGTTGGAAGGAGATAGTCAAATGCAATAAGTATTACAGACTAGATGGAAGGTAAATGCCAGCTGATCCACTTAAATTCATCAGACCTTCAAGAAATACATGGAGCTTCTTAAAATGGATCTCACATTTCTTACTGCATTATTTTTTTAATTAATATTTTAATGTTAATTATTAGTAAGCATTCTTTAAATAGTAATTTTTCCAAATATACAGATGAAATGGAAAAGTATTCTATTAGACATTCATTTTAAATTAGAATTTTTTAAAAAGAAGAAAATAGTGTGCCATAATCTTATCATTATAAAGTAGCTTATCTGGTTAAGTGGGGGTAAAGGCCATGAATCAAATACAGTGATTCTGATTGTAATTCATATATACTCATTATAAGGTAGAATATCCAGAACAGAAGTAACTTTAAACTTTTTTGTCAAACAAACATGCCAATATTGCTTTTCATAAGTTTTTTATCATTCTTTTTACTATCCCAGGCAATTGTAAAAGTTATTATACCAAGTTACTATATTTAAACAGAGCTTTGCTGCTTCCTGGCTTCAGCTCTCCTGATTGATTGATTGATTGATTGATACTGGAATAGGGACTGAACCCTCAGGCACTTTACCACGGAATTACACCCCTATCCCTCTTACTGATTGTTTGAGGCAGATTCTCGCTAAATTTCTGAGGATCTTGCTAAGTTGTTGGAACTGGCCTCAAACTTGGAATCTTCCTGCTTCAGCCTCTCTAGTCACTGGGAAAACAGGTTTGCACTATTGTGTCCAGCAAAATTGTCCATCATTTTGATCCTAAAATTGAAATGGTGAATTTGTGATATCAAAATGTATTCTAGGACAACCATTGATTTCTGTAGTCAGTCATTCCTTTTGTGGTTAATTATTGGCTCTCTTAGAGAAATAAGAAAAACTGCAGTAAAAGGATATTATCCAAATTATTTAAACAGTAAAATTTGATCTCATAGCAATAGAAAATAACAGCTAACATAGCTGCTTCTTTATTAAAGCCTTTGGTGTATGCATTCACAGAAATATAAAGCATATTTGTTTTTAAAATTAACACCACTACTTTTTAAAAGTCTATTCTTAAATGCATGCACATGCACACTGTGTATATGAAAGTTACAATGCAATGGACTCAATTGATTAGGCTTAATAAGGTTTGGAGCTAGGAACCAATCAGAAGGCCAGAAAGAAGGTGGGTCAAACACACCCTCCAGGGCTTTGCACCACATTTCTTGGCATCTAAAACAAAAGCAAACTTATCCTCTGTTCCTGCAGTACTTTGGTACAAATGTGTTTTATGCACAAGGGTCAGATATTTGTATTTTCCTCTATTATAAGGGATTGAGTCCCATAGCACTGTAATATCTGTGTTTACAAATAGAAACCATATTTATTCTGAATGTATTTGTAACTAAGTGTACAATTCACAGCTTTATCACTTGTTTTATGAGTCCATTTGGCTTGGCATGGAAAAAAATAATTAATCAAGTCTGTAGATTTCAGGGCCTGGTCTTTATTTATGTAGAAACTGCTTATTTATTAACATTAAGCATCTCCCATTTGGTCTCAAAGAGACATATAGTCACATGGAAACAGCAGTTTTCAGTAGATGATTGCACAACTACAGATGCTTTTTTTCCAACACCGTCACAGCTGAGGAGGTCCAACCAAATGAAAAACAGTTCTGATGAAGTGAGAAACAGAAAATCGGTACCATGCAAACGCTATTACATAATAAAATGCAGACCAGCACACATTTTTTAAACTCTCTTTATTAAATTTATGTGAATCAAGAGGAAAGGGTGAAAAGTATATTTACTGATGATAAAAATGATTCTCTGGATAATTTCAGTCATCTCATTTAAAATGTGCTCTTTACAATTTTCTAGCTTTCCTTGCATACTTTTCAGCTTGCTGTCATCTACTCCAAAGTTAAATTTTTTTATTTAATAAAGAAATAGAATTTGCAGGTGGTATGTTCCTGAACAGGCAGTCTAATATCAAGTGATGTAACAAAACACTTAAATGAAAATTGGTAAGCTGTCCTCACTAATCCCAGTCTTAAAATATTTTCAGATGACTCATCTTAACCTGTTGTGACAGTCATTTTAGTATATGTGCATCTATCCTGCCCCACTGGGAACAATGCCAGCCATGCAGCACATGAAATCATGGGATGTGTTATGATGCTATCCCTGAAAGATTTCCAGGCTAAGTTATATTCACAGGATTATACCACAGGGAGGCTAGCACCCTGATGGATTCTTAAAGTACATGCAGATGTGCACTTCTGAATATGTAGTGCTAGAAATATTGCTTATCCTTCTGGAATGTATAATAAAGAGACAGATTCAAGTAGCAGAATAATTTTAAAACATACAGAAGGAGATTAAGCATGTTAATTTCTTGCTACCAAAACTTTTTTCTCCATTCATTGTATATATGCTTATGTGTGTCTCTGTTTATAAATATATGTATATTTATGTATATAAAGTTTTACCATATATTCAATTGTTTCAGTTAAAGTAGTCATCCTTAAGTATATTTCTACATATTCCACTAGTGTACTTACACTAGACTAGAAAATAATATTTGTTCTTTTTTTTTTACTTTCACTCTCATTATGAGAGTATTTTTTATTTGTTGGGTAAACTATGCTGAATATTTAATACTTTTCTTCATTTAATCTCTACAAGTAGAAATTTTTCTGTCTGTTTCACCTATGAGGAAACTGTGTTTCTGAGAATTTGGGTCACATGTGAGACAACTAATTAGTAATTAAGGAAGTCAAAATTTAAATTCAATCTTAGCTCTGCAACCAGTACTCTTAACTAATATCTCTTTTAAGTCAGCTAACCAATAAATAACTCAATATATTAGCACAAAGGGGATATGAAAGTGATTTCAATTAATTATGTTTAATCAAAGAGATCACAGTAAGTGAATAAAACATTCATCTTAACCAAAGGTAGTACAAGGGAATGTATTGCTTCACTGAGTCACCAGTTCCAAATGTCTTCTAACTCTCTTACACCAGTATCCAAATCACTTGATATAAATATAAATCTATCATACAGTCGGGGTATTTTGACACTTTGCATTTATATCCCATTTCTTTAAAAGTTATTGAGGACTTACATTTCTATTGTTTCATTTAAAGTTACCCAAGACTGCTTTACATACTGTATTTTGGAAACACTGTGTCACATGCTTAATTTCTGTACAGGGAGTTCTATTCTTCTGGCATACATTTCCATTTCTGCCTCTTGTACATTCTTTATACATGTATCCAAAGATAGGAAAGATAGTGATGGACTGAAAAAGCCCTGTTTTCATTAACTTCAGAAGAAGGAAGATAATGTATTAGCAAAGTTTCTTATTTTGTTTGAATATACCAGTCATCTGGAGTGTTATTTGCAACAACAGCAATTTTTAGCTCTTTTCAAGGGGTACTACAAAAAAGATGAAACTATCAACTTACAAATATATATCAAGTAAATCCAGAGTCTGCTGTGCATGTAGGCAAGTAATTTTTGAGACCCCAATCTACTGGACTTCTCAAAAAAAGCAAGTATGGTCTTCACCTACTGTGTACAAACCAGTAGCATAAAATATGCTTTGATGCTATAGCCAGTGTGACTGTTTTTGACAGAAGTAAGATAGAGTCACTTTATGTATGAAAAATTGTGCTCTCTATGTGTAATATGAATTGTAATGCATTCTGCTCTCATATATAACAAATTAAAATTTTGAAAAAAAAGAAGTAAGATAGAGTAAATCGCTTTTTCAAAATATGGGAAATCAGTTAATATTGACCCTGTAAGTCCCTTCCTTTCTACCTCTCTTCCTGATCCAGTGAACCCATGTAAGCCGATCATGAAGGACAGAAAGAAGTAGAATAAAGAAAGTGTGCAATACATGAAGAAAAGATCTCTTTCCAGGATACTGAGTGATATAGCAAGTGTTGGAGAAGAATAGAAATCTTTTCATGTTGTAATTTTGCATGGATCTTTTCTAGAGTAACTTAGAAAAAATAGTAGCTTTCATCACAAAAATACAATTGGATATGACTAATGTTGAACTCCAAGGTACTGCAAATCAAAGAATTATGTATTCTCTTTAGTCACTATAAAATCATGATAAAATAATAGAATCATGCTGACATTGTCTAGCCTGAGATGCATTGTTGAAAGTGAAAGAGAAAGCTATTCATTATTTAGAGCTAGGACAATAATGAAGAACAGAATCTAGATAAAAATATGAAAGAGATTTTCCATAGCACATCTGAACAAGACTCACATCATTTCTTTATAACGTGGTATTAAAAGTAAATATAAACTTCTAATATCAAAATTACAAATTCATGTTCTCTTTGAACTGGGTTAATAATTATGACATGATTAACCACTACAGCTTTTTTATAATTATTGAAGATTAGAACACACTCCAATTTCTATCAGAGGGGACTAGTTTTCTGAGCAATGGTATATCCATACAATAGAATACCTCACAGATATAAGAAATAATGAGAAATTTTTCTGTGTACCAATAGGCAAAGCTTCCAAAGTATATTAAGTGAGAAAAGAAAAAAAAACTAAAATCCATCTTACAGAATACTATGTGTTTGGTGAAAACTCAAATATACATTGATATTTTCTTGCACTTTAACAACTCAGAAAGCTTACACTAAAAACTAATAAAAGTGATTATCAATGGAGAAAGAATAGGACCTGAGAAAATGAAGAATAGGACTACTTAGCACTTTTTAGATATTTGACTAATATAATTATATTAACTGAATGTTTTAATTAAAAATAAAAGGAAATATTAGTATTCAAATTGGACATTGTCTTTATATAAAGCAAAAAATTTGGCATTCATTAATGATAGAACTCAGTAAAATAGAAACAGAAGGAAATTCTGTAGCTGGATAAAAAGCAACTAAAAAACAAAATAAAACAAAGTATACATATTTCATATATATACATATTTATATAAAATAAATGATGTTTTATATATAAAATACATAAGAACATATAAAATTGTGTATGTGTATATGCTATCAACAAACAAATGGAAATTCAAAATTATAAAATATCACTTGCAATATTAGAAGAACTTATAAAATACCCAGGCATAAGATTAACAAACTATATAATAGAGATCTGTACCAGAAAATTCCAGAACACTGTTAAGAGAAAGTAGAGTGATATAAATGGGTTCACATACCATATTTATGGAAATACTGTTGTTAAAATGTTAATTCTTCCCAAATTGGTCTGGCCAGACCATACACAAAGAGCAGAACAATAAGATAAAAAAAATGATAAATTAGATTTCATTGAAATTTAAAACTTGTATTCTTTGGAAGACATTGCCAAATAAATAACAAGGCAAGCCACACAATGGAAAAAAATTCATAATACATAGTTCTGATGAAGACCTTATATCCAGAATACATAAAGACCTCTTATAACTTGGTACTGTGATGACAAACTACAGAAGTAAGAATGGACAAAATATTTGAACAGATATTTCACAAAAGAAGAAAAATAGACTATATACACACATACAAAAAAAACTACTCAACATCTTTATCTTTCAGTGTTTGCCTGGAGGTACAGAAAAGAAGGCTTGGTCATCACAAGCCAAGAGAGAATTTGTGGGGAACTAAATAATGTTTTATGCTTTTAATTGATGTAGGGATTTTATTTTGTTGTGACATATTCCTCAAATTTTTATTTTAAAGAAACATTAAAAAATAAGCAAGCGAAATGTGAAGATGATGTGGAGAAAGAATGGCAAGGAAGTAAGAGAAATCCCAACATAAGATAAGCATTAGACTTCTCTCGGCACCACCAGAAACACCTTCAGCCTTACTACCTTACTCAGTCTGCAGCTGTAATCAGCTCTGTGTACTCTTTCACCGCAGGTGCACCATAACTGACCCTCAGCACAGACTGTGCTCTGACCCTCTCACTTCTTGCCTTCTCTGACATGCAGAATCAGCTGGGAACTAACAATTTCTCAACCTGAAGGTATAGGGAACCTAGGGCCTATGGGATCTGCTTCGATCAATAGAGTATGAGAGATAACCAAGAAATGTAATGAGTTGCAATGTATTTCAAATGTTTCTATTGCAATAGCCAATCTAACAATGTACCCTTGTATTGGTTTTTGCTTCTTCCTTATTTAATTCCTTTGGTTCCTCATGTCTTCCTTGGGATAATTTCACAGCAAACCACCTTTTTGTAATCTTTGATGTCAGGCTCTGCTTTCAGGAAAATGCAGGCTAGAACACAGTTGCACAGCAACTGAAAATAAAGTAGTGATAATAGTTTTAAAAGTACGCTATGCTTATTATGTTCTAGACATTACTTTAATATGTTACTTATTATTCATATATTTATATTTATATTATTTAAATCTCACAACCCTATTTTATAGATAAGAAAGCAAAGATAGATGAAAGACAAGTGATGGGCAGAACAGCAGTTAGTAAAGCAAACACTACTTAAAAAATCATGAAATTCAACAGATTTGGCAGGTGGGATATTATTTATAAACATCAAACAAGAATTTTCAGCAGTATAGTGAGAGTGGAACCTAGATTTGATGAGAACTTTTTAAAAAAAAGTTTAGATAAAAGTCCTCAATTGCACAGAAATCTGAATATCCTAACACTTGGAGAAACAGTAAGAAATACCATTTTAGATAAACTTAACAAAGGCTTTGCTTTAGTCAGCTTTTGTGTCACTCTAACCAAAACACCCAAAATGAATAATTTAGACAAGGAAAAATTTATTTTGGTTCATGGTTCGGTACAAAGCCAATTAACTTCATAGCTCTGAATCTGATGTGAGGTAGAACATCATGGCACAAGGGCTTGGCAGCTCAGGACATGGCAAACAGGAAGCAGAGAGAGCTCTGCTCACTAACAACAAAACATAAACTTCAAAAGCAGACCCTCCAGTGACCTACTTCCTCCTCATCCTACCTACCTACAATTACCACCTAGTTAATCCATATCAGTAGATTAACCACTGATTAAGTTGATGCCCTCATAATCCAACCGTTTCACCTCTGAACATTCTTGCATGGTTTCACGTGAGCTTTTGGGGGACACCTCATATCTAAACCATAACAGTTTTCATATGCACTCAGATTATAAATTTGTCTGATTCTCTTCAGTATAGCAAATTCAATATCAAGAAACTGCAAATATGCAGGAAAGGAATATTCTTATGGGCTTTCAAAGATATAAGTTCTGTTGTGAATAAAGTGAAAAAATAATGAAGTTTGCTGTCAATTACGAGCAAAAAAAGAAGACTACCATGGTAGTAAGAAGAAACCTAAAAATATTCAAGGCCAAGTCTGATGTCCTTCACCCATTTATCATGATGCAACTTTTGGCATGAATTCACCAAAATAATGTATGCCACATTTCAGTTTTCCTTGCAGCAATGCTGGGCTGTATAATATTATTTCTTTACAAATGCTCAATATTAAAAAAAACACGAACATGCACATGAGTATAAACATAAAAAGAAGATTATTGACTGGAGAAAATAAAAAATTCTATATAATATTTGTCATTCTTTTGCCATCCACAAGCCATCTTGTTGGTCAAAGGAAACTTCATAACTTTTAATCATTGGTAAATGAACATGTGATATATTTATAATGAGCTCACGAGGTTATGATTATTAATCATTTTTTAGTTCTGCAATTCAATATGTTAATAAATAACAAAGAACTAAACATAATGAGTTCTAAACACTCACTCTCAAAATTCTAGCCCTTTGTTTTGACTTTAACCAAAGCAAAGTTCAGATTCGAGTTAGTTAGCAATATAAATTATAAAATGAGTTAGTTCCAATATAAATTCCAATGAATAAGACAGCAGTTGATATTCCTAGTAGAATTCTGACAATTGGCATCCATCCACCATCTCTGTTGGCACATCATCCCACCTAACATTCTCATCATCGTAACAAGTGCTGTCATTTAACAGGTGTTCCTCACTTTAAAATGAGACTAAACTTGAAAAAAAAAACTGAAAGCAAAACTTCATAAGATGTCTGTACACTCTAGAAATAAGAAGAAGCTTGGCAGGAATAAACATGTGCTGGCAACACATCTCTTCTCATATTTCAAGGACAAAATTGAAACCATATTTCCAAGGGGTGCAAACATTGATTGCTATATGTTCTTATAAACAGAGAGCTACAAACAATATTGCAGCATTCTCCTGATCCTTCTTCACTTTTATGTGAAGTCCAAAAATGTATCAGTTAAAAGAGGCTTCTGAATTTAATTCCAAAAGCAGACAGGATGCATATTTTAAGAATAGAGGCAGAACATAATTATAGGTAAAAGTAAAGACAAAAGTTATATTGTGTTCAATTTGCAAGACTTAAACTATTATCTACCAATGGGTATAAAAAGGCTAAACACAAATCAGAGCTTATCTCAAAGCTTCACTCAAGTTGTGAGTTTTGTCCTTTTGTAACTCTTCCTCCCTTCACTGAAGGTCAGGCCTAGTCATTCAGTCCAATGCTGTCAAAGTATTTTTTATTAGTACATTGTAGATATACATAATATTGGGGTTCATTTTGACATGAGCATAAAAGCATGGAATATAATTTGTTCTAATTCAGTCTCCAGGACTTCCTCTTTCCTATTGTCCCATTCTCTTCCCTTTACTAAACTGGTCCTTCCTTCTATTTATTTATAGTTTTTAAAAATTAGTTCTCTCTCTATGCATACATATATAAACATAAATATTAAATTTACTGTGGTATATTCATATATGTTTAATCAGTAGTTAAATGTTTATATGTGGCATATTCATATATGCTTAATCATAGTTTAATGAATTTCATTCCATCATTCCTCCCTTTTTCCATCCTTCTCCCCCCCCCCCTTTATCCTTTCCTTCACTCCAATGATCTCTCTTCTATTTTCATGGGATTCTCCCCCTCCCTTTTTTTCTTTTATTTTGGTCTAGCTTCTGCTTATAAGTGAAAACATTTGGCCCTTGACTTTCTGAGTCTGGATTATTTCACTTAGCAGTTCCATCTTATTTCCCTTAACAGTTCTCTAGTTCTATCCATTTGTCAGCAAATGCCATAATTTCATTCTTCTTTATGGCTGAGTAAAACACCATTGTGTATGTATACCATTTTTTTTTTTTTTTTGGTACCAGGGATTGAACCCAAGGGCACTTAACCACTGAGCCATATCCATAGCTCTTTTTGTTTTTTTATTTCAAGACAGGGTCTCACTAGGTTGCTTACAGCCTCACCAAGTTGCTAAGGCCTCACTAAGTTGGCGAGGCTGGCTTAGAACCTGTAATCTTCCTGCCTCAGCCTAGCAAACCTCTGAGATTACAGGCATGCACTACCATGCCTAGCTACCACATTTTCTTATTCTGTTCACATATTGACAGGCATCTGGGCTGATTCCATAATTTGGCTATTGGGAATTGTGTTCCTATATATTGATGCGACTGTATCACTATAGTAGGCTGATTTTAGTTCTTTTGGATAATACCGAGGAGTGGGATAACTGTGTCAGATGATGATTCCATGCCTAGTTTTTTTTTAAGGAATCTCTATACTGCTTTTCAGAGACTACTATTTTATAGTCTCACCAACAATGTATGAGTGTACTTTCCCCCCACATTCTTGCCTGCATATATTATTATTTGTATTCTTAGTAATTGTCATTCTGACATCTTAATATGGTTTTGATTTGCATTTCTCTAGTTGCTAGAGGTGTTGAACATTTTTTTCATATATTTTTGGCCACTTGTGTTTCTACTTTTGAGAATTGTCTATTTAGGTTTTTTGCCCATTTATTAATTGTGTTATTTGTTTGGGTGGTTTTTGTTTGTTTGTTTGTTTTAGTTCTCTACATATTCTGGTTATTAATCCCCTATCTAAGAAGTAGTTGGCAAAGACCTTCTCCCATTCTGTAGGTTCTCTGCATGTTTATAATTGTTTCCTTTGTCATGCAGAAGCTTTTTAGTTTGATGCAGTCACAAATATTGATTCTTCTTTTTATTACTTGTACTTTAGGATTCTTGTTAAGGAAGTCAGTGCCTGCATCAATACATTGGAGTGTTGACGCTGTGTTTTCTTCTGACACTTACAAAGTTTGTGGTCTAATTTCTAGGTTTGATTCATTTTTAAAAAAATAAATTATTTATTTATTCTAATTTGTTATGCATGTTGGCAGAATGCAATTCATTTCATATTACACATATAGAGCACAATTTTTCAAGTCACTGATTGTACACAAAGTATTTTAACACCATTTGTGTCTTCATACATGTATTTAGGGTATTGATATCTAACTCATTTCACCATCATTCCCACCCCCTCACCCCCTTCTTTTCCCTCCCTCCCCTTTGCCCTATCTAAAGTTCCTCCATTCCTCCCATGCTTCCCCCACCCTCATTTGCCTTTATGAGTCAGCATCCTCATATCAAAGAAAATATTCAGCCTTTGGTTTTTTGAGATTGGCTTGTTTCACTTAGCATTATAATCTCCAACTTCATGCATTTACCTCCAAATGCCATGATTTTATTCTCTTTTAATGCTGAGTTATCCTCTCTCTTTTAATGCTGAGTAATGTTCCATAATGTTCTGATGAATGTTTCCCTATCCATTCATCTACTGAAGGGCATCTGGGTTGATTCCATAATTTAGCTATTGTGAATTGTGCTACTATAAACATTGATAGGGCTGTGTCCCTGTAGTATGCTGTTTTTAAGTCCTTTGGGTATAAACTGAGGAGTGGGATAGCTGGGTCAAATGGTGGTTCCATTCCAAGTTTTCCAAGGAATCTTCATGCTACTTTTCATATTGGCTGCACCAATTTGCAGTCCCACCAGGAATGTATGAGTGTGCCTTTTCCCCCACATCCTCACCAACATTTATTGTTGTTTATATTGTTAATAGCTGCCAGTCTGACTGGAGTAAGATGAAATCTTAGAATAGTTTTGATTTGCATTTCTCTAATTGCTAGAGATGTTGAACATCTTTTCATGTTTGTTGATTATATATCCTCTTCTGAGAAGTGTCTGTTCAGTTCTTTGGCCCATTTATTGATGGGGTTATTATTTTGTTTTTTTTTGGTGTTAAGGTTTTTGATTGCTTTATATATCCTAGAGATTAGTGCTCTATCTGATGTGCTTGTGGTAAAGATTTGCTCCCATTCTGTAGGCTCTCTATTCACCTCACTGATTATTTCTTTTACTGAGAAGAAACTTTTTAGTTTGAATCCATCCCATTTATCGATTCTTGGTTTTAATTCTTGTGCTATAGGAGTCTTATTAAGAAAGTTGGGGCCTAATCCAACATGATGGAGATTTGGGCCTACTTTTTCTTCCATTAGGCGCAAGGTCTCTGGTTTAATTCCTAAGTCATTGATCCACTTTGAGTTGAGTTTTGTGCATGGTGTAAGATAGAGGTTTAATTTTATTTTGTTACCATGTGGATTTCCTATCAATCTAGAAAATCCCAGGACCAGATAGATAGACAACTGAGTTCTACAAGGCCTTTAAGGAAGAACTAACATCAATACTTCTCAAACTATTTCATGAAATAGAAAAAGAGGGAACACTTCCAAACACATTATATGAGGCCAATATCATCTTGATTCCAAAACCAGACAGACACATCAAAGAAAGAAAACTTCAGACCAATATCTCTAATGAATACAGATGCAAAAATTCTCGATAAAATTCTGGCAAATCAAATATAAAAACATATCAAAAAGATAGTGCACCATGATCAAGTGGGGTTCATCCCAGGAATACAAGGTTGGTTTGAAATATGAAAATCAATAAATATAATTAATCACATCAATAGACTCAAAGATAAAAATCATATGATCATATCAATAAATGCTGAGGAAGCTTTTGATAAAATACAGTGTACCTTCATGCTCAAAACACTAGAAAAACTAGGGTTAACAGGAATATTGTAAAGGTTGTCTATGCCAAGACCCAGGCCAACATCATTCTAAATGAAGAAAAATTAAAAGCATTCCTCTAAAAACTGGAACAAGACAGGGATGCCCTCTGTCACCACTTGTATTTAACATAGTTCTTGAAACTCTACCAGAGCAATCAGACAGACAAAAGAAATTAAAGGATACTGAAAGGAAAAGAAGAATTCAAATTATCACTATTTGCAGATGATATGATTCTATACCTAGAAAACTCAAAACATTCCACCAGAAATCTCCTAGAACTAATAAATGAATTCAGCAAAGTAGCTGGATATAAAATCGACACCCATAAATCAAAGGCATTTCTGCACATCAGTGACAAATTCACTGAAAGAGAAACTAGGAAAACCACCCCATTTACAATAGCCTCAAGAAAACTAAAATACTTAGGAATAAATTTAATGGAAGAATTGAAAGACCTCTAGACATGCTAAAGAAAGAAATTAAAGAAGACCTTAGAAGATGCAAAGATCTACCTTGTTCTTGGATAGGCAGAATTAATATTTTCAAAGTGACCATACTGCCAAAAGAACTATACAGATTCAATGAAATCCCAATCAATATCCCAATGGCATTCCTTATAGAAATAGAAAAAGCAATCATGAAATTCAAATAAATCTAACCTCCTTAGTTAGATTTATCCCCTCCCCCTCGAATTTTGAGGTTATTATAAATAGCATAGTTTTCCTGATTTCTTTCTTAGCAGATTTATTATTGGAGTATAGGAAAGTGATTTATTTATGTATGTTGGTCTTGTACCATGCTACTTTGCTGGAAGTCTTCTGGGGTATTCTTTACATGTTCTAAATATAGGATTGTGTCATCAGCAAACAGAGATAACTTGACTTCTTCTTTTCCTTTTTAAAATTTCTTTAATTTCCTTCTTTTGCCTGGTTGTTCTGGCTAGAGTTTCAAGTACTGTGTTGAATAGAAGTTGTGAGTAGTCGAAGTATTTTTAATCCCTTTCCAATTAGTTTCCTTCAGGAACTTTAGCATCATCCATGAAGCATTACCTTATCTGGCTCTTTGCTCTCTGGATCTTTGTCTCTCACCATCCTCCCTTCTTTACCTAATATGCTGTAGTCACACTGAATATCTTTAAGTTCCTCAAAGACTACCTTAGTCTTTTCACCTAGAACACTAGCACATTACTCCTGAAAGACCACTTCCCATAAAAGTTCATCTGGCTGACTTGGATATATTCTTAAGATTTCAGCTTTAATGCCACTTACTCCAAGAAAATGACCATCTCCCCAAGACTTTCTCAAAGGTTTTATCATGTTTTTTAATCACATTCAGTGCTGTGCAATATAAATATAAGGCAAGCCACATGTATAATGTTCTATTTTCTAGTGGCCACTTGCAAAGCACATGGAATTAATCTCATTAGTATATTTTATTTAACCCAATATATGCAAAATACAACAATTTCAATGTGTGATCAATATTTTAAAGTTTACTAAAGGACTATGTCACATTAAAAATATATTCTTTCCTCCAATATTGGCAGATACAGCATTCAAAAAAATATGGGTATAGCTCTAGTTTTTATGTGAATTAAAGTCAATAAAGACAAATGAACTTAATTAATGGGCATTTATGAGTACACTGTTACCAAGCTACCAATGCCTGGGTAAGTAATAAAGACAAATTGGGTTTATGAATTTATACCATAAAATTCATTTGCCTTGCCTTCAAATTTTGAAAATTATTAATTATGTTATCATAATCAATAATTTATGTTCTATTGACAATGATGGCAAGTTATACATTTTTAAGGCAATATAGTCTTCAGTATTTTACAAACTATAGTTTGTAGAAACTATTTACTTGTGGAGTAATACCAATAAACATCAATAAGATTCTAAAGAAATTTTAAGATGCAAATATGAATCCTGTTTTACATATTTTGTCCAAACATTATAAAGGAATCACAGAAATATGCATCACAGACATTACAAAATATCACAATTTCATCCAATAAATTATTCTTGCTTACACAGAAATCTTCACCACATCATAAAATAATATCAGGATTTGTATAATAACTATGCTCAGTATCATCCTTCACTCCTGATAGAATCATACATTCTTTTGATAATAATGAGAATAATTGTTTAATATTGCTGTTATTCAACCTCCATGTGCAATGGTTTTAAAGAACCACACAAATTTGTGACTGCTTCTGAAACCATAAGATGAAACATGAAAAGAAGGAAGGAATGGACACTGGGCCAGGTATCACCAAATGTCCACACTTCATCATGTTAGAATCTAATGCATTAGTGTTATCTAAAAAGAAGAATTTGAAAAGTTAATTTGTCTTCTTTTACACAAAGCACTTTTGCTCCTTAAATCCTCTCTCTACTTCAAAGCTGTGTCCACCACCAATACTGACAACAGCATAACCCTCAAATTTTCAAGGTATTCAGGAAAGCTCTTTTGGTTCAAGAAGGTAAGTCAAGAGATGTAGAGAATTTCCATAGGGCTCAAACAGTTTTAATCATGAAGGTAGATGCTAATTTCTACAAATGTTGAATGTTGGACCCAATTAAGAAAATTATTGGTTTTTAAAAAAATAATGCTTATCAGTAATTCATTTTAAAGTGAAAATAAACACTTTAACCAGGCATGGTGACACACACCCATAATCCAAGCAGCCCAGGAGACTGAGACAGGATTGCAGGTTCCAAGCCTGCCTCAGCAAGTTAGTGAGACCCTAAACAATTTAAAGAGACCCTGTCTCAAAATAAGAAAAAAAAAACAAAAATGACTAGAAATGCAACTCAGTAGTAAAGTGTCTTTGAGTTAAATCTCCAGAACCTCCAAATAAATAAATGTTTTAAAAATGAAGACTTTATACTTTACCATAAATTTCTTACCAAAAAAGCTACATTGCCTTCTTAACAAAAACAAAGGGTTAGTGAGAAGAATAGAGTTATTTTGTTATTTGAAAATCTCATTTAAGTCTGACTTAATGGAAGATAGCTAAATTGTCCTATTTGTTTCCATATTCAATCTGTTTCCATAAATTGTGAAGTACATAAAGAAAATCTAGCCACAGACAGATATGTAATGAAAAAAGGAAGAAGTATTTTAGAATAATCTTTTCAGATAACTTTGGATATCCTTCTTTGATAACACACCCAAATTAAACAAAAGGAAGTTTCTTAAATGTTAGGTCCAATTTGAATGAATGTTACATACTCTGTGATATGAAAATCATTGTCTTGCCTGCATTTTAAGTGGATCATTCATCCATGTATCGTTTATACATGTATTGCAGTTTGGATCTGAAATATTCCTCTGTCTCCTGGTTGGAAAGTTTGTTTCACAATGCAGTAATGTTCACAGTGGGACTTTTTAAAAATGATTGGATCATGAGGGCCCTGACCTCATCAGTGGATTAAGCCATGGATAGCTGAATGGACTACTGATAGGTCGTGGAAACTGTAGGTAGGTGATTTGATTAATTAGTTTACTGGGGGTGTGCCCTTGAGAATTGCATCTTGTCTGTGGCCCTTCCTCTCACTCTGTCTTTCTTCTCCTCCATGCCATGAAATAAGCAGTTTTCTTCCACTGGGACTTTCTGCCATGATGTTCTGTCTCACCTCAGGCTCAAAGCTACAGAGTCAGCCAATCATTGTCTGAAACCATGGAACCATGGGCCCAAATAAATACGTCCTCCTCTAAGTTGTTTTTGTTCAGCATTTGGTTACAGTAATAAAAAGCTGATTAACACACATCCTATATTGATTATTTGTAAAACATCACATTGCTGAGTTATACTAATCCTCTAAATGTTGACATGTATAGTTATATGTCTTAAAAAATTCACATTTGGTTTTTTGAATCATTTGGTTTATTTTGATAAAATGTTTACCAAATACCAACATCTAAGTGGCCATAATTTTGTCAGTAATTCTTTCAAGAAGAAACAGTGTTCCAGAGACAAAAAAAGAATAGCCATTTCAGCATACAACTGAAGCAATTGCATGAGCACCATTTCTCTTGACAAACATCATACTTCAAGTGCTTTATGCATATTTTCCCTTTAAACACTAAATATTAAAAGACACATAAGTATTAAAGCACTATAATTTAATAAAAATAATTTTTACTACTTTATCAAAAACATACTTAAACAAAACTGGATCTTTTTTCCTGCCTGTGTGTAGCAGTTACAAAGCAATGACTACAAACTCAGTTTGAGACCATGGCTTTGATGTAAGTTTTTTACTTACCAATTGCTTTTGTACCATAAGTATAAATGTCAACATGATTTTTTTCAAAGAAGCCATATAATTCAAAAGAAGATATACAATTCTTTGACTATTTTAACACCATTTGTGTGTTTTTTTGCCAAGCATTCACATAAAAGATCTTGAATAAAATTGCTTTGTACTAAACCATAGGCAAAACAATAATCCCAGTTCACATTTGTAGTTGCTTCCATTTGTAAGGAAGGAAGAAATATAATTCTACAGAGAAGATATTGAATTAATCTTTATTTTTTTCAGCTAATTTTTATTACTTACTGTAGCACTGGAAAATGGCAGTTCCACAATTTCTCTTATTGAATTTTTGCACAGCAGGCATTCATCAGTATCAACTATGCAAGGTATAATTGTTTGTGATTCCCTAGACAAAGCCATATAACTTGCCCCATAATAACTTATTAGTTTCTAGATTGAAAACTGTGACAAAGACCCTGTCTTTTAAAGAGTTCATCATGTCTACATTTAAAAATCAATTTACTTTTTTAAACACTAAATTAGTTTCAAAATGTCATTGTAGTATAATTGGCATCAAAACACTATTCAAAATGTTTGAATAAGACATAATAAATTATTAACATCTATAAAACTCAGGGAAGAGTCTATTTATGGTTTTTAATTACAGTTTCATACTAATTTTCTTGTAGTAGATCCTTGCCTTCCAACAGTCAAACTCTACAATTTGTCATTTCTTCTTTTTCATATTATCTTTTGAGAAATATCAAGCCAGCTATGGATTGAGAAAACAAGCCTTCTAATCTCCTTGTTAGATCCAGGAGTTCATTCTTCTGATATAGCCACTCTAAGATGCTGCAAATGGAAATCAGGGTGGTGTTGTCACACGTAACTACCAGTCTAGCACTGGTGTGACTCATCTTATTCTCAAAATGTTTTGTGAGGTATATGTCATCATTATTGCCATGTTAAATTATACAAATTGGAAAACACCAAAGTAAACTGTACATATTGTGTAACTTCAACTAACGCAAAAAAGAAAGGGGAAAAAGACTTAAGATTACAGCGCTTCCCATAATATAGCTGAAAGTCATTCCTCACCCACAGTGCAATGAAAGGGAGACACCTTGTAAACTACTTCCAACTCCAGTACAAATCATCTTCAGCTTTAAAAAATTAACTGTTTCAATGTGTGCAAGCTTTGTTTAAAAACAATTAGGAGTATAGATGTACAGTGTTCTTCCATGGCCAAATATACTTAACATGATTGTATGACACAAAAAGGAAAATTTATGGTTTTTATAAATATATTCTCATGATTTTCTCTTCTAACTTATTCCCTCTTCCCCAAGCAAAAATACATTCAACTCTTCTGTGCATAAAAACAATACCAGCTACTAAAACCTCTAAGCAATGAACTATTTCTAAGATGATTGGACCTCATCCATTTAGTTCATGAAAGATTATATTTAGCACTTTTAAAAAAAATCATCTCATTTATTGAGAACAGAATCTTCACTATCTACTGCAATGCAGTTTCAAGCCATATTGTGGTCGTTTTCTGGGACTTTCAGTGGAGCATCTGGGTTAGGGATAATTTATATTAACGATGAGACAACAATGATATTCACCTTCACTCCCACTGAAAAAGTAATCTCCGACATTCAATAGCTTAGAGGAAAATTAGCCTTAGCACTGAATTAAATTTTATGATCTGTAAATTTTAATTAGGTGAGTTTTTCAATTGCTTCTAAACTGAGCCTAAGTTGTCAAATAAAAAGAAACTGAATCATGCAGGAAGGAATTGGTGTCAAAAGTCTAATAAAAAAACAAAATAAAGAAAAGCAAAACATGCTTTAGCTGGGGTGATTAGGACTTGAACAGTGGACAGAAGGGGCAATGTATTTTGAAGCCTTTATAGTTTAACTCATGCTTGACACATAGACTTCTATTTATATGGGAAGGAAGTCAGGAAGAATATAATGCCACCATGGGGTTTAGTCAAGTTTTTTGTATCCAGTTCCACCTATCAATGAGAAATCAGTCATAAGTCATACAAAAGTCTAAAGTAAGAATAACTCACTTATGTTGGAGATAAAAGACACTTACACATCATTGACTTTTAATTTCATACAAAACATAAAGCTGTATTCAACAAGTAATGAAATGCATACCTCAATCCCATTTGAGAGACTAGGAGAAAGACAAGTCTGTAGAGAGGTGTTGTTTTTGCTAAGCTTCCTCCATCTCCTGTGTATGGGACTCAACATATATTACTAACCCACATATTAATCCATCTTGCTCTTATTTTATTCCTTTTTAGTTGTTTTGTTTGCTTGGTTTTTATGGTTCTCTATAATTACTGCCTCCTTCCCTTCTAATTGAAAAAAAATAAAATTAAAAATTAAAAAAACCTTCCCTTGATTGCAGGTCTCATTAGCTAACACCCTTAGCTACCTTTTCCTTTTCACCTAAGCAGCTTTAAAATAAAGTGGACCCTCATTCATTTCTCAAATCACTGAAGCCCATCTTCTATCCTGACAATTTCATCCAAATTGTTCTCAAAATACTATTATTGTTGTCTGGATTTGAATCCAAAGGACAAACATACATGCCTATATTTTATTTGTTTTGCAACATTTGCCGTCATTTTGTTTATCCTCTAGCTTTCTGATAGACTGCTTTTCCATGCTTATTTGTAACCATCTCTCCATCTTTTCCATTGTCTCCTCTTGCTCTAATAAACACTGAAACAGTGTGCAATCAAGGATTCTACTCTAAGGCCTTTGAACCTTCTCTTATTCCCCAAATCTTTCTATGTGAGTTCCTAGATATCTATAACAAAAAAAAAAAAAATAGATGACTGGTTTTGATCCTCTAGATTCTTAAACTTGGCATGTGTCAAAAGTAACTTAACTCCTTCACAACTCTTTCAAATTCCTCCTTCCAAATTTCTTTCTGAGCAAATTTCCATTCAGGGACTAAAGTAACTCCTGTCTTCATCTTCACATCAATTTGGTCTTGTTTCTTTCCTTTCTTTCTTCCTTCCTTCCTTCCTTCTTTTCTGCCTGCCTTCCTTTCTAGTAAATACTCCTTAATATATTTCCTCCTCTCAAAACGCACTACCCACTACCTTCAACCCCTGAAACCTCTCTGGATTATATCAGTAGATGCTCTATCTCTTTCTGTCACAGCCTGTCCTTTCTCCTACCAAACTTCTCTGTTGCTTCCAAACTGCCATTTCTAACAAGGCAGATCTAAGCATTTCTTTGATTATTTAAAATTGTGTATTAAAACATCTGTCCCACAATATCCATTAACCAGAATCTTGCAGGCCAAAGTCAGGCAATAAGATTATTTTTTAAATGCAATGAAATTCACTGAAAAGTTTTATTCAAGTGCATGTAATAATCTTATTTTAATCAGACTGTGGGGGCATGGATTATAAGATGGCAAGAATGGAGGTAGGGACATCATTAAAGAGGCTCACAGCCCAGGAGATGTTGTCTCATGCTAAGATATTGACTATAGACACTGGTGGGTGATCAAGGTCAAGAAATACTATGGAGATAGAAGCAACAGGTCTTGCTTGTGAGTTGGATCTTAGAGGATAAGGAAATTAGAGGACTCAAGGATAACTGGCTCCAAGTTTTGCACTTAAGCAACTGGCAAGATAATTGTGCTGATAATGCAATGTGAGAAAAAAAGTGTAATAGAGTTTGGGAAGCTGAGGGGTATGAACTGGGGAAAAATCATGTAATCTATTTTATACATGTTTAAAGTTGATATAAACTTTGCTATGGACAGAACTGTGATCCTCTCAATTCATATGTTAAAACACTAATTTCCTGGTTGACAATATGGAGACAGGGCCTCTAAGGAGGTGATTAAGGTTAAATGAGGTCATATGGGGGGAGCTGATGTTGTGAAACTGGTGTCCATATGATGAAGAAAGAGACAACAGCATTTCTCTTTTATGCTACCCAAGGACACAATGACAAGGTAGCCATTCACAAGCCAGGAAGAATGGCCCCACCAGCAACTGAACCCTGATGGATCTTAATCTTGGAATTTCCAGCCTCTAGAACTATGCAAACATAATTTTTAAGCCACCCAATTTATGGTATTTTATTATGGAAGCATGAACTAATAGAAACATCTTGGTATGGTAATAGTTTCATATATTATGTTATATTTACTTTTCTCCCTTCCCTAACCCCTATTCAATGCCATTATGTGTTCAATTAAATTAAGGTAAGGATGTAACTATAGAATCCAGAGGAAAGGGGTAGATTCATGGTTTTTGGATACTATTAAAAACGTTGAGAGGACTTTTAGAATGGATTAAATATTTGGCAGACATCATTAGGTGAATCAATCTCTTCTCTAACTCTTTCCTCATTCCATCCCACTTTTCAGCAGTCAGAAGAGATTCCCTGAGATATGAGGGAACAAAGAACTCATGAAATTAGAGAGGTTGATAGTACAGGTCAATGGTCCTGGTCTAGAATGGGCCGCATGGACAAGAACGGGGACTAGCTCAACAAAGAGCCATAGTTAAAGCGTTGCTTGGGTACCTTGGAGTCATGTGGAAGTCATCATCTGATGAGTGCCCCAGCCTACTTATATGCAGTCACTATTCATCCCTAATGCCCAGAGTTTATGCAAGCTGCTTTTTTCATTGATGACTAATAAAGGCAACTCTTCAATAGTCTCTGGCACTTCTCCCAGTCACTGCTCAGCAGGAGTGACACCTGTTGATGCTTCAGATTTTGCCTGACCCTTCTTTGACTTACCTCATACAGACAAATAGACAAATCATTTTGTAATATCCCAGGGACTCATAAGCCTTCAGGAAAGCCCCAGACATTTAGTGGGAGATGAAGGTCTGGAAGAGAAGAGTCCCACACCTGTAGTGAATGGAGCAAAATGCCAAATGAGACCACCTTATGACACTTCCCCAACTGAGACAGTGATGAAATATATTCAAGTGGGTAGTAGGATATGAGTCTGAAGCTCCAGGGAGTCATGACACTAAAGAAAAATGTAAAGCCATGAAAATGAATGAGATCACGTAAGGAGAGAGGTTAGCCAAAGAAAAGGGAAGAGATGAGTTCTAAAAAAAATGGCAATAAACAGACCATAAAAAAAGAATAAAAGAAGTAGTGAATGTGGTAGAAGGATAACCAGGAGAAAAGACACAGAAGCCAAGGGCTAAGAAGTTCCTAAGAACAGCCTGAATGTCATGTTGCAAGTTACTAAAAGGTCTAGTATGAACAAAAAAGAGTTCATTACCTTGAATGATGTAAAGATCAGTGTTAATGAAGCTATGGGAATCCTTCAGATTGAAGGAGGTTGAAGAGTGAAGGAAAGGTGAGGAAGCGGAGATGGAAGGTCCCCAGTTCTTTTAATAAATTTGGATATGACATGGGGCAGAGAAATGAGTCAGTAGCTACAGGGAGTGCTCAAAGAACAGGTTTCCTTTCCTTTCTCCTCCTCTTCATCTCCATCACCTCTTCCTCCCCATCACCTCTTCCTCCTTCTCCTTTTCCTTCTTTTGTTTCTTCAATAGGGGAGATAAGAGAAGATGTTCAAGGAATAAAAATGTTCTAACAGAGAAAGAAAGATTAATTCAATAGAAAAGAGAAGAAATAGTAGAAATAAATTTCTATATGAGGCAAAAGTAGAAGCACTGATGTTTAATTGAAGGAGCAACACCTCCTCCAAGATAACAGGAAGAAGAAAAATGGAAGATAGTACAGATCCAGGTAGCCTATGTGTTTGATGGTGGAAAGATGAGGAAGTAATATGGTCTACTATTTTTAAAAAATGAAGCAAGATCATCAACTGAGTGAATAATTACAAGTTAAGGAAAGAATGAGGTTTAAAGATAAAAGGAAAACAGATAAGAGTTGTCTTTAATTATTCCAAATTAAATGTGTTAGTCGCTTTCTGTCACTATAACAAAATACCTGAGATAATACACTTATGATGAGCAAAGGTTTGTTTGGGCTCACTGTTTCAGAGGCTTCAGTCCATGGTCACTTGGCCCTTTCACCTCAGGCCTGTGTTGACACAGTACAACATGTTGGAAGTGCATGATGGAAGAGGTCTGTTCATCTCATGGTAGTCAAAAAACAAAGAGGAAGGAAGAGGTCAGGGTCCCAATATCCCCTTCCAGCGCATACTCCCAGTGACATAACGTTTTTCCAGTAGGCCTTACCTCTGAAATATTCTACCACCTCCCAATAGTGGTGGACTAGGTTCCCAGCCTTTAACTCATGGGGCTTTGGGTGACACTGAAGATCCAAACTATGGCACTGGGTCTAAAGAAAGACTCTGCCCAATTGCTGAACATTATTGAGAGTTTATTTGAAATTTATAATCACAAACTTAAAATGAATTCCATCAGCATAGTTGTATGATTTTTCTCTAAAAGATATTTGAGTCTAAAGGGACAAGAATTTTTTTCAAGTGTGTGGTAAAGGCAGGGTTGGGGGGGGGGGCAGTGAATCTGACTTGTCTCAAAACTTTACTAAGGAGTTGACTATACCCCCAAGACAACAGTGCCTTCTGTGTGTAGTTGGAGCACATCTATTCTCACATAAAACTGTGAGTGTTGGTGTTGTGTATGTTTTGTTATTAGAACAGGAGGCAATTTGGGATAGTCTCTAGCTTCAAAAATTCATAGACACTGAACAAATGCTTACTGAAGAAGTTTATGGAAATACTTTGGAAGGTAAGGCAACATAGGAAAACGAGAGCAGATATCTTAGATTTCACAAGAAACAGAGTAAATTTGAGCACCCGAGTGCCCAAGGATATGGAAGCACAATTATAAATCCAGGAATGATCAAAACCTGAGAGAGGACATGCTAAGGGCAGAGAATGCTGAAAAGGTGTAAGGTCCAGGAAAAGCAGTGGACCTTGAAGACGAATGCCTTCTTCAACGTGGGCAGAGGTGATGAAACGGAGAAAACAATCCTCGGGTGATTAATGGTTACATGGTCTGCTTTAGCATGCTAGAATTTCATGCTAAGGGGTGTTTTACAACTACCAGAGCAAGCTCTGGGCTGTGACACAGTAAGTTAAAGCTTGCCAAACAGAGTTTTAATTACAAGGGATCATAATAACTTATTGTCTGGCCACATGCAAAAGGAACTTCAGAAAGTGCTATAGGAAACTGGCGATTGGCGGTTGGGGTGGGGAGAGTGAGGCATCTACATACTAAAATTGGTTCACCTATGTAGATACTTTACTGAGTGAGCACCCACCATGTTTCAGGCACTGTATTTAGTTGTACACCTTCAAAGATCACATCGTGTCGGGCTGTTCCACTTAAATCAGGACAATGTGTTCTTTCTGTTGTGTTCTATTGCACCTCTCCTGTGTGTAATTAATTATATTTACTTACATTCTACGTCAACTTTTTCTAGGAAATGTTCCTTAAAATATTAGGATTCCATAAAATATTAGTAAGTACCCTAAGGTTGGAAGAATATCTAAATGCAAATAAGTTTGGGCAGTATTAAACAAAGTTAAATGGGTTTCATTCTGGTAGAACTTATAGAAGACTTTAAAGAACTAATATATATTTGGTTTTCTAAGAAAGAAAAACTAAAATTAAAATTAATTATCGACAATGTTGTTTGATATGTACTCTTTTTTGTGAAATAACTTCTAACAATTCAGAGGATTAAGGTGTCATTGCTTGAGAAATTCTGAATCTTATATGATTTATATTAAATATGTATAGTACATATGCATATTAATTTATATTAATTATCTTCTATTCCTATTTCCAATCCCAACCTTGAACAAATTGTAGAGATATTTTAGCATCCATTCATTTTATAAAGATAAATGTTTTCATCCTTTTAAATGTAGATATTTTCTTATACATATTAAACACAATGGAGGAAAAAGAATAACATGAAGTATTTTATCTCAAACCAGAGCACCAAGTAAATCTTCTTCAATTTCCAGAAGAGGCATATTTCAAATGTCGATTGATCCAAGTACTTACAATATGCAAGAATATTTATATTATTTCAAAATCTTGAAAATGATCCTTAATGCCTTACCCAGAGACTTTTATCTGAAAATTTCATAATGTTCTACAAATATTTCCTAAGTCAGTTTTACAAATAATTCTCAAAACTCATTATGCCCACAGAAACTTGGTTTGGCCAACACAACCATTTTTATTAATTTTAAGTACATATCCACCCTAGATATCCCCATGTTCCCAATGTTATATCAGTCATCTTCAGCTGTGTAGAACAAGCCAGTGATTGAAGCCTGCGTGTGACATTTTTAGAGTCAATGGGAATGCATCGAATGTCAAACCAAATGATTTAGGAATATGTGTTACTCTTTAGGATTTAGTTACCCTCAGGGATTACATTTACCATATCTTTTCTCTTTGGCATAATTGGCATGGTCTTAAATGTCATTTATAATGTCAAAGGCAGGGGAGGGTCAATGAGACCCTGAAGAGTAAAAAAGTAATGACACTCCAAATACTCCCGGCAGCCCATTCAAATAAAACCAACTACTTCCAAAAAATTTAAAAGAAAAATGTTTACAAAAAAAAAAAAAAAAACAAGAATGGGTAAAAATGAGATTATGTACTATCCATTATCTTTTAAATACACTGAGTTTTAAAGAAATCATCACTAGTGTTTAAGTATCTTTAACGGAGGATTTTTGTTATCTACAGGATCCTATCCAGTCTTTCTGCTCTAGCAAATAGTCTTTCACCATGTAATTTTCTATCCTCATCTTTACCCTACTACTCAGCTCCTCATAATTCCTTTGCTCATTTTATAGTAAGTTAAGCTTTTCACTGCTCCTCAAAAACACTCATCCTTTTATTAGGGTGACTTAATCATTTTTATACCTCTACTACCTAGCCCACTGCTTGGCCCATAGAGAAAATTTAATAATTGAGAAACAAATATCAAATAACTATTTAAATGAACAATTGGAAATAAATAGTCCTGATGCTTTTTAGTATTTAACTGTCATTAATAGGTAAATTGAGATGTAAAAAGATATTCATTACCCTGGATCACATTATCCCTGACTATTGATAGTTTAGTCAGAAAGATTAGTATTGCCCTCTCCTTCTTTTAATTCTGCCAAAAATTATATTTCATCAAAAGACATAGAAAAGAACTTTAATCAACGATAGCCTTTAAATCTCTATAATGTGTTGGCAATGTTTAAAAATTTCCAAATTCTACATTAGTTTTACATAACACATGAATATAAAAAATTTATGTTTAGACACCATTGTAATTGATTTTGTTAAAAATTGTTACTTTTTAAAATTTTCTTTTTTTCTATTTGTTCTTTCCAGATATACATGACAGTAGGGTATATTTTGAATATATATATATATATATATATATATATATATATATATATATATAATATATTTTTATACACACACATACATACACATACATACATACATATTTGTTCCAATGAGGATCCAATTATTGTGGTTGTATGTGATGTGGAGTTAACATTGGTTATGTATTCATGTAAAAGGATAGGATTCATTCAACTGTCTTTTCTTTTCCCATTCCCCCTCCCTTCACTTCATTCCCATTTGTCTACTTCAATGAACTTCTAACTTTCCCTTCCCTTATTGTGAGTTAGCATCCACATATCAGAAAGAACATTCTTCCTTGGTTTTGGGGGATTGGTTTTTTGGGATTATTTCACTTAGCATGTAGAATGAAATCGAACCTCTGTCTCTCACCCTGTACAAAACTCAATGCAAATGGATCAAGGACATAGGCTTTAGACCAGAGACTCTGTGCCTACTAGAAGAAAACATAGGCCCAAATCTCCATCATGTCCCCTTAGGAACTGACTACCTCTTAAAGCACGATAAGTAAAATCAAGAATCAATAAATGGGACAGTATCAAACTCTAAAGCTTCTTTAGTGTAAAGGAAACAATCAAGATCATGAACAGAGATCCTACAGAACTGGAGAAAATCTTCACCACCAGCACCTCACATAAAGCATTAATCTCCAAGATACACAAAGAACTCAACAACAAACTTAACACCAAAAAATCCCCCAAATAACCCAATCAATAAATGGACAAAACTGAACAGGCACGTCGCAGAAGAAATATGAATGGTCAAAAAATATGTGAAAATATGTTCAACATCTCTAACACCCTGAGAAATGCAAATCAAAACTATACTAGGATTCCATCTCACTCCAGTCAGAATGCCAATTATCAAGAATACAAGTAACAACAAATATTTGTGAGGATGTGGGGGAAAAGGTTCACTTAGCACATTACTGGTGGGACTGAAAATCAGTGCAACTTCTCTGGAAAGCAGTATGGATATTCCTTAGAAAACTTGGAATGGAACCATCATTTGACCCACTTATCCCACTCCAAAGCTTATACTCAAATCAGCATACTACAGTGATACTGCCACATCAATGTTTATAGCAGCTCAATTCACAATAGCCAAATAATGGAACCAACTTAGGTGCCCTACAACAGATGAATGGATAAAGAAAATGTGATACACACACACACACACACACACACACACACACACACACAATGGAATATTACTCAGCCATTAAGAAGGATGAAATTATGGCATTTGTCAGTAAATGGATGGAACTGGAAAATTGTTCTTATTGATGGCAATGGCCAGAATAGGTATTGCTCACCATAATGTTCCTGCAAGATAGTAAAGTAAGGCCTAGACATGCCTAGAAAAATTGTCTCCAGACACTAATATGAGTTTCTCTCCTTCTAAGTCTGAAGCTTTATGATTCATAATAAGTTTTTATTTCATAATAAAACTCCAAAGGGTCAATGACAGTTTGGACATGCAATAGATGTTAAATAATTAAAGTTTATTGAATGTTGATTAATAAATCCATGCCCAAATATTTTGCTTCATCAGGAGAATAAGAGTAGAATCTTTTGCTTTACTTTTCTCTATACATTAATCTTTTATGTTTGTGTAATTAACTTTTTTGGTTTCATAATTTGCCAGCAACTATGAAAGAACTTTATCTGTAATAATTAGGTTTTAGGTACAAATTACAACTGAATGTCCCTAAGATAAGTTCACTAGATGGAAGCTAACCTACTAGCAAGCATCCACTTTTCAATGTGGTTAATTATTCTCTTATTTTGAATATACATAAGATTACTGAAATTTATTTATTGGGAAAAATATCCCTGAAAATAAAATTAACCACTAATTGTTAATATAAAAGTGAAGTAATCATACAAGCAATGTATTGAATGAAGAATGCAGATGTGAGAAAGCATGAGTGAGAAAGAAGAATACTAGTGAGATTTTTCCCATACCCAAACTCAATCACACCCATATTTCACCAAAGTCCTTTTGGCTAATGCAGTATGCCATTAGCACTTAGGGATCAATTCGAATTTCCTATCAATGATGAGAGTACATATCGAATTTACTGATGGCTCTATGTTGTGAATAATTCTACCATATTTTTCAATGGAAATAATGAGTAATGTCTGAAATAACTTTGTTAGGATCTTTAGCCTTTGCAAAACTATGAGCAAAATAATAACAATTAATATTGTAAAAATGAGGGAGTATAAAAATGTACCCAGAAAATGTGTGGTTTGAAATATAAATTTTATTTGGGAAAAAGTCAGGAGTCTATAGAAGTATATCTCTAAATCTACAATGGTACATTACTAGTACAAGTACAGGCATAATTTTTATCATGTGGCTAGATTTTTTTTTTAATTTGAAGAAATATAACCTTACATAATGTGAAATAAACTTGGAAAGTAGCATTTTTAGATCATAACCACATATATGTTATCCTCCAAATCTAAACTAACACATTCAAAGAGTTAAAATAATTTTCAGAACAAAACAAAAATGGTTAGAAGAAATAGCCTTCATGAGCATACCCATGGGAAAGAGAACATATGTTTTCAGATGGCCAAAGCCAGACTGACCTCAACTTTTGGGCAGTGCTCCCCACAGGGTAATTAAGGAAGGCTTATTTACCATTCTTCAAAATGCAGGGCACCAAGAGACCAGATTTTCTTGGCAGACATATGAAAATGTGGATCATGGTATATTTCTTTTGAGACTGGCTTAATAAATGTTTTGGCTAAAAGTGTAGAAATATATTACTTCCCATAATTTTTAATTTAAGATTTTACTAATACACCAAACATGCACAAGTTATTTTCAGGGATGAATGTCAATTAATATGGTGTTCCCTTTCCCTAATACCATGACACTTTCCCAGCCTTCCAAACCAAGGTATGATGACATACATGCTATGTGAAAGAACTAAACATAAGTGCCAATGGCTGGAAGAATTAAAACATACTTCTCTTACAACACCACTCAATGATTGATGAACACTGAGTCATTAGCGGGTGAGGTGAATTCTGAAAAGTGAACTTTTTAGAAAGAAATATAGTTGGAGGCAGGTTTCCATCCACAAATGATGGAGTGAAAATTATGAGAGCTGCATGGAAAGTGAGTGGGGAAGACTTTGTGCACACCACTATAAGTCACTAAGAAGTGCTGGTTAAAGGCACAAGAAGCAAAGGAATTGGTTTCAAAATGACAACAATTGCAGAATTGAAAAATGTGAACAAGCTCCTTTGGACCTTTGAAAATATACTGAGGTCTTTCAAATTGCAAAAGCAGAATTAACATATACTTATTAGCCATAATAAATAAATAAATGAATGTTTGCTACATTCCAAGAAATGTAAAAATAATTGTCTAGAGCAAAACGATAACTGCCATTCATAAAATTCCTTAGTAACATTTCACAAGACACCTTTCTCTGATATCCCTCCGTGAAGTGTCCTATCATTTTACCTCTCCTATTCTCCACACCTACTTCTTCCATGAAGGTCAGTATAGCTGCCTCAAAAAATTGGAAGACTGTTTTTGAGCAGTTATGACTCAGCTTTACCCCCAACAATGTATTTCACTATTACTCTTATGTACGTGCATTATAAAAGAGAAATTCTCACTCAAAATCCCTGCTATCAGGGATGTTTTAGTTTTGAAGATACAGAAAAGTTTAAAACTAATATTACAAATTATAACAATGACTATTTAATCATACAGGATTTGTTTTGTGGAAGAATTTATGTAATTTCTTTATAAATTGTCTTATTCTTGTATCAATAGAAGGAATAATGATAACCTGAAGAAGTCTTTTTTAAATTATGGTACTGCATGGTGGCAGGGGTGAAGAATATGTCATAAGATTATTTGGAATATTGGAGAATCTCTAATTTTCAAGGATGTGGTTCAAGGATATGCTAGAAAGTATAACAATTAACTTTCATGGATATCCTTTTGGAATGAAAATAGAATCTATATATGCTGTTCATTGCTTAAGTTTTGTAATAATATTTTGTTTTATAAATGGAAGCCCAATCTCCTCAGAATCTAAACTGTTTAATTATATAATGATTCCACGAATGTTTTAAGTCCAACATTGCTTAAGTAGTAGACAGAATTATTTATACAGAATTATTTTATTTGAGTTGAGAGATAAGAAAGATATCTATATCTAAGCACATCTGTCTTTTATCTCTACTCCTTTTGCAAGGAAGAGAAGTACTAGTATAACTGATGAAATTGGTAGGCAGAGCTTGCTCATATTCCCACCTGGTAGAGTTTTATACAGGGAGAGTATACATCTCCCTCAAGTGCGGCCCTCTTGAACTATCCTCTTCTCCCACACAGCTCTATCTGTCATGGAGACAGATTCCTGGTCCTCTTGGCTTTGGGAATCCATATAGATTCTCATTTGTAGTCCTCTGAACCTTCTCTGGGTTGACATTTGCTCACAAATGAGAGGCAAGACCAGATATTTAGGTTGAGATGGCAGAATGGAAGTAGATACTAAGTGGTATTTCAGTTACCAAACTAAAGCATGTGAGAGAGAAAGGGAAGAGCTCTTGTGAGAAATGAATGATTAGGGTAAAGAAATCAATATCTTAGAGGATATTTTAGGAGGTGAATGATACAATGTAATTTCTTCTTTGTAATCTTCTCAAAAAATCTGTAATAAATAGATACAAAATTTTTGAAGTCTTACGGAGTTACAGTTCTATTTCTTTTAGACACTATGCTAAAACTGATTTGCAGACCATCCTTTTTTATTCCAGTTTTGTCAGTGATTCTGAAAACTTGGCCAAATACTGTCATCCAATTTTAGCATGTCTCATATTGTTCATTTGGGTTAATGTGTTCTGAAAACTCAAGTCCAACATCATCAATTGTATAAAAAACACTAAAACATAAGAATGGTGTAAATAGTTATTCCATTTAACAAAAGGGTGGCTACTTTTCCATATATCAAATTTTGATATATAATAGATATGTTCATTTAGGAAGCATTTTAACAGCAGTTAGCAATATGGCTACATCCAATTCTTACCTAAAAGTTGCATTTTTATGAAATATTTATGTTGAATTCTGACTGAGCAACTTTGAAATAAAGAAATCCAAAAACATAACTTTCATTTGGAGCCAAAACCTGTCTCTGACATCCATAATGGTTTGTCAGAATTGCTGCATAAACCAATGAACAGATCATGGTCTCATGAGTTCTAAACATTTTTTGGCTCCTAAAGGAATTTACCTAGAAAAAAATATGTTGACATAAAATTACATAAAATTTTAAACTCTTGGTTGGATGAATCTAACGTCTTAATAAGTAATAGCTATTTGTTCAGACCTTCCCTTGGGCCACCTGCAGGTCTAAACACTTCACATACAGTGTATTTCATTGGAACTTCTCAACAATCCAACTAAGGTAAACCATTTTGATCCAGTTTTACAGATGAGGAAATAAACCCACCAGGGTGAAACACCTTCCCTAGGTTACAGTTAGTAAGGAGCCAAGCCAGGAACTGACTGTAGAGCGAGCACTCTTAACTAACACCTTACATGATTGTTGATTTGCAATCATTTTTTTAAAAAATAAAATCTGCTCTTATAAATGGACCTATGGCATTAGGTAATAATGTCTATGTAAAAAATAATATTGGATATGGCTATAACCAATATTAAAATATAACACTTTCAGTCATTTTTAAAAATCTGATACTGTGCTGGTTATTGATTTAATATCTCCTTGCTCCAATTCACCCTTTGTGCCAGCTCTGTGAAAATGAATCTGAATGCTTTAAGAATTTTTTTCTTTGCCAACTGGTCACACTCTCAGTAGAGGGCACTGAGCAGACATGGCAGGAGGAGAGTTTTGTTTTCCCGGTTTGCATGTTCTTACTGGGGTGGCTCTTGCAACATACAGGGCCTAGCAGCTCCCAGTGGCCATCAAGTTCCCCTAGCACCTTCCTCAGGGAATTGGTCACAATACCTCTGATGAGACACCTGTACACTGCTTTTCACAGCATCCTGGAGGGTGGATTTCTAGCAAATTCCACCACGATGACAGCACAGTGCTTTTTCTGGCATCCAGTAAGCCAGGATATCATCTCAAACGAGACCTGAATCAGTCTTATAGGAATGGGGACTCTTCGTTCGAGTCTATCTTAGGCCTAAGAGCAAAAGTTGTCTCTCATATCTGTTATTCATATATACTTGAGAGTTCTATTCACTAGCTAATCCCACACTTATACAAATACTCTGAAATAACAAATAATACATTACATTAAATTTTCTTCTGTTCATGTTACTGTGTGCTTTCTCTATCCTAATAGGACCCTAACGATAAAAAAACCACTTGTACTATATGAGAAATCTAATTGAAAGTAATATTGTAGCAGGGCAAGGTGGTGCACCCCTATAATCCCAGCAGCTCAGCAGCTAAGGCAGGAGGATCATGAGTTCAATGCCAGCCTCAGCAAAAGCGAGGTGCTAAGCACTCAGTGAGACCTTGTCTCTAAAAAAAAATAAATAAATACAAAATAGGGGTGAGGATGTGGCTTAGTGGCAGAGTGCCTTTAAATTCAATCCCTGGTACCCAATAAAATAGTAATCTTGTAAGAAGCAATTAACTAGATGTATTTTTTTTTTAAAAAAGTACTAAAGAATACACACAAAAAAAGGTTTACACATAAAGGTATAAAAATACCTTATTATTACTATTTTATTTGGCATGTTTTTAATTATTAATTTATTTTAAAAATGTTAAATGTTATAATCATAAATAAATTCAAATTGGTTCTGTAATGTTTTTATCTTGTGAAAAATAAGTTTTTTGTGTATGATTTTATTTTCTATTTATTTTAATATTTAATAAGAATAAATAAGGAAAGCATCTGGCATACTAATGGTGACTAAATTTATAAAGAATTTGCTAATAATTATTTAAATTTATTCAAACAAACCAAATAGAACAAACTTAATATATGTATGCTGTAATCATTATCTGACTCTGCAATTTAATACATATTTAAATGGCTTTTTATTTTGGCCATAAATATAACCTAAGCCTATACTTTGCAAAGCCTTGGGAATGTTTCAAGCCAAAAAGAAAGAAAAAATATTAGTTGAGTTTAATTCCTTTCAGACAGTTATGCCTAGGGAAATACATATTGGAATGCAAGGAAGTCAATTCTCATGTGTTTGAAGTGAAAAATTAATCAGAAAGCAGCAGTCTGTGGAATTCCATAACACAACTATTAGTAACCTTAAAAATCCATAAAGTTAACTCTAAGGCACAGTTGGCAGAGAGCAATTGATTTTCAAACGCGATGAGTTTCATCACAGGTTCAGCCTATTCGGTTACCATGACTGAATGGCAAACACTGAGTGCTTAACTGAGTTCACTGCCCATTGAAAACATATGACTCTTAAAACTTTTGTTTATGCATAGAAGTGTGACTTTAAGGTTTGGAAAAATCTATGTTAACAAAAGCTAAACTTTTCTGAAACTTAAGACCACCCTGTGCTGTGATTTTCTCAGTTCTCATAAAATAAACTATGTCTTACTTTGTCATTACTTAGAATGAAGACCACCAAAGAAAATCCAAGGTGTGACTACATGCGGGGATTCAATAAATAGTCCCCCCTTTGGAATCAACATTTAATATTGGCTTCCAAATAGCGTCCAAGTTTGTCTCAACCACACACATAGTCTGCGTGGACTGCACTGGTTCCCTCATTTCTGATTGAGACATTGACCCCTTGGAAATCATGGAGAAGTAAAGAAATAAGAGTGAAAATGCTTTACGATTGAGCCAACTGGGAAAGTGGCAGGTCTTGGCATGCTGTCTGTACTCCAATCCTTCCTGCTTGGAATTCTGGCTCCCTCACTTGGTACCTTTAGATTGAGGCAATTCTCGTAACTTTTCTGAGACTTGTTTTTCTCATCTGTAAAACAGAGGTCATAATTCCAGGCTCATAGGGTTTCATTTTGGAGTAAAGGAAATAATCCATGTAAAGTGTCCTGCAGTTCCCTTCTCTACACATCTCCGTTCCTGGAAATTTATTTTTACCCAACATCAGTTCAAATATTCTGGCAAGAGGTAGATAATAATAAAAAGGAAGTTGACGGATGGCATATCATCCTGAAAATGGGGAAACAGGAAGTGAGGGCGATGTAGAAGGCATAATGAATTTGCTGGTATTCTGAAATAATTTTTCTGTTTTAAGCTTTCTTTCATTGCATTGCTTGACATTAAATATCAACTTGCAAGAGGAAAAAAATCCACTTTGTCACCATTCAATGAAAGCACATTTGCCCAAGAAACACTGGTTTCAGGTATTTTTTTTTTTATTTATTTATATGTCCTCTTATAGATCAACAGGCAAAGAAATGCCCATGTGATGTGAAAAATTCTAATCATTAGAATGCCTTTCTTTTTTTTTTTTCCTTAGCTGTACTAGGAATCCACCCCAGGGCCTCAAACATGCCAGGCAAGTGCTCTACCACTGAACCATATCCTCAGCCCCACCTTTACTGTCTTAAATTATATGACATAAAACCCACCATGCAAACTTTTTGGCAACCCCTTCATCACACTTACCCACCTTTAAACATTTATATTATTATTTGTATAGTTTCATTTATTCTTTTCTCATAAAATATTTAACACTGAGAAAACTTTACCACTCTACTGTCAATAGTTAATTTTAAGAACTGCAAACACAGGAAAAAATCTCATTTTAAAGCAAATCATGTTTTAAAATAACTTTCTTCAGAGAACAACATATAATAGCAGAAAGTGAAGAAACAAAATCAGAGAAGCCACTTGAGCTTGGAATTCTTGGTTTCCATTAGTGCAAACACCAGAATTTTTCTATAACGCATGTTGTGCCCAGTGCTTGCACCTCTACATCTTACCTATGTGTGTGTTTTTAGGTAGGAAATTTAGAAGAATTATCTATCCAAAATGGATCCATTTTGTACACTTTGACAACAGTGTCAGTCACTAAGTGTCCAGCATTGTATTGAAGATATATGTAAAATGATAAATCCAATTTCTTAGTAAATAACCTATACATTTTCATTTAGATATAAATATGACAAATTTTATCACATTTACCAAAAATATATTTTTGCCTATGAGACAAATATAATTATATGACCCTTAACATTTGATAAGAAGTTTCAAATATGAGTCATTCATATATAAATGACTTGGGAAATAAAATGATTTTCCAAAATGATGGGAAGTAGAAATTATTAAAATAGAATGCAAATCAGTTTTACCCTTAAATTTCACTAAAATGGCTGAAATCAGTGTTTCAACCAAAATCCATGTAATCTACTTTCTATGCAATAAACTTCACTTCATCTCTTGGAAAATATATGTGATGAAAATATGCTTGGGGTCAACTAAGGGTCTATACTTCAGAAACACTTGTTTTATGTGTACACCAAATTAATCAACAAGCATTTGAAAAATGTGACCAAAAGAGTCAAGATGACAAGCTCTAAGAACACAGGATGTACTTTCCAAATATTCACAAAATCACAGAAAGGATAAGGGTTGGAAAACATTGAAGAATTACATAGCGACATAATGACATGTGGTGGCATTTTATTTTTCTTGGCACGCAAGATACCCGGGAAAAATTCAAGAAGCACTTCATGATTTTGACTTGCTATTCTGAAATAATTTCAAGACCAAAGGAGGTTTTGAAAAATTGTACATGAAGCCCCTTTATATCTCTTACTCAATTTTATAATATTTTACAAAATTTGCTTTATCACTTTCTCTCTGAACATTTTGCTTTTAATCCTCCATCATGTATTTCCTAATAACAAAAACATTTGCTTTTATAACCACAGCAGGGTGAAGAAATTCAGCAAATGTAACATCAATGCATACTTTTTTCTAATTTTATTTGTCTATAGTCCAATTATTCCAGTAACAATCTTTATAATATTTTTTCCTCTTTAGTCTAGGATCCAGTCTAGGATTATGTATTGTATTTAGATACCATGTCTCTTTATCTCCTTTAATTTTGAAAAAAAATGTCAGCCTTTGTCTTTCATGACACTGACATTACATAAAACGTATACCATCAATTCCAATCCGACCTCACAAGGGTCTTGCTTGCCTTACCTCTTCCATATTTCTCTCTCCCTTTGCAGAACCTTCAACACACTCACTCAATTACTTAATCCTGTAATAAAAACAACAGTTTCAGAATTCCTATAGTCATATAAGTAGGAAAAAAAAACAAGAACCTATTAAATGAGTTTCAGATAAAGAAGAAAGTATTGTTTTCAACTTATTTGGATTAGATTTTTTCCCCCTTTGGGGTGGGATATATTTGAAATAGAATTATTTATTTGAAATGCTGTTTGCTTTCAGTTTTGTTTTTCCCCCATCACTGTCAATTTAATTTTATTTTTGAATATGTAGAAAATAGACATGCTTCCTAATGTCACAATTGCACATAAAGGTATGCTCAAGAAGTGTCCTTTTTCTTCCTATCCCTTAGTAACCCCATTTCTCCCTCACAGGTGGTCAGCTTTAATGTTTTCTGATTTATCCATATGTTTAGTGTTAGTTAACTTTCTATCACTATAACAAATACCTGAGATGATCAACTTATAAAGACGAAGTTTTTTTGGCTCACGGTTTCAGAGGCTTCAGTTTATGATCGGTTGGCCCTGTTGTTGTTAGGCCTATGGCAAGGCAGTACATTATGGTGGGCATGCATGATAAAGTAAAACCCATCACTTCGTGGCTGTGAAGTGAGGAGAGTAAAGGAGAGAAAGAAGGGACCAGGCCCCCTTTAAGAGCATGCCCCCAGTGACATGTGTACATAGACCTCCCACTAGGCCCCACTTTCTAAAAATTCCACAACCTACCCATAGCACCAGGACAAAGACTTTAACACATGAGCCTTTGAGGGACATTATAAATTGAAACTACAGCTTCTTTTTGAAAAAGTCAGAAATAACCTAGAAATAACCATATCCTAGAAATAACCATATTACCACTTTATAAAGCTCCTTCTCATTCTTTACATAGCTGCATGCTGTCCATTGTGAGCATACAGTTTTTTAAATCCATTTCCTATGTGTAGGCATTTATAATTCTTTGAATTACTAATAATGCTATAATGAATAATCTTAAGCATGTGTAATTTTGTACACTTAGAAGTATGTCTTCAGAGTAAATTATCAGGGGTTTGCTGGGCCCCAAATTAAGCATATATATAGTATTATTCTATTCTACTTTGTTGGATATCAAGATAGCTCCCTCATTTTAACTTGTGTGGTTTATCTTAGCTCATACCTTTATTTTTAGCTTTTTTTAAAAAACCCACTTGTATTTTGTATGTCTTCTATATTATGTGTAGAGCTGCATTTTGCATATTAGCTAATTTGAAAATCTTTTTTTAACAGGTGTTTTATACCCATTTACATTTTTTGTATGGTAGGTTTAGCATCAGCTCTATAATTATTTTATGTTATAATTGGTTCATTAAGTTATATTTACCATTGCTTGTTCTTTCCCCCATGTAACATAATTCTTTTTAATATTTATTTTTTTTTTACTTAGGAAGGTTTACATTTTTAACCTAGATGTTCAATTTTGTGTTTTAACACCCAATTTTCACACTTAATTTTCATAAAAAAACTAATGGCTATAAATAATAAATAATTGGGCTTAAATAAAATAGTTTCTGAACACTAAATTTTTACTACACATTAAAAACTCAGTTTTAACAGGATTAGAGAATGTAGGTCAGAGTGGCAGAATGTCCTGGCTGGAAGAAAATGAGACCCATATCTCAACCAGAAGATTTAATCAATAGCATTCATGGACCAGATTCTTCTTGATTCTATTGAGCTCAGTTTATAAATAAATTATCTCTAAGGATGAGGGATCAAAACACTTCACATAACCTGTCTGCAAAGGCTGGGTTATTTGGGGTACACCCCCTCATCCCAGCCTTCTTTGCTTGCACACTGTTATTTTGATACAGCTGAAAGTTCAACTCCCCAGCTCAACTCCAATGCCTCCTAATGAGGGACGCGTAACACTATCCAGGCATCTCCCAGCACAGAGATCAGAATGCAGTTCCTCTGCACTGTCTGATTTATGTCAGCATGGTTAAAAATCACCCACATGCTGGAAACCCCCTGTGGAGAGGTGTGCACTGGCCCCAAGCCACAGCTCCTTCTTCTTCTCCTTCTTGTTTTCTTCTCCTTGCCCAAAATATGCGGTTGGAAGGACGTGCTGTGTATTTGCGAAATTATCCTCATAGGAACACAGAGAAGAACTTTGGCCTCCTTGAAATAATTTACACCTAATTTAGTTAAAGGAGCATAAATGATGGGGCTGTGTTATACCTTCAACAAGAACCATTGCTTGCAAGATTTTTCATGCAAGCTTGAAGCACAAGTGGCAAACACTTTCTATCTTCTGGGGCCAGAGAGATCTCTCAGAGTAAGAGATTATTTTTGACAATATGGTTCTAAATCCTTGGGAGAGGAAAAAAAAAAAAAAAAGTCAGGGCAGATGGCCTGGGGCCAGTCAGGAAACCCTTAATCACCCAGAAAAACAAGGAACAGGAGAGGTCATTATTCTTAGTGGGCCAGACTGTAAAACATTGTTTTTAAGTCCTCAGATTTATAGCAAAGCACCTTGAAATATCTCAGGCAATTATGAAGAATAAGACTGCTCCAAAAGGCATTATGCAAAATTTTCTTTAAACAAAAATAACTGCCTAACTGTTTTCTAACTTCACCAGAGAGTTCTCCTATTATATCGAGCACTGAATTATTTCACCATGATAGATTTAGCACAATGAATTAATTAATCCTAAGCATCATAAGAATTTAACAGAGAAATTAACTCTGTATGCACATATTTATTTTCAGGCATATAATTTGGCTGAAATATCTTCCACCTGCATGTGTACGAAGATTGTGAGGGAGGGCCTAGAAGGCCTTCAGGTGGATGGACCATATTGAATCAGGATTCATAAAACCTGAAACTAAAGACAGCAGTAGAGATTAAAAAGAAGATGAAGTTAATATTATGAAGCCCTTCAATAGCCAGGCTCCTTGTGCCTACATGTGTACATAAAATAATTTAATCCTTTTAAGTCTGAAACAAATGTATTTTTGCCTACATTTTAATAAACAAAGAAACTGTAATCCTGATGGGTTAAATGACTTGTCCAAGTTCACTCAGCAGACACATGGCAAAATTAAAATTCATTCCAAAAGTTCATGCTCATTCCAGAGTTTCACACTTGCAATGGGTGGGCCTATATGGAAACAGGACCTAAACCATAATACATCAAAATATGCAAAAACATTTTGTCATAGTGAAATTAATAATGATGATGATCTATTTACATATTACTTTTACTTCTGGTACATTTTAACATATTTATGATTGTGTTTTATATTTACAAGTAAAGGAGGGAGAAAACAAATGAGGAAAATCTGAAATTCTTAACTGTTTGCCTAGGTTTTTAGAAATCTTAGACTATAAAGAAGTAATGATAATTCATGAAAGGAAGTCATTGGGAAAAAAAAGTTCTCCATAACAAATAGGTCAAAGCCAGGAAAATAAGTTGAAATCACTGGAAACAGTTTTTTATTATGTTGATAAAAAAATTTAATCTTTTCTAAGAAGATATTGACATTCAGCCTAGGATGATAAACCATGAGAGAAAGCAAGAGATCTTATCCCTTATTTGTGCTATCACTCAGAATATAAAAAAGATGATGGGCATATTTTACATATATATAAATCCTATATAGAGAGCAGGCCCATATTAAAGAATTGCTACCTAACATACGAAAAACTAAATTATAGGGGGTTTGTATCCAACGCAGAAATAGAGAACTTCTGGGATGTACAACTTCATAATACCTTAAAATGCTTAAAACCACACCAGAAAAGCTGCCAATAACTTCAATTAGTGGTTGAACTTTAAAACCTTAAACTGAGCACTCACAAATGGGCACTTCAGAGAGCTCCGGGGGTGAATGGGAATGTGGTAATAAATAATTCAAGTCACAGATTCAGAGTTTTGTTATTGACATTCTAAGTGATCCAAATAATATTTTTTGATTTTCACATTTCTTAGATCTACTTTCATAAGGAAAGCAACATGCACTCTTGAAGAAATAACATGCAGTAGAAATGGGGCAAAATGTTTTAGTCCAACTCCGTCACTACATGGGTCATTTCATTTACCTGGGCCACAGTTTCTTCATCTATAAAGTAAAGAAATGTACCTGGATAATTGAAGGTCATTTTCATGGGAAAAATTCTGACTGTGAGCCATAATTTGCCAATGAAGACTTTTATATAAAAAATTGGTTCATAATCTTGAATTCCATAGAGTTTGCTCCCCATAAGGAAATCAAGCTAAAGGTTTATGGGAACATGGATGGGAGATCACACTTAGAGACAAATCCAACAAATTATAGACATGTGTTCCTCTTAACCTTAATGTTTACAAAGTTATATCCTGCTGATATGGCTTTAAACAGAATGATATATAATGTCCCTGGAACATAATTCTTTCTTTTTTCACAACTAGCATACAAGGATGAAAATTATTGATGCCAAGATCAAATTTCCAGACTCTCAGCAGGACTCACTACATGCATGATAATTAATCATTGGAAACTCAGTAAAATTTTGTCCAAATGAGCAAGTAGCTGCTATTAAAATGAAATAGAAGATTAACTGTATCAAGTAAAGTTATACATAAAAGCTAAATTTCTAAAATTACAAAAGGATATGGCAAAAGGTTACATGACAAATTCAAATATAGAGCTTATAAGTGATTAGAAGAAACATAACAATCTGAAAAAGTACACCTACAGATAATTCAGTGAATATTTTTTCAAAGACACAATGAAAATAGAAAGTAGAACCTAAAATGTGCTAAATTAATTGAAGCCACATTTTTATAAATCAATAAAACCACATGGGTTATAAACAAAAATTATAGAAGGAAAAAATTTATTTTGAATCATAAAGTAAAAACCCTGATTTGGAAAGGATAAGAATAGTCATAGACTATGCCCTACACAATCCCCTACGCTGTCAATATAATGAATTTCAATCCTGTGATGAAATTATGTAAGAGTAGGGAGATTTTCTGGGATGGCCTAATCTAAACACACGAGCTCTTAAAGGGCAGAAAGTTTGCTCCAGCTGGTAGAAGAATACAAAGTCAAATATTTAAAACACTGGAAATATTTCATGCACCATTTATGGATTTAAAATGATGGGTGCCACACAGCAAGGTAGGCAGTTAACCTCTAAGAGCTGTAAGCAACCCTCAGCTAACAATAGGGACCTATCTTACAAACACAAGAAACTGAATGATTGTCATCAAGAATCAACTTGGAAACTGATTTTCTCCAGAGTCTCTGAATAAGATCTCAGCCCAACCTACACCTTGATTTCAGTCATGAGGACCCAGACATACAGTACCTATGTACCAAACTTCTGACAAATACAACTGTAAACTAATAAACAGATGTTTTCAGCTGCTAAGTTTTTGGTAATTGTTACACAACATAGAAAACTAATGCACAGAGGAAGCAATTTAAATACCAATTGAATACACAAAATATTAAACAAGACCAAGGCATCTTATTATAGAAATAATGCAATTCACAATGAAAATACACATGCAATTCACAATAAAAAATGTAGAACAGGTAGTGCACACCTGTAATCCAGTGACTCAGGAGGCTGAGGCAAGAGAATGGCAGGTTCAAAGCCAGCCTCAGCAATTTAGTGAGGCCCTAAGCAACTTGGTGAGACCCTGTCTCAAAATAAATTATAAAAAGGACTGGGGATCTAGCTCAGTTGTTAAGCACAGTGTGTTCAATCCTGGTAACCAAAAAACATATACATAGAGAGAGAGAGAGAGAAAGAAAGAGAACAGACTCCACAAAATAAGATGGTTCCACACTCACAATGTGAAATCTATAATAAACACAAAGATAAATACACAGAAACTCAGTAAAAGTAAACTTTTTTTTAAGTAAACTTTTTAATTAACCTCTTTCAGTCCATGTTAGATCAAGTGGAAAAAATAAGTAAAGATATATAAGACCTAATAATATATTTAATGAAATATGTTTGATGTATATGGTTTGTAATACTTGAACTCTATTTCCTAAAAGAGATAATACATATTGCTTTTAACTGACTGTGAAATATGGTTTTCTGTTTGATTTTTAGTTTTAGTAAATTGTTATCAGAAAAATTATCTAAGGTTGCCTAATATATGGCCAACTTTTTTACCATTATATGATCACAGTACAAGAATATTTATTCCCATTATTAAAGTTCAAATGTCAATTGCAATAAGGATAGAGATGGACTAATCTAACAAGATAGTATTAGATACAAAAAGGACCTAAGAAGCCCTGAAGAAATTCTAATACTTAGAAATAGGTGTCTGAAAAGGTTTTTCTATAGAGAAAGAAGGGAAACCAAGAACTTAAGATCCTGCATATAGAAAAGAACTTCAGGAAGGAAGACGCATAAGCAGAGTCCGATGCTGTCAAAAGTTCAAGAAACATAAGGAACAAGAAATCTCTGTTGGAATTGCTGACACTAAAAGTTATTAATGTCCTTAGCAAGGGATGTTTCAGAAATGCAAAGAAATGGATGAGGCAACTGCTCTTCAGAAATTTGATAACTAAAGGGAGCAGAGAGATTGGAAGAAGCTGAAGGGGAAAGTGGTGACAAAGGATTAATCAAAGGATTAAATAGATGGTGAGGATCTGAACATGTTAAATGCCTGTGGGAAAGGATCCAGCAACCAGGGAGAGAAAGATCAAAGGACTAATGGGAGGATTGCTTGAGCCAGAACACAGTTTCACCTAAAGGTCCCCGAATGTCCAGATGGGAAGGAATAAAACAAGACTAGAGTTTACAACTAGCACCTGTGGCCAAGATGGAACGGACATGTTTCAAGGTGGTAATTCAGTTTATCCCAGAAATCATTGTGAAAAGTATGAGCAAGAAGATTGGTTTTGTTTGTTTGTTTGTCATGTCATATTATTACATGGTATCCATATCTTTACAATATAATTGGAAAACTGAATTTAGATTTAGAAAAACATTGGTTTGTATTTTCATATGCCATGTGATTGATGTTTGATGTTGGACAAATCTCTCTGAACTTCAGTAAAGTGTGTATGTTAGTGTCTATGTCATAATACTATAATTAGTTGATTGAGGTGATGAACATAAGATACATAAGATAGTGTCTGATGTGTAGAAGATAAGAAACAAATATTAAATATCTGTCACCACGCCCCCTATCACCACACACACACCCCTAAACTCTCAAAATAAATTATAAAAAGGTCAGAACTATGGTCATACACCCTAGTTCTGATCCTATGCTATGGTCTGAATATTTGTGTCCCTATAAGATTCTTACATGGAATTTGAATGTCCAATGTTATTTTTAAGAGTCGGGGCCTTTGGGAGGTGACTGGGCTATGAGGGTTGGGGCTTTCATGAATGGGACTAGTCCCCTTATAAAAGACCCATAAGGGAGCCTGTTTATCCTATTTGTTCTTCTGACATGTGAAGACACTTTGAGAAGATGCCATCGATTTTGTCAGACCCTCACCTGACACTGAATTTGCTGATGCCTTGATGTTGGAGGCTCCAGCCTCCAGAAATGTGAATAACAAATTTCTAATATTTATGAATTATTCATTTTCAAATTTATAAGATATTCTATCTTTCACTGAAATATACTGTAATAATAAATCTATGCTGAAACTAATATAATATGGGCCATAATATGCCAGAGAAAGACAGATAGGAAAATATACCATAGATAGCTAGATAGAAAGTCACATAGATTAATAGCTATAGGTAATATGACTCAAAATTCTCATAATGTAGGCAATTTTCAATTTTTTCCTTTAAAAATAGTATTCCCCTCAGAGTTATACAAAAGTACATACAAGAGGAAGTGAGGGGAAGGGGAAAGATAATATAAGGGGGACAAACGAATGTCAGTAGAGGGAGCAGAGAGAGAAGAGGGGAGGGGAGGGGAGGGGAGGGGGGATAGTAGAGGATAGGAAAGGCAGCAGAATACAACAGACACTAGTATGGCAATATGTAAATCAATGGATGTGTAACTGATGTGATTCTGCAATCTGTATATGGGGTAAAAATGGGAGCTCATAACCCACTTGAATCAAATTGTGAAATATGATATATCAAGAACTATGTAATGTTTTGAACAGCCAACAATAAAAAATTTTTAAAAAAAAATAGTATTCCAGTTGAGCATGGTGACACATGCCTATAATCACAGAGACTCAGGAGGTCGAGGCAGGAGAATCATAAGTTCAAAGCCAGCCTCAGCAACTTAACAAAGCCCTAAACTACTTAATGAGACCCTGTCTCAAAATAAAAAACAAAATAAAGAGTTAGGGATGTGGTTAAGCACCCCTGTGTTCAATCCCCTGTTTGCCCCCATCCAGCGAAAAGTAGTAGTACCATTGCTGGTGGAACTGCAAATTGGTGCAACTGCTCCAGAAATCAGTATGGAGATTTCTTAGAAAACTTGGAATGGAACCACCTTTTGACCCAGCTATCCCACTCCTTGGTTTATACCCAAAGGACTTAAAATCAGCATACTACAGTGACACAGCCACATCAACATTTATGGCAGCTCAATTCTTAATAGCTAGACTATGGAACCAACCTAAGTGTCCCTCAATAGATGAAAGGATAAAGAAAATGTGAGATATATATATATATATATATACTCAATAGAATATTACTCAGCCTTAAAGAAGAATGAAATTATGGCATTTGCAGGTAATAGATGGAGCTGGAGAATATCATGCTAAGCAAAATAAGCCTATCCCCAAAAACCAAAGGCCAAAGGTTTTCTCTTACAAGCAGATGCTGATCGATAATGGGGGGATAGATAAGAAGAAATGAAGTAATGTGGGATTTGGCAGAGGGGAGTGAGTGGAGGGGAGGGGTATGGGGGTGGTGAGGACGGTGGACTGACACAGACAATATTACCCTATATACATGTATAACTACACTATCTGTGTGACTCTCCACCATGTACAGCCAAAGGAATGAGAAGTTGTGCTCCATTTGTGTATAACGTGTCAAAATGCATTCTTCTGTCATGTATAACTAATTAGAACAAATTAAAAAACAAAATAAATAAAAATAAATTTTAAAAAGTAGTATTACAGAATTTTTATGAGATTTTGCTGGTATTATTTCATTTCTTTTCTGTAATTATTTCACTTTAGATGTTTCAGTTTGATAATCATTTAAGAGTAAATGAGAACAGAAAAATTAGTAAAAATTATTATTTTATCAGAAATAAATTAGAAAAAATATCTTCAGTAAAGCCAAAATTGGAGAAAATTTAGGAAAATGTTATCAGTTATTCAGATTGAAGCATATTTTAGGGATAAATTTGACCAATAACAGTATCAAAGGGTGAAATATTACTTTTATACAACAGCAAATATGATAATGTCTATTTCACAGGATTACCTGTTGAGAATAACATTTCATGATTCTCTCAGGATTTCTATAGAAAAAGCCAAAATCTTGTATCTCATACTTACATAAATAAGACTACACAGCAAATATTCATTAACTATAAAACTCAAGCGTGTTCATGTGTACCTGAGTATAAATCTGAACACGTATTAACAATTTGAATAACTAACTTGGTAAGCAGATAAAAAATGTTTATATAAAATATTTATATAAAATAAAAAATGTTCATATAAAAAATTATATAAAATGTAATGCTCTGAAAGTCAACAGAACCAGATCTGAACTTTGGCTTCCTCACACACTAGCTGTATTAATCTGTATTCTCCAGAGAAACAGCACAGATAGGATGTGTGCATACATGTAGGAAGAGATTTATTTTAAGGAATTTGCTATGGAGGTTCAGTGAGACTAAAATCTGTTGGGAGAGACCAGCAGGTGAGAGCTCAAGAAGAGAGCTGCTGTCCAAGTGCCATAGCAGTCTGCTATAGAACCAGAAGAGACACTTTTGCAGATGAAGTCCACATTAGAGTACTAAAGGAGACCTGTTGGCTAGGGGATGGCCAGGCATTTGTTTTGTTCATTCCTTCTACTTAATATTGAGTCTATTAGCTTTATGGACAGAAGTCTGCTACATTCAAACTCCATCAATTTAAGTGTAAATCTCACAGATACATCTACAAGAATGTTAATCCAAATACCTGGGCACCATGGCCCAGTCAACTTGCCACATATAATTGACCTTCTGACTTTCTGTGCAAACTTATGCAAATGAAGAACCCTTTCAGAACCTCAGACTCTACATAATTAGCTTAAATTATACTTACCTCTTAGAATTATATGAATATGAACATATAGATAGCATGTTATAGGCAACTAATAAGTATTAGTTTTCTACCTCTACCCATTTTATGACCAAAATCCTTAAAGCATAACGGTCATGTTTAAACAGAAATGAAATTAAAATGGAAGGAAACAAACATAATGGGATTTGAATACAGAGTTGATAAAGAACAACATAGTATTTACTTTTGTTTACTCTCTCTGCCTACAGTGGACTATATTTTATGGAGTACCTTTAACTTGATTTAAGGCTCCATTTGGTGCGATACCTAAAACCATACCTAGGCATGTGAGAAGGATCAAGCCTATGCACTCTGCCGTTCTGGAAAAATCTTCTGCTGTCAAGTTCGTACGTGAGACACATAAAACAAGCAGAGTTACACTGTTTTAAAGAATGTTTCATCATATTACTCAACCAAAAACAAAGCACTATTAATGACCTTCCATTTGGAAGATTAAAATAGGATTTTTAAGGATGGATGAATGCAGCCAGATAAAATAGAAGCTGCTCTTAATCCCTAACCTTTCCTCCAAACAAGCAAAGACTCTTTCTGAGGTTTGAGAAAGTTCAGAGTTTCCCCCCATTATTCTTCATTTGTGCCTCTCTCTGCAGTTTTAGGTTCCAGCTGGAAGCAAACAGACCCAAATAACCCAAATGAAGCTGTTCTCAAAGACGTCCAGCCCGCCCCGTTTTCAAGACTTGAAAGGTTCAGATGGTTCAGATAAGGTTTGGGATCAGCAGCCAAGCACTTGGACGCTTATCTGAACTGGACCTTCCAAGTTTTGCCCCATGTTAGCCCCTAGAACTGGAAATAAATATTTATTACCTCTAATTAGCTCTCCATGTCTTAAACACATCTGGATCTCACACAATGTTAAGATATTACACATTTGACATTTTGCATGTTTTTGTAGAGATTTTTGTTTTGTAAACTTTTAATAAATTAAATTATAGTCAAAGGGGGAAATAGAGAAGAATTTAGTGATTTATTTATACATTTACCAATTATAAATATTGTTTGGTATTCAAGGACATGCAAGCTTTAGATTTTGTGACGGGGAATGTCCTAAGGCTATACTAGACAGAAGCATACAATATGAAACTATGATCTGCTGTGTTCTTTTCTCCTAATATAACCAGTATGTCTAATAGGTAAAGGTTTCAGGATCTGGATGAAAAACCAAGAGCAGGTAATTCATTTTTATTTAAAATTAATAATCTGGATCAAGATGGCAACTGAGCTGAACATAACTCACAGTGACGAGAAAAGGAAGGGAATGATCAGCAGTTGGGAGGACTGTAACAAATTTATACAAATCAAAAATGTAATGCAAGGATGCTTGTGTGGTAAAAAGAGAGTAAGAAAAGGACTTGGGAAGAGATGACAGTGGGGAGAAAGCCAAGCTTCCTGCTTAATGTGAAACTGTGGCCAGCCCAGGGTTCTAGGTACTCAGTGGTAAAAGTGGGAACAGAGGCCAAAAATATGGGCAGTGTTAGCATTGTGATCCTGACAATTGTTGCTTATATTGCTGATGATTTGATTTGCTTTCAAAGCATAGCACTATGTTAGATAATCCCTGTGGAATACCATCATCCAACTCCTGGGGTTTATTCAACATTTAGATATGAGCTAAGTAATGTGGGCAGTGAGACAAATGGAAACTGGATTCTAGTACTGGAGAAATCAATTGACTCATTAATGCTCATACACATTCTCTGGCCCTAAGTTTCCACATCTTTAAAATGCAAAAGGAGTTTGGTAGGTGACTGTTTCCTCTAAATATCCTATAGCTTTGACAATCAGAGGTCCTAAGAGAGAAGAAAAATAAACAACATGTTTTATAAATAAAAAGAAGAAAGACATTGGACACTGAAGGCTATTGAACTTTATAATCATGATTACAAGACTCAGGAATCTTGCTGGAAAATCTGGCAAGAATAAAAGAGAGCTTAGGTCATTAAAAAATCAAGGCCTGGTGCAGTGGCACAGACTTGCAATCCAGCAGTTTAGGAGGCTGAGACAGGAGGATTGCGAGTTCAAAGCCAGCCTCAGCAAAACTGAGGTGCTCAGCAACTCAGTGAGACCCTGTCTCTAAATAAAATACAAAATAGGGAAGGGGATGTGGCTCAGTGGTCAAGTGCCCCAGAGTTCAATCTCTAGTACCAAAAAAAAAAAATCAAATAATTTAAGTCTAATAATATTTATTAAGTACAAAAATATTCCATAGAGCCATAAGTCTAAAAATATTTATTTAGCAGTTATATGTATTTCATTGAGGCTGCTAATATGCAGCAAAAAAAAAAAAAAAGTTTACTCCCTCCATTTCTGGTGCCTACAAACCAATGTAGAAAACAAGCAAGGAAGCAGGTGATTTGTGGTTGTGACTGCGATACATAAAAAAGAAGTGCTCTGGGAGCAATAGGGAGAGTACCTAACCCAGGCTTCAAGAGATGGAAAAGGTTTCCCAGAGAAAATGCTGCAGAAAGTGAGACAGAGTTAGCTCAGCACATGGTAGGAACAACTGTTGGGGGAAAAGGGAAGATCAAGTGAGATATTTCTTACATATAAATCTGTTTGATGTCATCAACTGAGGAGGTAGACTCTTTAACGACCAGTCCATGAATATACAAAAAGACAAACTTACTATAAAGTAACCCAATTGATACAACTGCACCAGCGCCCCCCCCCCGCCAAAAATAGTTAATATAAAATCATCTTCAGGTTAAAGTTTCAGCAACAAAAGAAAGTTTCTAAGAAAAAACAGTCGGGGTATCTTTGTCTTCTCTTCCCCAGTCTGCCTTTCCTAGTTTCTCCCCTTTGTCTCATTCTATCCCTGTCTTTACTGTCCAAGAACAAAGACAGAAAAGGTGGAGGTTGGAGGAGATCATGCCGGTTGATTCATATGATTGTATTTTTTAAGTTGCTATTTATGCCAATCACCAGTGTAAGTTATAGGGTAATGCAATGAACAAGAAAGGTAAGGACCTTTATCGCATACATTTTAGTGGAAGGAATAATAAATGAAGACAGAAGGATAGGTAAGTAGATAGACAGGCAGATACATATAATGGGTGTGGGGCGGGACTAGAAGTAAACACTGTCCAAAGGATTTAAATGGAGTGATCATGTGACCTTTTAAAACATGGTAGACAGAAAAAAATCTCTCTGAAGAAGTTTAAGTAGGAACCAACCGTGTACCAATTCTGGTAGAAAGAAAAGAGGTAGGTGGGATCAAATACATCAGTTGAGTGTTCTGGGAAGAATAGTGGATGAGAGGTAAAATGGGATGATCCCAGCGAGGGCTTGAGGGAAGATCAGATAAGATTTTGTAAGACAGGAAAAGCTGTTTGGATTTTATTCAAAGAGTAAAGGAAAGCATTGCTAGGTTTTAAACAAAAGCAGGATAGGATCAGATTTATTTTGAAGAAAATGATCCAATTTGCTCTGTTGGACAAAATGGGAGACCTGAAGACAAAGGAAGAGTTACTGTCCATGTTCAGTCAAGAGACAATGGTGACAGGTAAACTAGATACAGAGTTGGAGAAAGGACTCAGGGGTTTTTAAAAAGGAATTTATTTGAAACTATAGTTTAAGGCTGGGGTTGTGGCTCAGTGGTAGAGCGCTTGCCTAGCATGAGGCATGGGTTCAATCCCCAGCACCATATAAAAAAAATAAAGGTATTGTGTTCATCTACAACTAAAAAAATATTAAATATTTTAAAAAGAAATTATAGTTTAGTGTTATTTTAGTCAGTTTTTTGTTTTTTTTTGTTTTTTTTTTTTTTTTTTTGTCACTGTGACTAAAAGACCTGACCAGAACCATTGTAAAGGAGAAAATTCTATTTGAGGCTCATGGTTTCAGAGGTCTTAAGTCCATAGACAGTAGGCTCCATTCCTCAGGGCTCAAGGTCAGGCAGAACATCATGGTGGAAGAGCGTGGTTGGAGGGAAGCTGCTTACATGATGATCGGGAAGGGGAGAGAGAGTCTCCACTTGCCAGATACAAAATACATATACAAAAGCCTCGTCCCATATGACCCACCTCCACCCTACCAGCCATCAGTTACCATTCAATTAATCCTATCATGATTGTGTTAAAACTCTCACAGCCCAATCTTTTCTCCTCCAAACCATTGTGCATTGTCTTACACATGAGCTTTTGGGGGGACACCTCACATCCAAATCATAACAAGTGTAATATGTCAAATGGAGACACTTTGGAAATGAAATAGAAATATGCACCAGAATCATTTACCTGTAGGGCTACCTATTATACTGCATCTTAAAGAATTAGGGTCTCTTAGAGAACTATTAAAAACTGAAGAAACCTTTCCTCCAATGCCATTTAACTGATGTATAGCACATAAACTAAATTTCCTGCTTTCTCACAGTGGCAGGAATTACCTGATTTTGAAGATCTAATGTTTGCAATTATTTCTCTGTGTACAATTTGATGGCCCAGGATCAGATATGTTGAATTATTATCAACATCAACAAATATGATAAAGGGAGGTTGATGCACACTCCTAAGCACCTGCCTGTCGGAGATTGTGTGCTTCTGTTCTGTTTGTTTGTTTCATGGATTCCTACCAGTAACCCTGACAAGCAAGTATGATTATCCTCATTTTGTAAGTGAGCCTTAGGGAAGTGTTAAATAACTGCCTAGTTTCACAGGTAATTGCAGAGTCAAAAATTCTAAGTTCTGTCTAAATGAAAAGTCTAAGTCCTTTCCACTACATTATCCATTGCCTTCTTTTAGTAGAATGTCTGCAATTTCTATAAAACATTCCTGTGTAGTTTATGTCCACGGGATGCTCAAGTGTTCAGTCAAAAATAAGGAATGAACTAGCTCTTTGTGTTAGATGTCAATATCTTCAAGATAAAACCACATCAGCCCAGAAAACTATTCTATAAAACTGTATTCTAATTACTAATTCTTCATAAAGCTTCAGCCAAAACTGTTAATTAGTATCTTGAGAAGAGCCAGAATAAATGTTGATTCTGGTTCTTCCTCTCCTTTAAAATTCATAAAATCAGGATCCTGATCTCTTCCCCCCAAATCCTTACCAGTTTCTTCCTCCCTCATGTCTTCCAAGATCGTGAAACTCAAGGTACAGTATCTGAAGGGTGTTATGAGAAAGTCTATGGGTATGGCCTTCTAGTCTTCAAAAGTATTGCTCCACTAATACATTGTCCTGTTTGATATGATGCTATGTGCACTTTACTTAGGAATTCTGACCTTTGAGAAATTGTTCTCAGAGGGAAACTTGCCCGTGGCTCCTGTCTGCATAAAGAACATAAAAGGAATGCAGAGTAGATAGTGAAACTTTGCAGCTTACTTTTATCTCCTATGAGCAGAAACACTATACAAATATTTATTTTTAGAAAAAGCTGATGGAATCTTGTGAAAAATATTTGCTCAGATTCAAATGTCTTGTTATTCTCCATTTTTTCAATCTGTAAATATTTGATCTACATTTGTCTTTCCTACCCGAATCATTTCCAAAACCTCTGCCTGTAAATTTCTTCTTTACATAACTTCTACCTAAACTTGGAGACCAAAATTTAAGATAAAAATTTTTTAAAGAAAAGATTTTCAAAGAAAAGACATTAAAAATAAATATTGATCTTATGTCCTCCTCTTTTTCAAGCAAACAAAATAAATAATCAAAAAATTACTTTTGCTCCTGGATTAAAAAAAAAAACACTATAAAAGACATAGCGGCAATCTGAATATGGTGTTGATATTAGATGACTCAGCAATTATTGCTGATTTTTATCAAGTGTGATAATACAATTAATACAATTAATATTAGGAAAGAAGCCATAGCCATCTTGGGGGAAAAGAACAAAACAGGAAAAGTATTACACCATCTGATTTAAAACATACAACAAAGCTATAATAACAAAACAACATGGTTTTGGCATAAAAACACACAGACCAATGAAATAGAGTAGAGAGCCTGGAAGTAAACCCACACATCTACAACCAATCAGTTTTCAACAAAGGTACTAAGAACATGCTTTGGAGAGATAACATAGTCTTTTAAATAAATGGTGCTGAGAAAATTGGATTCACATGCAGAAGGATGAAGCTGGACTCCTACCTCTCACCAGCTATAAAAATAAACTAAAATGGATTAAATTCTTAAAAGTATGCAGTGAACATATAAATCTACTAGAAGAAAACATGGGGAAATGCTTCAGGATATTGAAATGAGCAAAAGTTTTATGACCAGAATCCCCCAAATATAGGAAACAAAAGCAAAAATAGACAAGTGGAATTACATCAAACTAATAACTTTGTATAAACTATACATCTGGCTAGGGGTTGATACCTAGAATATATAAGGAGCTCAACTTGACAGCAAAATAATAATAATGTAATTTAAAAATGGACAATAGACTAAAATAGGCATTTCTAAAAAGATGAGCAAATATCCAACAAATCTAGAGAAACATGTTTAACATCACTGATCATCAGGGTAACACAAATTAAAACCATAATGAGATATTGCTTTGCCCCAGTAAGAATGACTGTTATAAAAAAGATTATTACAAGTGCTGATCACTATTGGTGGGAATGTAAATTAAAACAGCCATTACAGAAAGCAATATGGAGGCTACTAAAAATTTAAAAATAGAACTATATGATCCAGCAATTTCATGACTGGCTATATATCCAAAGTAAATAAAATCATGTGTTGAATAGACAACTGTACCCGCTTGTTCATTGCCAAGGTTCCCACATTCACAATAGCCAAAAAAATGGAAAAAAAAAACAACCAAAATATCAATTAGCTGATAAATGCATAAAAAAGGTGGTACATGTACACAGTGGAATATTATTCAACCATGAAAAGAATGAAGTCCTATCATTTGTGCCAACATGGTAAATTGGAAACCATTACACTAAGTTAAATAAGCCACTCTCAGAAGAGAAGTACCATATCATTTCATTCATATGGTACCTAAAAAAGCTGATATCATAGAAGTTGACAGTAGAATGGTGATTACCAGAGGCTGAGGAGAGTAGGAAGCAGAAGGAAGGCATAGGGACAGATTGATCAATGGGTATTAAGTTACAATTAGATAGGAACAAGAACTTCTGGTGTTTGCACAGTGGGGTGGCTATAAATTACAATAATGTACTATACATTTTGAAAAGCTGAAAGAAAGTGTTTTGAACATATTTACCATAAAGTAATAATGAATGTTTGAGGAGATAAATATGAATAATCTGATTTAAACATTACACAATGCATACATGTATCAAAACATTACATGGTACCCCATTAACTTAAGGTCTTTCATTCTATAGTCTTTCTAAATTCTCTTAATCATTTTATGTACAACTTTTATGTTTTATTTAACAGTTAAAGAAATATAATTTTTTTTAAAGATTAGAGAAGCAAACATCTTTAACTTCAGAAGTATGCAAAAATGATTGATTGATGAAGACTTAATATATCCCAAATTAGTTACAAGTAAATCAGGAAAAAAAAAACCCTACATATATATCGAAAATTAAACATGGCAAAAAAAGAAAAAGTAAGTATTGAATCTTGGAGGTTTATACACAAGTGTGCACTAAAACTAGGGGTTGGCTAGGACAAAAGTCCAAACTGAGATGATTGAATGAAACAGTGATTAAATGAAACATTTACCTGATTGCTAGAAATATTCAACATTTATTCATATATTTGTTGGTCATTTGTGTTCCTTCTTTTGAGAAATATTTATTTAGTTCTTTTGTCCATATGTTAATTGGACTATTTGATTTTGTTCTGTTTTGTATTTATGTGTTTAATTTTGAGTTTTTTATATAGACTGGATATTAATCATCTGTCTGAAGAGCACCTGGCAAAGATCTTCCATTCTATAGTCTTTCTTAATGCTCTTCATCATTTTCTTTACTGTGCAGAATATTTCAAATTTGATGGCATCCTACTTATTGATTCTTGGTTTTATTTCTTGAGCTTTAGGGGTTTTGTTAAGGAAATGGGTGCCAGCACCGGTATGAAATGTTGACCCTACATTTTCTTCTAGCAGTTGTAAGGTTTCTGGTTTAATTCCTAAGTCTTTGATCTATTTTGATTTGAATTCTGTGTATGGTTAGAGATAGGGATCTAGTTTCATTCTTTTACATTTGGATATCCAGTATTTCCAGCATCATTTGTTAAAAAGGCTCTTTTCTCCAACATATATTTTTGGCACTTTTGTTAAGTTCTTAGAAGGCAGTAAGTATGTGGGTTTGTTTCTGTGTCTTCTTTCTGTTCCATTGATCATGTAAATTTTGATGCTAATAATATACTGTTTTTGTTACTACAACTCTGTAGTATAATTTCAAATCAGGTATTGTGTTACCTCCTGCATCACTCTTCTTGCTCAGTATTGCTTTGGCTATTCTAGGTCTCTTATTCTCCCAAATAAATTTAAGCATTTTTTTATCTAATTCTGTAAATAATTTATTTTGAAGGGAATTGCATTGGATCAGTATATTGTTTTTGGTTATAGGGCCACTTTGAAAATATTAACTCTGCCTACCCATGAACATAGGAGGTCTCTGCATCTTTTAAGGTCTTCTTCAATTTCTTTTTTCAGTATTCTATAATTTTCATTGTAAAGATCTTTCACATCTTTGGTTACATTCATTCCCAAGTTGTATTTGTTTGGGGGGTTATTGTGAATGGAATGGTTCTCCTAATTTATTCCTCAGTAGAATCACTATTGGAGAATAGGAAAGTTATTAATTTATGGGTGTTAATCTTGTATGAATTTGGACTTTTGTAGGACAAAAGTTAATGGGGTACCATGTAATGTTTTGATATATTGTATGGGTGTTGATCTTGTATGCTACTTTGCTGAATTCATTTTTTAGCTCCAGAAGTCTTCTGGTGGAGTGTTATTTTTTTATATTTTCAAGATATAATATCCATGTCATTAGCAAAAAGAGATAGCTTGACTTCTCTTCTATTTTTATCCCTTTAGTTTTATTCCCTTGCCTCATTACTCTGGCTAGAACTTTGAGAAGCTTATTGAATAGAAGTGGTGAGAATAGACATCATTGTTTGGATTTTATCTTACTTTAGTCAGAATGGCAATTATAAAGAACACAAACAATAATAGATTCTGGCAAGGATGTGGAGGAAAAGGTATACTCATACATTGTTGGTGAGACTGCAACTAATATAACCACTCTGGAAAGTAGTATGGAGAATCATCAAAAAACAAGAATGGTACCACCATATGATCCAGCTATCCTACTCCTCAGTATTTATCCAAAAGAAATAAGATCAGTATACTATAATGTTCCAGCCACATCAATGTTTATAGAAGCTCAATTCATAATAGCTAAATTATGGAATCAACCCAGATGCCTGTCAACAGATGAGTGAATTAAGAAATTGTAGTATACACACATAATAGAAGTTTACTGAGTCATAAAAAAGAATGAAATTATGTCATTTGCTGGTAAATAAATGGAAATGGAGGATATCATGCTAATGAAATAATCCAGATTCAGAAAATCAAGGGTCAAATGTTTTCTCTCATATATGGAATCTAGAGCAAAATAAAAGACAGAAGAAATGGAGGATAAGATATTATAAAGAAATAAGAAAGATCAGTAGAGTAGAAGGAGATCAAGAGGGAGAGACAAGGGATGGGAAAGAAGAAGAAATGAGAAGTGAATTTTTAAAAATCATGCCATGTGCATATACAAATATACCACTGGGAATTTCACCTTTATGTATAAATAGAAAGAATCAATCAGAAACAAATAAATATATGAGGGAAAGAAAGACCAGTACAGTAGAGGAAGGAGAATTGGGCAAAGGAAGGAGGAAAGAGACAAAGGGAGAATGTTAACTGAAATCAAATTCCATTTTGTCATGAATGAACCTAAACTACTATGTATAACTATAATGCTCTAATAATAAAAACGTTTTCTGTTTTAAACTCCCTAAAATTAGTATCAGTGTCAGTATCAATAAAGTCAATATGCTCTAGTGCAATCCTTTAAATTTTTTTTCTGCATCTTTAAAATTTTTGTACAAAAATGTAAAAAGAAAAAGTTAAAATACATTATTACCAAAAAAATCCCCTCCTTTTTTGAGAAAAATACATAGAATGAGTGAGTAGAATATTTATAGAAAGTTGTTCATCATAAAAATGGAGGCAAGCTTGCCAAGATTAAAGATTTGTTTGCCAACTTGGTCAAGTCTTACAGATACGAAAGACAAGTGAAAACAAAGTAAAAAAAAATAGTTTGGTGTAAAATACTGCAGAGTTGGAAAACTTGCTTCATGTTACTTAGAGGCAAATCAAAAGTCAGTACTTCTTAAAACATATAGGAACACCTCATCAAATTATTTTAACAGTCAAAACACAAAACTAATTTGCACAGCCAACTTGAAATTCAAACATATTTTTATTAAGTGGTATTGTCTGTACCAGTGCTTCCAAATGTGAATAATAATTACAATAATCTTGTACATATGTAAATTATGGTTTAAAGGTTCCAGTACAATCTGAAACTCTTTATTTCTAGGGCACCAATAATGTTATTGCTGCCGGTTCGATGATAAGAGTCTATATTCATACCAATATAATAAGGAAAGTCAAAACTGCAAAAAGCACATATTTTCCACCAAGTTGTATATGAATCATATAATCTTTCCTGTGTAAGACTTAAAGATACTTTATATATAATTTATAATTTTAGATATCTACAAGTATCTAAAATTTCCATTTTTATGAAAATGTCTGTCAACTTGAAATCATATTGGCCGCGTCCGGCCAAGGGAGCCGAGTCTGGCGAGGGACGGCGAGGTTAAAAGACACACAGGACACCAAGGTTCTTCATCCAGGAGTCAATAATAATCTTTATTGCTAACACGCCTTTTTTTATACCCCAAGCAGCAGAAGTGGAAAACTACCCAAAAGCAGGAGGGAGGGGGGAGAAATTTAGTTTCAACATCTATTATTGTCAGGTACCGAAACCTCCCTTAACAATAAGTCCATCAGACCAGAAAAGGTCAAGGCATTCCCGTGGGATACATACGTCTCAGACGGACAAGCAGGAACAGAAAAACCGCAAGTTCTCCATGGCCTTGTGAGCTGGCCACACTGGCATGCAGAACAAACTAGTGGAGGTAGGGCTCCAGGGGCCAGGGTGGACCTGCTGCCAACAAGTCCCCCTCTTTTGTTTTTTGCATGCCAGTGGGAATCAAGTAGCCCCTGTCTTAGGTCGTTCACAGCCCTTGCGATGCTTACCCGTCTCTGGGAAGGCCCCGATTCCCTGGCTTAGGTCGCACAGCAAGCGTGAAAGTTGCCCGTCACTGGGTACTACAAGATCAGCTCAAGGTGTTATGACCTATCAAGACACTATTGCGGTAAACGCTTAACCGTCTCCACCTACGGGACCCATGACCGTCACCGCCGAATGGCAGATGTGATTGGACCGAGAGATTAGACAGCAAAGATCCTAGTACAGGAAGGCAAGAGGGAGAGGTATGCATAGAGAAAAGATATGGCAGGAGTTCTTCTTTTAAGGAGGACACTCATCTTCGGATCAGTCTGAAGTATATCTCAGAGGGGCGATCATCCATCTTCAAGCGTTGACAGTGAACCTGTATCGGCTTAGAGGCTACGATATTAATTTGATCCTTAATGAATTGTACTATCTTATTTACAATGCAGGGTCCTATTGCCACTACTAGAAGGAGGCCTAACAATGGCCCCAATAAGGGAAGAAGATAAGGCAAAAATCCATTAAGTCCAGTCCAGAGAGGGTTCTCAAATAATTCCCTCCTCCTTTTTTCTAGGTCTTCTTGGAGTTGTTTAATTTTTGTGCGAACTATGCCAGATTTGTTAGCATAAAAACAGCACCTCTCCCCAAGGGCTAAACAAATTCCCCCTTGATTGGCAGTAAGCAAGTCTAAACCCCGCCTGTTCTGAAGAACTACTTCTGCTAGGGAGTCTATCTGGTCTTGTAAGTCTTTAACGGTTCCCGATAGGGTTTGCACATCATCTATAAGCTGTTGAGATAGGCGGCGGTAAGAATGTATAGCCGTACCCAATCCCGCCGTGCCTGTACCCACAGCAGCGGTTATTCAAGGCCAACAAGGAGTGGTAAGGCCTGCACAGCTCTCTTGTGTCTTTTAACTAAGGTGTCTAGGCTAGGAATGGGTAGGGGTTCATCTCCTGAGATAATCGTGATATCAGGAAGTAGTAATGCCAGAACGCAACCACCAGTCCAATTTGCTGGGAGCCTGGGAAAAGCTAAATTTCCACCACACATAAAAACTGTACCATTAGGGGGACAAATGGGCGGAGTAGGTGAGGAGTAATTCTTTACTAATGAGCAGTTCCCAAAGGAAGAGACTCCAACATCAACATCATAGGTATTATTCTGCATCATGCTCAGAAGGCATGACATAAAACCACCTAAAGGATGCACCTTAAAGGGTAGCCCAGTTTGACATGTGTTGTAATCACCAATGGCATAATTAATTGGGATCGCCAATGTCATGACTGCACCTGCCGTCATGCAGAGCCAGCAATCACCAGCAAGGGTAGGATTGGAACTGTTAAGTAAAGAAAAGGTAGTTTCTAGGATATCTAATTTATTGGCATCTAAATCAGGAAACTGGGATTTGGGCAATATCAAGGGGTGGTATGTAGGCTTAGGGATCTCTGGCTTTAAAAGCTTAATCACCTGAAGGTGTTTGATAGCATCAGTGGGTCCCCCTCTGTCAGAGACTCCGATGGGGGCCTGCATGGGCCAGCAGGAAGGTTTACCCATGACACCCTCACATCCTGCCTCCGTTAACCGAGTCGTGATGCCTTCCCCTCCCTGGTCACCAAGAAAAGGAATAAAATTATAAGTGGTCCCCCCTTCTCCACAGGGGTTAGTTAGGATGGCCTCAAAATACTGTTTTCCTTGATTATTAACACAAATTGAGGCCGATGTATATCAGGAGATGTGCATCGCCAGGGTGTAACGACAAGTGCGGAACAGCTTCCAAGAGTCTCGGTCGGATTAGGGACAACAAGTCCAGGCTTATTAACACATACCCATTTTGGTTGCTTAAATCCTCCTATGTTTTGATTGAGTTCAGCCGCCATATAGGCTACTTTAGTCCCACAATCAATGCTCTGGATATAACCAGAGGGGGCCAAGTGCCGGGGCCCTCCCTTACACTCACAAGGGGCTCCAAAATGATACTCATGAATATTCCCAGGTGGGGGGTCAAGCCCTCCTTCAGCAAACCTGTCCAGAAGGAATGCCACAAGCAGGGTCCAGCTCATGAGGTGTGTCTCGGCACTCACTTGAAGGGGTGAGAACAACAGCGGCAGGATCAGCCATCTTGGGAACTTCATTTTGTCTTGAATTTTCATTCACCGGTATGGTGCAGCACTCTGGGATCCAAATGGGCTTCTCAGTTCCTGGGGGAAAAACACATACAGCTCCCCTCACTCTAGCTAAGAGTGGAGCAGGGGATTGCCACTTTCCGGTGGATAAATCTTTCCACCTTATTTGAGCATCTTGTACAGTGGGAGGGGAAAAGTGGCGTTGTGCAGCCCTGCGCCCTCCAGTGTCAGTGAGTAAAAAATTTAAAGTAAATAGGGTTATGCTTAGAAGTGCTTGTGGTCCCTGACAATTCTGGTATATCTCCCCCTCTTTTGTTTTTTGTAAATAAGTTTTTAAATGTTGATGGGCTCGTTCGACGATAGCCTGTCCCTGTGAATTATAGGGGATTCCAGTCTTATGATTAATTTCCCATTGGGTGCAAAACCGTTGAACCACCTGGCTTACATATGCGGGACCATTATCGGTTTTGAGGCATCGTGGGGTGCCCATGGAGGAAAAGGCTTTTAGAAGATGACTGATAACGTCCTTAGCCTTCTCTCCAGTATGTAAGGTGGCAAAAATGAAGCCAGAATACGTGTCAGTGGAAACATGTATAAAGGAGAACTTACCAAAGCTAGGGAAGTGTGTAACATCAGTTTGCCAGACATCATTAGGTTGTAGTCCTCTTGGATTAACCCCAAGGGAAGGAGAATGAATAAATGGTACACAGGATGGACATAATGAGACAATCTGTAAAGCTTGGTCTCATGAACATCCTGTGTGGAAGCGTAAAGACTGTGCATTTAAATGAAATTTGTTATGGAATTGTAAGGCCTTATCATATTCGGTCGTCACACAGGAAAGGCCGACAGCATGAGTAGCAGCGTCTGCTTTTGCGTTGCCCTCTGACAAAGGTCCAGGGAGCACTGAATGGCTTCAGATGTGGCCGATGTTTAAAGGATCTCATCTAGCCCAAATGAGAAGCTGAACTACCTGTAGTTGTTCTGTGATGGTTGATTGCTTTCCAATATATGATGTTGTTTCTATGACTAGAGCCAGATTAGCTACATATAAGCTGTCAGTATATACATTAAGAGGAATAGAACTATAGACTTTGAGAGCTATGATTAAAGCTTCAACTTTTGTCTTTTGGGCCGACTGACCTGACACAGGTTGTCGGAGAATTTGAGATCCATCAAAAATGACGGCAAATCCATTTTTGGCCCCATCTGTATATACAGTTTGGGCCTTTGGAATAGGTTCCCTTTTCATAATCTTTGGGAAGATAATGGGACACCTTTTAAAGCCCTCCAAAAGTCTATGTTTAGGGAAGTGATTATCTATCTGACCCTTGAAGCTGCACAGGAAAAGACACCAAAGGTCATGTTCTTGTTGTAACTTGTGTATCATATCTTGAGTGTAAGGTTGAATAAGTATGTCAAAGGTTTTTCCAAACAATGCATCACCCAAATATTTAGCCTTCCAAATTAAGTTAATAACTAGCTCATAAAAGGGAGTCAATACCCGGGGGTTAGAAGCCGGCAAGTGGACCCAATAAATGGGACCCGTTTGCCAGAACACTCCTGTGGGAGTAATTTTAGAAGGTAGAACTATAAATGACAAGGGCAGAGAATAATCTATCTGCGTAATCTGCATGTCCTGTAGAGCCTCTTCTATTAGCCTCAGTGCTCGTAAGGCTTCTGGTGTAGGTACTCTACACGACGTAGGAGAAGGCTCTCCTCGCAAGAGGTCATACAGGGGTTTGAGCTCTCCAGTTGGAATATGAAAGGATGGGCGCAGCCACTGTATTTCTCCGAGGAATGTCTGCCACTGATGTAAAGTTTTGAGCTGATTTATCTGGAACTGGGGTCTCTGGGGAAAGATTTCTATGTTATTAATGATGTATCCCAAATAATTGTAAGGGTGTTGAAACTGCACCTTTTCGGGTGCTATGACCAGCCCTGCCCCTTTTAGAAGGGATTGGAGGACTTCATAAGATTGAAGAAGCCTTTCTTTCTTGGGCCCTGCCAGTAAGATGTCATCCATATAATGAATGAGGTAGAGCTGTGGGAACTGCTGTCGAAAGGGTCGTAAAACCTCAGCTACAAAATATTGGCACATTGTAGGACTATTAGTCATCCCTTGAGGTAGGACGGTCCATTCATACCGTTGGTAAGGTTCCCTAAAGTTTGTGGAAGGCAAAGAAAAAGCAAAACGCTTTCGGTCTCGTGGGTCTAAGGGGATAGAGAAGAAACAATCTTTTAAATCTATGACAATAAGATGCCAATCCTTTGGGATCGCAGTAGGAAAGGGTAGCCCTGGTTGTAAGGGTCCCATGGGTTGCATAGTTTTATTAATAGCTCGTAGGTCCTGAAGAAGTCTCCACTTCCCAGACCCCTTTTGTATAACAAAAATAGGGGTATTCCAAGGGGAGGTAGAGGGCACCACATGTCCTAACTTAAGCTGGTCTTGAACTAATAGGGAAGCGGCCTGTAATTTGTCCTTAGTTAGGGGCCACTGTTTTACCCACACAGGGTCATCTGATAACCAAGTAATGGACAGTGGAGGTGGCCGCACTTCAGTGGCCCCTAGGATAAATTTCCCAGTCCTCTCCGGTCTCTTCCCCGCCGGGTAACCTGTTCTGCTGGATCCACGGGTGATATTCTGTCCTCATGTCTCTTTCCTAGTCCCCTTCCAGGGATCCATCCCATGTCTAGCATTGCATCATTAACAAAGTCATTATTTCCTTTTAAAGTCTGGGTAGTGAGAATAGCCCCCATTTGATGAAGCAAGTCCCTCCCCCAAAGGTTCGTGGGGAGTCCAGTCACCACATAGGGCTGGAAATGGCCACTATGTCCTTCGCCATCTCTCCATTTTAAAAAGGAGGCACTTCTTTTTGGTCGGGTCTGTCCTATCCCCTGTAATATGGCCGAGGGACTCTGGAGGGGCCAGGCAGGTGGCCATTGTTTTTCAGAAATGACAGAGACATCCGCCCCCGTATCTAGTATTCCCTTGAAAGCCTTGTCTTGTATCTCAATGGTCAGGTTGGGACGCGAATCCAAATGAGCTACCCAAAAGGCCTGGGGAGTTCCAGTGGAGCCAAAGCTGCCGTCGCCCCGGGACCCACGGAGGGTGTGCCCAGGAATGGAAGCTAAGGGTAGCAGCAGCAATTGAGCTATACGCTCCCCGGGGGGAAGAATAACAATTCCTTGGGTAGCTTCTACTACTATTTTTATTTCTCCCTGATAATCAGCATCAACAACCCCCGTAAGAATCTTCAAGCCCCACTGAGTTGCGCTACCTCGTCCCAACACTAGTCCCACCGTCCCCTCTGGCAGGGGTCCAAAAACCCCAGTAGGCAGCGTCCGGGGTCCCATTTGGGGAGTTAATACCGCTCGGGAGGTGGAACTGAGGTCCACTCCTGCGCTTCCTGGTGTTCCCCTGGGGAGTTCCCAGATAGAAAGGGGTTGGTCAGTGGGAGGCGGCGGAGACGCCCACTCCCTGGGGCACTGTTCTGTCCCTGCACTGCCCCGTACACTTTGGCTTCCGGGGCCCGGGGCGGGCCCCTGCTCCCGTTTCCCGACGGTATTGGGTTACCCTGGATGTCAAATTTTGACCTGCACTCACTGCTCCAATGATTTCCTTTATGACATCTAGGACAAATTCCAGGCATCCCTCTGCCAGCACCCTCACTCCTTTCCTGGCAGTTTCTCTTTATATGTCCCTCTTTCCCACACTTAAAACACCCCTTAGAGCGGGTTCCCCTGTTATCAGCTTTTTGCATTCCAGTCTTAAGGGCAGCAGCCAAAACCTGACCAGTAATATGAGGCCCATCTATATCTTTGCATGCTCGAATCATGTCATCTATACTTTTGGCCCGGGAGGACTTAATAGCATTTTGGCAGTAAGTGTTAGCGTTTTCATATGCCAGTTGTCTAATAAGTGGCATAGCCTGTTCCAGATTAGGGAATATTTTTCCTGCAGCCTGCATTAGGCGGGCTATAAAGTCCGAATAAGGTTCAGAGGGTCCTTGAGAGATCTTGGAAATTTTTGCTTCAGTCTTAGAAACGGGCAGGGTTTTCCAGGCATGGACTGCAGCTGAGGCTATTTGAGCATAAACACCTGGGTCGTAATTAATTTGTTGGCCTATGGTGGCATACTGCCCAGTTCCTGTCAACATTTCGGCATTTCGCTGTTGATGGCCCGCATTCAGGTTAATCTGAGCCAGCTCGCGGCACCTTTCATGATATTCACTTTTCCACAATAAGAAATCCCCTCCAGATAACACAGCCCTGCAAAGTTGCTGCCAATCATTGGGTATCAGTTGACTGGCTGAGAAGGACTCGAAGAGGGTCAATGTGAAAGGGGCATGAGGTCCATAATTAATGACCGCCTCCTTAAGCTGTTTTATGTCCTTGAAGGCTAGGGGGACATGGGCTCTGGCCGGCTGTCCATCAGCATCGGCGTTTTCAATCATTGGAAAAACCTGAGCCGCTCTAGAACCCCAGTGGACCCCCGCCCGTCTAGTAGGGGCGTCCTCATTCCAATCAGGATTATAGGGAGGAGGTGCGGCAATTGAGGGGGCCCTAGGCACCCTCACATTTGCCCTTTTAAGGCGATGTTCTAGTTCCTCTATCTCCCTTTCTAATCCCTCCTCTTCCTCAGAGAGAGAACTGAGGTCCTCAGGATCCTTTTCGGGCTTAGAAATCTGGAGGCGTTTCCTACCCTCCGAGCCTGAGTCCTCAAGGGGACCCTCATCCTTTAAGGATTCTGCCATTTGCTCTTCCTGCACCTGATTAAGGGCCTGTTCACATTCAGCAAGCTGATCCTTGATCTTTACTTTATCTGTTAATAAAGCATCCTTTACCAACCTCCATAAGGAAAAGGTGGCAACTGGGACACTGTCCAAGCCCCGGTCCCTCAATAATTTCTGAAGGTCATGCCTCACCAGGTCCCAGTCACTATTATTAAGAAATCCTCCTGTCAGAAACCAAGGACAAGCCTGGGCAATAATTTCAACGAATTCGGTTGCAGTCTTAGTTTTTATTCCTGTTCCTTGTGTATTTAACAGCTCTTTCAGTTCGTTGGCCAGACGAACCTTCGCTGTTGAGTTACCCATGGTACGTACCCTGTCTCTTTAAATTATCTTTAAACCAATCCTCCCCCTTCTTTCTTAGAAGGTGAGCCCCGTCCGCTTACCCCTGCTTTCCGGATCTCAGTGGGAACCTCCAATTGCCGCGTCCGGCCAAGGGAGCCGAGTCTGGCGAGGGACGGCGAGGTTAAAAGACACACAGGACACCAAGGTTCTTCATCCAGGAGTCAATAATAATCTTTATTGCTAACACGCCTTTTTTTATACCCCAAGCAGCAGAAGTGGAAAACTACCCAAAAGCAGGAGGGAGGGGGGAGAAATTTAGTTTCAACATCTATTATTGTCAGGTACCGAAACCTCCCTTAACAATAAGTCCATCAGACCAGAAAAGGTCAAGGCATTCCCGTGGGATACATACGTCTCAGACGGACAAGCAGGAACAGAAAAACCGCAAGTTCTCCATGGCCTTGTGAGCTGGCCACACTGGCATGCAGAACAAACTAGTGGAGGTAGGGCTCCAGGGGCCAGGGTGGACCTGCTGCCAACACATTTTGCCCTTTCTTTTGAACAGTGATGTTCTAAGTGAATATATGAATAAGACAAAAACTAAACTTTCCTGTAATTTTGTACAGTGTTCTTAATGGAAGATAAAATAACTGGTATCATTCTAAACATTTCATAAAATTCTCAAAGATTTGATACTTTTAAAGTAATTCTTTAATACTTTCTTTTATATTTTGAAATTCTATTAAGTTAAATGCTTATTATTGACTACTACTGTAAAAAATATTGTTATTAAATTACCTTCAATTATTTGTCATTACTATATTTGTGATTTTTTTTAGCAAAACTGAAATTTGAGAGGCCACCTTTAAAATAATTAAATAGTCATATAGCAAATACATATTATGAGTAGCTTAAAAAGATTATATATATATATATTGCTAGGGAGCTAGGGATTTTTGTGCCTGAGAATATTCTAGCTCTTAGTGACTTACAGCTCTGGTGGCTTGGCAGATTGTATTTTCCACAAATGGAAATACTTATATTCAACATCTATACATCTATTATCCCATATACATGTTCCTCTTACTAAGTGTCTGGCACTCCTCCCACCAAAAGGTGTGATGTTTTCCTTCCCTTTGAATCTGTATGGGAATTTGTAACTGATCAGACCAAAGTAATAGAGCAAAAGTAATGCTATGTGACTTCCAAGACTAGCTCACAATAAGGATCCAGCTGCCATCTGGCTCCTTAGATGCTTGCCTTTTGGAATTCAGCCACCATGTTGTGAGGAAGCCCAGGGAAGAGGCCACACATGGCTGATACAATAGTCCCAGCCATATCAATAACAACCACCAAATAGACAAATGAGTGAATTTTTAGATGCTTCTAGCATAGGTCTTGCATCTTTCAGCTGAGACTCCAGACATAGTAGTACACAAAATATTCGCCCCCTCTATTCTCTGCCTTAATTCTTAACCCACAGAATCTAAGGCATTATAAATAATTATTTTAATAATTATTTTATTCTTGGGTAATTTGTTTCACAATAACAGATGGTTAATAAACACTTTGGCATCAGGAAGTAATGTTCTGCCATAGCAAAAATCTAAAATTACAGAAGTGGCTCTGGAGCTGCTGGCTGAGCAAAAACTAGAAGAACTTTGAGGAAAATATGCATTAAGGTCTAAAACCTCTTGAAGAGACTCTTATCATAAGTCTGATAGTCTTCTACAAATTTGTTGGTGGGAGCTAAAAAGAGTTAAGGAAAATACCATTGGAAAAACGAAAGTGGATCCTGACTCTGCAGTAGCAAAATGTTAGTTGACTGCAATCAAGTGGAAATGGAAACACTGTACCTAAGAAACTGGGTCATCTAGCCCAGGAGATTTCCAGGAAGGGACAAAAGTACCACCTGGCTCCTTACTCCACTTACAGTAAAATGCAACACCAGGGAGAATCGAAAGGAAGAACTAATGAATATTTCTAAAACCAGGACTTGTGGCTTATCTACACTGCAAAATTAAGTAACTGCTTCCAGATAGACCAAATTTAAGACCCAACTAGGAAACACGGTATAAAGACAATACTAAATCCATGACTGTAAAATGTTTTGTTTTAACCAGAGAAATACTAGGTTAGTAAAAAGATCTTCCAAGGACTTTAATGATGTACTTCAAAGATCCTTTCATTTAAATAATTGGGCTTCTAAGAAATTGTCCCTTGGCAAGCTCAGCAGAAGCTTATTCTGTTCTTAGTTCCATTCTCTGAACCTTCTTTCCTTTCCGTTGTTCATAAAAGATCGGCTGTGTTACTAAGTGAGTAGTTTTCTCAGCCTACTTTGGAGTATAAGACCCCTTCCCATTTTATTCTATCCTTGCTCGTTTAATCCAAAATATGGTATTTATACTAACATAGTTTTATTAAAGATTTTGATCTTCTAGAAATATTTTTTGTGTTTGGTCCATTAGGCAAAAGTTATAGAAAACTCTGTGGGAGAATAAGCTATGCCCTACAGAAGAGCCCTGGAGAATTATTCCCAGGTACTAGTGGGAATGAGATCTTATCCAGAAAGTAATAGTTTATGTATGCTTTGCTAGACTCAGAGTTATTATGAACAAGTATTTCTATGTGCCTCCTATTTCCCCCTTTTATCCATGGAAAACACCATAGTATTTATCTTATTCCTGTTCTAATATTCAATTTAGGGTGGAATTAGGAGATAGGTAGTGTGTTTTTTTAGTTCACAAGTCTTCATACTGATATAAATTGTATATGAAGAACTCCATACGAAAAACTTTATCTGTACTTGGACCTGACTTAGATGATGAGACACTGGTCCTTAAGTTGAAACTATAATAATTAAGAAACTTTGGGGATTGTTGAGACAGAGTGAGGGTATTTTGTATTTGGAGAGATGGGAACTGCTGGGAGTCAGATGGTTTAAAAATACCCAATAATCCTCATCTCCTGGTATTCACTTCTCTGTGTAGTCTCCTCTCATATTGCGTAGAATCTGACCTCTTTGACCCAATACTGGGAAAACAACTGTGTGTGACTTCCAAGACTAGGCTACAAAACATGTTGAAGTTTTAGCTTTGCCCTATTGGAGCACTCTAAGGGAACCCAATAAAAATTAAGCCAAAAGATACTCTGGAAGCTGAATGGAGACACCTACACAGAAAAGAACTGAGGCTTTCTGCCAATAGCCAGCACCATTTTTCAGGTCCCGTGAGACAGCCACCTTAACTGTGGATCTTCCTTCTCAGTTAAGATTTTAGATAACTTTAGTATTAGTTGACAGGTGACCACAACCTCATGAGACACCACAGAACCAGAACTGCCCAGTAATCTCTAATTCCAGACCTGCAGAACCCATAAAATATAATAAATGTCAATATTTTGGAATCAAGATCGGGGCTGATTTGTTACATAGTATTAGGCAACTAACATAAAAGCCTCAAGATTCCTTTATACAGAATAACATTATATCCTACTTTCTACCCTCATATTTTATAGCATGAGCTTATATATTAGTATATAGTTTTTTAAAAGAGAGAGAGATAAGAGAGAGAGAGAATTTTTTAATATTTATTTTTCAGTTTTTGGTGGACACAACATCTTTATTTTTATTTTATGTGGTGCTGAGTATCGAACCCAGCACCCTGTGTATGCCAGGTGAGCACTTTATGGCTTGAGCCACATCCCCAGCCCAATTAGTATATAATTTTGAAATATCACCTAAAGATTTTTTTTCTTCCTTATTTCTGTTAACATCCCTTCCCCTTGAAACTTTTACAACATTAAAATTAATACAAGAGATAAACATGATGGTGAATTCCTATAATCACAGTTACTTGGGAGGCTGAGGCAGGGGGATCACAAGTTTGAGGCCAGCCTGTATAATTAAGTAAGATCCTGTGTTGAAATAAAAAAAAATTAAAAGTGAGGGTTAGGGATGTAACTTAGTGATAAAGTACTTGTTATTGTATCGGGAAGGAATGTCAGATATTATCCAGAATTTAAAAATCATTGCTGACATTTCTTAGCAGGGCTTCAAGATAGATTTAACTTAAATCCATAAGAGGCAATGATCTGGAAGAAAGAACATTTAATCAACACGAGGCAAAATCTACAGAAATGAATTTTTTTTTTCTGGAAATCTCTAAGTTAGAATTTACTTATTAATGCCAACCCAGATCAGTACAGACTGGAGTTTTACTATAAATGATTTCACAATAAGATGTAACAATGGTTCCTGCCAGATGGACTCTGAGGAGGAAAGGAGAGAGAGAAAGAGACAAAGATACAAACTGAGGCACATTATCTGTTAATATCTAAAGTGTTAAAAAGGCCAGTGATATTTGCTTTCAGTAATTCTTAGGGAAAATGTACAGATGATGTGATTAGTTTGTTTTTGTGATCACATTTGAATTTCTAAAGAATTTTGTATATTGCCATAATAAATACATCTACAAACAGAAAAGATTATGTTTCTGAAACTAATACAGGAAATACAACTTTTATATTGGAAATCTGAAACTCTGTATCTCCTAATATGCCTTTGCTGAAAAAAGTTCGTTTTTGTAAGATAATATAGTTCACATCTTCTGAGGAATTCAGCTGTCACATTATAAATAGTATACTTTAAAAATGTACCATGTATTATTATACTAAATGAGTCAACAGGCATACCATGTACAATCAAGGTAAGACACCAGATGTGTGAACAAAGATGCCATTTTGAGCCTTCTGCTTCAAATCTCTACTGTCCCTACAGGGTCAGTGGAGTCACCCTCAGCCATTTGAGTTATTCCAGCTAAAGCCCAAAACCTATGGAGCAGAGAAGAGCTATATTCCCTCTCTGCCTTAATAAGCTTTTGATCCTCAGAATCTATGAACATTTTAAGATGGCTTTCACTCGGTTTTGTGGTAGTTTGTTACATAGCAATTAATTGCCAAAAGAAACACCAGTAGTCATTTACATCTCATTCATGCACTTAATACTTTTTGAAAGCCTAATGAGGCCAGACACAGTAATAGCTTTAGTTTAGGTAAAATGAATTTCTCTGAATCTTTCTGGAGATCAGGCTTTTCTGGAAGTTGTGGTGTCGAGGCATTGGGAAAGATGCTCAGTACATTAGCATGCTGGGTGTGAATAAACTGAGGATAAATGGAGGAGATAATGGAAGAATGAAAAGAAGAGATGATAGATAACAACAAAAAAAGGAACAAGATTTTTTTTCTTGAACCCATTCTGACTTTAGAAAGTAGTATCTTATTGCATGATCTTGCTTAGATGTAGAATCTAGAAAAGTCAAATTCATAAGAGTAGATTATGGTCCAATTACCTGGCAGTTGGGGTGGAGAGAAGAATGGAGATGTGTTGTCAAAGGATACAAAATTTCATTTAGAAGACACAAATTCAGATCTGTTGTACAACATGATAATAATAGTTAATAACAAGGTAGTCTATACTTTTAAATTGTTAAGAGTATAGATTTTAAATGTTCTTATCACAAAAATAAGCATTTGAAGTAATGGATATATTAATTAGTTTATTTAGTTCTTCTACAATGCATACAGATATCAAAATATCATTTTTATACCAAATTTATTCCATTTTTATTTGTCAAAACTAAAAAAGACAAGAAAAGAAAAAGAACAAACTGGCATCTATCCCAGTAAGCCAAGTTGAAATGACTAAGGCAAATATACTTCACAAAGAGAGACCCAGTTACAAGGGTCATTTAAAATAAAATTGTAAAACAAGCCTCTAGGAAAACGTGTTGGATACTAGCCTCATCCAAATGAAAAAAAAAAAAAAAAGATACAGACTTTTTTCTTGGAAAGATCTTTATATGACCATTTGGTGTATTTTATGGGATTCTTTCATTTATAGACTAAAGCTGTTAGATACAACACTGTTTTATAATCTAAGTGATCATTAAATAATCATGCTTTTCATATATTAGCTATTTAGCTTTCACCCATTCTCTTCCTTCCTCTTTCATTAAAACTCTTTAAAAATAGTTTTTTGCTTGCCCTTCCTCCCTTTACTACTCCATGAGAAGAGGTTTCCTTCCAATTTTATTTCTGTCTCACACTGTATTTGAATTGCTTTCATTGGGTCCCCTCCCAATTGGCAATCAAATAAGTTTTTTGTTCTTATCTGAATTGATTTTTATTTGGTAACAGAATAATGTCCACTCTTTGCACAAAAATAGTTGAAACTATTTAACAAAGAGTATAACCAAGTCCTCTCCTTACCATCCCTCTCTTACACCTGGAAGAACCAAGGCCCACAACTGTTGTTCATTGTACCAGACATTTTCCTGTACACATCTGGTATATAATTTAAGATTTCAAATCCAGATTGAAAGAATTGGAGAGGAAAATTAAACTATTCCTCACTCTTAATCCTTACATTTGCTATCCCCTTATAAAAATTTACATTTCTTTGGGTGATTATAACCACTTTATATGTATTTTTTTCATTCACTATTTATGAGCATAATGAGTATATATATATATATGTGTGTGTGTGTGTGTATACACACACACATACTTAAAACTGTACTCATACCTCATTCTGAAAAAATATGTCAAACCACTTTCTCAATACTCTTCTGATCCTAAGCTAGCATTTAAAAATTTTCTCTGTTAGATTGCAGAGCAGAAGACATCTCATTTGCAAGAAAATATATATGTTCATTCACTATTTATCAATTTAAACTAGGTCTGACTCTACCTATGTTGTAAAGAATGAGGAGTTCTGCTTCTTATACTGCCTTCTTTTTTTCTTCTCCCCTTTTAGTACTGGGGATTGAACCCAGGATCTCACATATGCTAGATAAGTGCTCTAAGAGTTTCACCCGTAGTCCTTTTTATTTTATCTTGAGACAGCATCTTGCTAAGTTATCCAGGCCAACTTTGAACTTGTGAACATTGTGGCCTCTGCCTCCTGAGCATCCATGTCCTCAAATGCTAAGCTTACATTTTTATTCATTAAAATTTTTAATTGCTAATGTGTTTCTTCAAATAAAACACAACTTTCTATTTCTTGGCTCATCTTTTCTAGGCATTAGGTATTCATCACACTTTATTATGTCCAATTTTATACCTTTTTTTGTGTGTGTGTGTGTGTGTGCAGTCCTGGAGGTTACATCCGGGAATGCTTTACTACTGCGCTATGTCTCATTCCTTGCATTTTTAACTTTGAGGCAGGGTCTCTCCCTATGTTCCCTAGGCTGGTCTTGGACTTGCAATTCTCCTCCTCCCTCATCCACTGGAGTCACTGGGATTGCAAGTGTGCATCACCGTACCTGGTTTCTGTCTTTATATAACTTTATAAAAGTAACTCACCCTTGTCCATAGGTTAATCAAAAACAAAATGCTTAAAATGTTATTATTATATAAATATAGTTCTCCAAAGAATCAAGACATGTGGTAAAACACTGACTGAAAATCATCCCCATCATTAACTTTGTGCTCCTGAAGAACATAACGAACAAACAGGAAAGCGGGACCACATGATGACTTAATTGAGCAAATCACTTTTATTCTACATGAAATTGTTGGTGGAGCCCTATTTTTCCCTGTCCTAATTTGTATTCTACAACAACTGCATAACTGTCATCTTGGAATTATTTTTCTTTTTTTTTCTTAAACTTGTGGTACTTATCTTAAAAATGTACTTATACCTCATTCTGAAAAAATGTATCAAACCAGTTTCTCAGTACTCTTCAGATCATAAGCTAACATTTAAAATTTTTCTCTGTTGGACAGATTGCAGAGCAGAACACATCTCATTTGCAAGAAAAATCCCAGAGGACAATAATCTTATAAGTGACTAAATTCTCATCTTTCTGTGTAGAAAATGCAAAAACAAAAACAAAAAAAAAGATAATCTCAAATAATGGGCAACATAGAGTAGTTTTAATTTTAGTATTAATATTTTGTGAAGAAAGAGGTTGACTTACTACTAGTGCTTTTAATAATGAGGTTGTTGGTTCATTCAACAAATATTTATCAAGAACTCAATATGTTCTTGGCAGCATCCCATGCTCAGGGGATATAGTAGTAAATAGCTCTTCATAAAAGGTTTATAGTAGTTGGCAAGGCAGAGGCAAAAGTCAAGAAACATATAAACAACTAGATATATAAAAGTAAATCCATTTTTATTGATGCTAAGAAGGTGGGATAGAGAATGGAGAACAGAGTATGGGGATAGAATTTTAGATTTTAGATAAGGTACACTATGGAGGGGTGTAACTCACTGGAAAGGAGACTTTATTATTTTACCTCTTAAGGTTTCTTCCTTATGTTTTATTTTTAAAAGTTGTCTTTATTTTCAAATAATCAAGAAGTTACAGAAGGGAAAAGAGAGGTACTGGGGAATGAAATTGACCAAATTATACTATTCTATTGTGTATATGTATGAATATATAAGAATGAATCCCAATATGATGTATAATTATAATGCACCAATTTAAAAATTTAGATAAGAGCTGGAGACACAACACAACATGTCTTTTTTTCTGAACCATTTGAAAATAAGTTGTTGAATTTTCATTCTAAAATTTTTGAATATCTTAGTATAAATTTCCTACAAAACAAGGATATACTGCTAGATAACCAAAATATACCAGAATTAATTACTGTTCCATGGATTTTATTTCATTTTCTCTCCTTTTTGAGTTTTTTTTTTCTTTATAAATTACTTAAGCAAATCTTTCAGATGATAAAGCATGAGTGGTAATATTTTCTAAGTCTTTCCTATCTAAAAATGCCCCATTTTATCTGAATTTGAGCTTAGCTGAACATTTAATTCTAAGTTCCAAATCCTATTTTCCCCACGCCACAGTCTTCAAGTTTACTATGTCTCTGATAAGAAGCTAGGTTTCCATTTATTGGAGGCAGTAAGTGGAGGCTTTGCTGGACCTTCTCTTCACCTTTCACAAGCCTCTTTCAAGGTGTGGCTTTTCCTTTCCTTGTGTGCTCTTTATACTCCTTTCAAGCTAAAAATAACACGTGTATAAGTTTTCTTCTATTATTTCTCTGGTAATTATTTTATTCTCTTCTCTCTGCCTTTTTCTGAAACGCCTTTGGAAGAGTCTTTGCTCTCTGAACAGATCCTCTAGGATATCAAACTTCCCCATGTAAGTTCCTAGTTTTCTTTCAGCCTGTGATTTCTAAGTGATTGCCTCAAGCTTTTCTTCTAGCACTTCTTTTTCACTTTTCTTCATTCAGATAATGCATTTTTAAATTTCTAATAAGTATTCGTTATTCTTCAATTGTCTCTTTTTTATAACCACCTGATTTTTTTTTATTAACATAGGCCATAGTTTCTCAAATCTCTCAACATCTGTCACTGAAGGAGTATATAAAATTATGTTGTGCCCTAAATTAGCTGTTTCTCTCAAAGACTGGTGCTGCAGGGGTGGGGGGTGGTGTGGAATTTCCTTCTAATATATTTGTCTAAAATTGTAAACTGAGGTTGGGGATATAGCTCAGTGGTAGAACACTTTTCTTGGGCAAGGCCCTGGGTTTCAATCCCCAGAACCACAAAAAAATAAAATAATAGAAGTTAAGACAAATAAAATAAAATCAAGAACTGAAGGCAGGTTGACTTAACACCCTTAGCTAGTCTGGGTTCCCTCTGTTGGCAGCAGTCCTGTCCCTACCAGGCCTCTTCAATGGGGTGCAAGTTTTGAGCACTCAGAAAACTTTTCTTTAAACTATATAAGTGAAATTCAGGAACAAAGTCAGACCCCACCCTGGGTTTTACTCAGGGAATTTTAAACTAATTTCTTTGTTGAGCAGTACCATGAGAAGAGCTGCTAACTTGTACAGCTTTTTGGAGGACACCCATTGACCCAAATCTGACCACTATCCCCTTTGTACCTGGGCCTCAAATCTCCAGCGTGGGAGAATTCCAGAGGCACCACCATCAGGCAGCTCTCCCCGTGACTCCACCACAGCCACCTGTATGCTCCTGCTCTGGGCTGTCTCTCCCTCCTTTACTTCTTAACATACATTTTCCAGAGTCCAGAAAATTGTCAAGGATAATAGTTCGTGAGTGTCTCTGCCTGATTTGAGGACTGCTATTAATGTCTTACTCTTGGTTCTTTTAAAGTTTATTTTAATGGGATTTCTGAAAGGAGAATAGATACATATACAGCCAACCTGTCACCTGGAACCAGAAGCCTCACTCTCCCAACCTCAGTGTCCTCTCTCCTAGCCTTGCCTTCTGCGACTTCTCTGATATTTACTTGCTCCATAAGTGCTAGCTTGCTTTCTTCTCTTTTTCTTCTGTAAGTGTGATGTTTCATCCTTTTCCATCACTTACTGTGTTTATCCTCTGCAGATGATTTTCACTCACTCCCTCAGATTCAAGTGTCATTTTTTTGCCAGTAATCATTATGCATTATTTTTCTGGGCTCCAGTCTCCGGGAAGCTGACCACTGTCATTCGTACATATTTAATATTTCATAAAATGTTAGGAAATGGCATATTCTGGAAAGGAGATAGAAGTAGATATAGAACTATTTATATGGCAATCTTTCTACTATACCATATTATTAACCAATTGTTTTTCATCAATTAATCAATAATCAATGAATTATTTGCTCACCTTATACTGTTGGACTCCTCCTTACCATAATTTTTCATAATTATTTTCTAATAATACTGTGTATTCAAACTTTACCAATACCCTTGCCCCAAAAATTGGAGACTAAAAATTTTGAAAGGAACAAAGAGCCACATCAGTTTACGGTTTCTATATAATACAGCGCTGAAATTATATTTCTATTTTCAATTACTATAATCAAACTTCTGTTCTATCAAGTTTTTTAGCTAAATCCCTCAAAACAGAAGTTTTCACTTACCTAATTGGCTACCAATGTAAGTGCAGATTCAATCCATCTGTCCCTAAGTAGATATGCGTATCTCTGCCAGTCTGCCCTTTGTTTTGGCTTTAAATTACTCCTTTTAAGCCTGGTTTCCCATGAAAGGGAAGCTGACAACAGTTGCTCTTCTAGTCTATTCATTTCAACCATAATAACTTCTGAAGTTGGATGTAGATTCTATGAATTCTACCAGAATGCAGAAAAGAATTTCAAATTAGTTAAGGTTCCTGTACCACTATGTATTCTGCAAACAGTTCTTTATCCACACTGTACAATTATCTGACCCCAATCTAGTGATATACAGTAGTCAGTAATACCTCTTCTTCCAGCTCTAATCATTCATGGGTCCTGCCAATATGTCCCTACATTCAAGAGTTCCTAAAATTATCATTCATATGTTCTTCCAATGAAAACACAACACCTCTCTTAAATTTGAAAAAAATGTACACAAATGGGATGTCCCACAGATTTAGAATCCCACATCAACTTTTGTCTGGACATTTCAATTAAAAACATTTCATATGAATAATGATATTAATAACAAATAAAAGTCAACATTTGAATGCTAGGCATTATCCAAACTTCATTGCATAGAATATTTACTTTTTGCCATGACTTTTTGGGGAAATTTTATTATCACCCCATCATATACATAAAAAATAGAGACTTGATAAAGTTTAATGCCTTGCCCAAATCATTTTCCCAGCTCATAAATAATGGTGGTAGAACATAAACCAGGGCATTCTGATATCAGAACCCATACTTTTCGTGATGAGACAAGGATATTAAATAAATTTCATATTGTATGCCAGCTTTGATTGATTGATGGTTACTATCTGAAGCAGGAAGTTGAAAAATAATTTAGTCACCAGATTCAGGCAGGCAGAGTGCCAAAATTGAGCAACCGTGTCCGCTATGAGCATATTAGAGTTGTTCTCTTTGGTGGGAGGGGCATTATTTACCTGTGGTTCTATAAGTAACTCTCAGGAAAAGAATAGGTTATTTAGGTTAGAGAAAATTATAGAATGTAGTAAACTCTATATTTCTCTTTATTAAGCTTATAACACACACACACACACAAACTGGTGGTAATTTTAGCCTGGTTTTACTTTATTTTCTTCCTCACACACACTGATGGGGGTATTAAAAAAAAAAAAGAAATGAAAGAAGTACTATGAGGAAGAGAAGATAGCCAGAAAACTACCACTTGGCTAGTTGATTTAGGGCAAATTTTCCTTATTTTTGCTCAAGAGGTCTCTTAAATTGAAGAATGCAGGAAGTTGCTCCCTTCTGTTCTGACTAGAATGAGGTTTTCCAGCAGGGGAAATGGGAAAAGATAGAAGGGAGCATCACTGAGAGCAAAAACCTTGGAACCCAGAGAAAGGCTTTTGCGTCCTTCTTCTCAAAGGAAAGCACAAAGAAAACTGAAGATCTGAGACATTTTCATGAAACACTGAAACAGAAGCTAACCAGCTCTCAGAAAAAGTTTCCAGGAAGCACAAATTATCTATGCCTGCACGGAAAGGTCTTTATAGATACACAGATCAATAATCAGTCAATCAATCTATCTCTGGTTTTTTTGTCTAGGAGGGTAGGTTTCTAGAAAGAGAAAGGTTCTGTGACATCTCCAAGTTTAAGAGACCATAGAAAATCTCACAGGGATGTCAGTGTCCCAGTGTGGCAGACAGAAGCAAAAATCCATGAACCCAACCAAACATAATTTCTTTATATATTATACCGTCTCAGGTATTATATGATAGCAACACAAAACAGACTAAGACATTATACTCTATAAGATATTATTCCCTAGGAAATTTGAAGGAGTGGAAATCCCAAATGAATAGAAAGAAATATTCTACCCTACTATAACAGAAATAAAGCCCAAAATGGGTAGTAAGAAGGGTTTGTACACAAAGATTCATTCTTATCACATCCATTTTTACAGTTTAAGAAATTATTGGAAGAATTTCCTTCAATAATTGATGGTAAGATAATTCCTTACCTCAAAAGGGGCACAATATAAGTAGATTTCTGAATACCAATCACATGACCTGAGAAAATACTTTATTAAAGAGTGTAAAATCACATGGTGACAAGGTAGACATCTCATCACCCAGGGACATTTACATTCAACCTAATAAGGCAATGAAATGTAAAAGGGCCTGTGTTTGTTTATCTTGCCTTCCTATTCTCTGTGCTGTATCCTATACTAAGTCAAATACTTACGGGGTAATGCAAACAGTTTCTAAACCTCACCTTCCACATAAGAGAAAGTTTACTTTCTGAGGATAACTGGTTAAGTTCATTGAGAAGACTCCTAACTCAGTCACAAGTGCCTACTTAAGGAATCAAAGCAATCAACTATTGAATAAGGCCCTGTGACATGTGAAAATATACATGCTCCCAGGGCCAACATAGCTCACAAGCTCTGTCTTGACTGAAATGTCAGACGTATTTTCAAATAACCAAATCCAGGCCAATGATTCCAAATAGTCAAGCTAAAGTAGACAGTTAATCTTGCCTGGTTGGAAGGTATTGATTAGAGCCAGTAAATATCCCGCATACTACATGGTGGCCAATAAGACTGCGGGCGGGGGGAGTGCGGGGGAGTGAATTTGGTAACTGAAAGCCTGAACTCCTAATTTGGAGTAAAAAAAAAAAAAAAAAAACACTCCAAGAAGAATTTTTTAAATAAGGTAATATTCAGGAATCTTGACATCTGCCCATTTCTAAGGGACACAGGAACATGTTAAAATATCCCAAGTCCTTAAGGACACTATCCAGCTTTGTTGAGACCCTGGCTTAGGCAGGTTATACCTAGATATAATTATGAGACAAAGTCTCCTCTTCAATAAGTCATTCCTCTTCAGTGTCATGGCTAAATGATTGTGCCATGATATCTTGATTCAACTGGCCTGCCCAGGTATACATAACATGCACAGTAAGCATGCTCTGGAAGTAGATCAGGCAGAACCTCAAATACTGAAAGTGGTGCTTTGCAAATTTTCCCACTGAAATAATGGGAGAGGCAGAGAAAAGTAAGAATCTTATGATCAGGCCCAAGAGTTGTCAAGTTTGGAGTTTAAGTCCTTTTTTTCCCCTTTAAATTCATGCACATATTTCATTCTATGCTGTAATGGTTTTTGCCTTAATGCAAACATATCATGGAATAAAAATTTTGTCTCAGAAAGATGTACTGTATTTATCCATCAGAGTATATAGAATGCACACCAGTATCAAGGTAAGGTTTTGTGGTCATTTAAAATGAATAGAGCTTTAATCACACTTTTTTTTTTTTTTTTTTTAGTGCTGGGGATCAAACCCAGGGTACTCTATCATGAACCACTGATCTACACCCACAGCTCTTCAGTCACAATCTTTGAAGAAAGCATGAATAAAAACAGGTGGTCTTTATAGATGCTACTGATGCAATTGAAAAGCATATATTCATTTTTAAAGCTATGAATATTGATATTAGAGAAATATACTATTTAGTATAACTATATCTCAGTGATACTCAGTTAAACAAATAAATTATCTGTTAGTACTTTTTGAAAAAATAATAAACAAAGATAGTACATAGAATTCTTTCAAATCTAGTGTCTTCCCCTTCCCTTCCAAGAGAACCTACATTCACCCTGTGATCCCTTATTTTCAGGACCTATTCTCAGTCTAGAAATTGCAACTTGATAGATACATTTAAATTTTAGAATTATATTTATTGTGGGTTTCTGATCATAAAAGTTATTCATTTTAGGGCTGGGGTTGTGGCTCAGTGGTAGCGCACTTGCCTAGCATGTGTGAGGCACTGGGTTCGATTCTCAGCACCAAATATAAACAAATAAATTAATAAAGGTCCACCAATAACTAATAAAATTTTTTTTAAAAGTTATTCATTTTAAATCAAGTAAATACGAACGTAGTAAACAGAATCTCAAGTTGCAGTTAATCAATATTGATGTTTATATTTCCAGGTAGATGAAAATCTGATATTTCACAATCACTTTGGAAATTTTTTCAAATTATATGCTGAATTTTCAACCAGGGCCTCCCACAGTCAATGTCTTAACCCAAAGGAGTATCTCTAACAGATGAGAAAACTGGAGACAAATGTGTCTTTTTTGTTATTGTCCTCAAATTAACAAGCTGTCCCCCCAGCAGAGACCTAGATGGACTCTCTATATAAGGAAAGTTCCACGTCTGGGGATGTGGCTCAAGCGGTAGCGTGCTTGCCTGGCATGCGTGAGGCTGGGGTTCGATCCTCAGCACCACATACAAACAAAGATATTGTGTCTGCTGAAAACTAAAAAATGAAAAAAAAAAAAAAAGAAAGGTTTCACTAGAAAGTTGGTGTTAAATTCAGAAAAAAAATAGTATCTTTAAAGATTAACTAATATAAAAGTGATATGGATTAGAGACAAAATAGTATTGAAGGAAAAGGAATTGTAATATCTATTTTCATCTACAATACCTCTACCTTTACAGTACCCTAGAGAAGGTTTAAATATCACACTTGTGGCCTAGGTTACCACATAACTTGTGAGGGCCCTGGGCACTTTTCCTCTGTGGCCCTTTTTCTTTATAAGAAAATAGCAGGAATTATATTTATGACTTCTTTGGCATAAAAGCAAGTATAATGCAGGCTTAATTCATTACTGCATATCCATTTTTGTCACACTCATCTTTTCCCTCTGATTTTAAAAGAAATTAAAATTAAGGCCTTTTTTCTGATTCCCTAAAAGTATTGTGGGCATTTGGGGACACGCCTAACAGCTAATGTACAAGTCAGGCCTACCTGTTTTAGATAATGTTAGTTGAACGGTTAAACCGTAGTAACTATTCACCACTTCTTCTAGAATAAAGAATCCCTCCCCCCTTCCTTTTTTTTTGCCTGGCAAAGTCTTCCAAAATAAAGACTGCCATTCCCAGGCCCTCTATGTCTGTCTACCTGCGGCCAGATATTAAGTTCGGCCTATGACGTGAGTGGAAGTAATGGGAACAATCTTAGGTTGTGTTCTGTCTTCCTGCTGTTGGAATTCAAAAGCAGTGAGTTGTTTAGACCATATAAATAGAGGCCACACTCTGGCATTGTTGAAAAAGAAGAGAAACAGAGCTTGGGACTCTGGAATCTTATAGAAACTTAATGATTTTCTGGAGCACATTCACAATACCAGCTCAGATTTTATATGAACAAGAGATAAATTTCCATTGTTTAAGTCTTTACGGTGTTAATCACATGCAGGCCAAATTTATACCCAAAGTAACAGAATCATCTTCCACACTGAGGAAACAGGATCGCCTATGATTCGTTCAACGTGGCTTAGTACAGACCTAAAATAAGCCAGGGTTCAATCCTGGTCTATCTGCGTTCCTTCCCAAACTGACTTCTCCCTCCAGAGAAACAAAAAGCATGGAGAACAAAGCAATTGTGAGGAAAAGAAGAAGACCATAAACTTTATGAAGCAATAAGTGTCATCAAAAGAGAATCCAAACAAAAGACAAATGGAAAGAAAAAAAAAAATGGAACAGAGTTAATGTGAATTTTTGCCAGCACCACATGACTTGACAGTTTGAATTATGACTACTTACAGGAAATATTAGAAACTTTCCAAGAAAGGGATAGTTCACATAAATGATGGGTCTAGCACATTTTGCTTACTTGTTAGCTTTAACTATAAATTTACATAATTTTTTTTTGGCTCTGATAATTTCTGATCTCCCCTGACATGAAGCATCATACTGACGTGAGTCTACAAAGCATGTCTTAAAAAAAAAAAAAAAAATATATATATATATATATATATCGTACTGAAAATGATTTGCAAAACCCAGTTGTTTCCTCTGACCCTTGGGCTATAGCTTTATCCCTCCAGAGCATTTTCCTGCCGTTGCCACATGTTCATTATTGTGAACAAGAAGATCTTCTCATAGTCACTTTTGTTCTTTGAATATACCAAACGATCTAGTTATTCATTGAATTTTACTTTGTAACGATTATTATACACATCAGAATTTCAGATCCGTCAAAGATGCCACAAAGAAAATAAAGTTATCTACTATTTTATAAAAGCTCTATTTTACTTGAAAAGGAGTTTTTCAATGAGTTTGGGAATTTTCTTCTATTCATTGTTCAGGAGAATAAACAAAGTGTAAGCATATACATCACTTGCTCCCTACACTCTCTTACTTTTTTAGGAGAGTCCAGGTCATTTTAGAAATCTTAAAAAAAAATCAAACTTCTCCCTAAAATAAATTAATAAACAAACATGTATATGTAAAATGTTTATATATGAAATACACATCATTCATATATACATACTTTCTCCCAATAAAACTTTTTTAAGCCACCATTTTTAAAAATTTTAGATATAAGAGCATAAATCAGAAGACTTGTGATTATATACCATTATCTACTGGGATCAGAGCTGGTTCACAAAGATCAAAAACCACTAACTGAAGTTGTATCATTGCCCATTCTCTTAGGAACTCTGGCAGCCAGAGCCAGAGCTGGGTAAAGAAATGAGAAATTATACCCAGTTGATTCAAATGTATGAATTGTCAAGATCATTGTACTGTCATGTGTAAATAATAATAATAATAATATGCACAGAAAAAAAAGAAATAGAAAGTAATGATCCTCTTTCTCTTTTCTCAGGCAGCAGCCCCTCAGATGCATTAACAAAAGACAATTTATTATGGTGTTGAGGGAAAGCACTAGGATTTTATCCAATAAGAAAGGATCCCAGTTTTATCTTATGACTTGCCTATTCCCTTCACTCAGTCTGTCTGTCAGAGCCCTGTGCTATGTGCAATAAGCAAGGTGTCCTGAGGTGAGAGACGGGCTAGGTAGGGATAAGAGCAATACCCTTTGTCATACACTTGCTTCCACTATAGTCAATTATCTGTAGTATTTGTGGGTCCGTGAAATGGATTGTCTAGTTTCAAATGAAGTTTCTCTCACAAAATGTTAAGCAGATTTAAAAAATGACTTACAAATAACCCAATGGTTTGAAAACTGAGAGTAATTCAAGTACAAGCAAACTACCAGGAAAAAAAGGTCAAGTTAATGTTACAGTTCCTGTTACATATTTTTCATTAGCCATGCTATCTGGATTTTTTTTAAAAAAAATCGTCTAGTGATGTATAAAAAGATTTGTCTGAAAACTTCAAAATTATCAAGAACACTATTTGAATCTGATTAAATGAACTAATAAAATATCATTTTATTAATGAATTTTATCATTTTAGCTATTAACTCAGGATTATAAGAAATATGACAAGTTTATGTAGGTGTGTAAAATAAAGCATAATCATTTTTAATTTTTTTCATTTTTTTTAGTTATACATGACAGTAGGATGTATTTTGACATATCATACATACATGGAATATAACTTCCCATTTTTGTGGTTATACCTGATGTGGAGTTAACCTGATCCTGTATTCGTATATGAACACAAGAAAGTTAGGTTCAATTAATTCTACTGTCTTTCCCATTTCCATCCTCCCTCCATTCCCCCCATTTCACCCTGTCCAATCTGGTGACACTCTCCCCTATTGTGAGTCAGCATCTGCATATCAGAGAAAATATTGTGCCTTTAGTTTTTGGGGACTGGCTTATTTCACTTAGCATGATAGTCTCCAGTTCTATCCATTTACCAGCAAATGCCATAATTTTATTCTCATTTATGGCTGAGTAATATTCCACTATATATATGTACTACATTTTCTTTATCCATTTATCTGTTGAAGGGCACCTAGGTTGGTTCCATAGCTTCGCTATTGTAAATTGAGCTGCTATAAACATTGATGAAGCTGCATAACTATAGTAGAGCATAACCATTCTTTTGTGGTATTTAGAGCCACACTGTTCTCAAACCAGCAATTTCTAACATTTCACTAAATTTAATGTTAAATAATTAGGAGCCATTTCTGTGTTTCCTTAGTTAATAGGGAAAGTCATACACCATTGGAGAAACACCTCTTCATAGTAAAAATGTCTGAAATATTATTATTTATAGAAATCAATATATTGACAAACTGCAAGGCATTCCTTTATGAACAAATAGACTTGGAATATGCATAGAAAACATTTTTGAAAATTTGGCAAAACAAGCCTCCTATCACATTATGAAGCATGGAGAGACTTGGTATGAGGTGGATGAACATGGTGCTCTTCCCTCCTGTCTCAGCTTATGGTATCTATCAGATTTTGTTTACATGAAATACACAAATACTACTTTTTTTTGTTATCAGTCATTAAAGGAAGGGTAAAACAGAGATTCTCAGAATTAAAAACATTCTTTGATAAAATGCTTTAAAGACTGTATCCTATAAGTACTAATAAAGCCACTGCCTCAACTGCAATACAATAAAAGAATTGGAAGCAAATCTCACAATTAGCATTATTCAAGAGACCACTTCCTCCATGGTTCATTAGCCAAGAACGGTAGCAAAGAAAGTAATGGCAGAGGTGTTCTTTAAGCTACAGATTGTCAGCAGTCCAAGATTTATGGATAGAAGACTTTTAAAAGTGGCAAAACTTAGAGTATTTCACTTGAGGTAAGAAAGGAGCAGGAAAACATTTTGAACTTCAGAGGTTTTCATGACCAAGCTCTTTAAAAATGATTTGTTGAAGGACGGATACACTTTTTTTGGATGTGTAAAACTTGTCAACCATTTGAATGTGATTACAATGACTGCACATTGTATGCTCCCCCCAAAATATTTTTTTCAAAAATAAATACATTTAATCTGTCAGAGTTTAAGTTGAACATTCCAACATGGGTATGAATTATTGCATTTCCAAAGCAAATCCTAAGATAGAGACATTAAAGTTTCTTTAGAAATATTCCAATATTTTGTTACTAAAAATAAAATAAATGCCATCATTTTTTTTTAAATTATCTTGTATCTTTCCTTTACCTATATGTTAATCAGACTGGAAAACAAATTATCCAACCTATTTAAAATATTTCAAAGAATTTTCAGTAAAGTTTAAGATTGTGTTTAAAATGTTAAAATATAAACCTTTTTATTAGTTTGCAAAAACTTAGTAATATCAGAGAATACAGAAACACACCACATTTCGTTAACCGAGTATATAAATGGAGAATGCTGTTTAAAACTCGAGTATCTTGATTTCAAAAACACTGCCAAAATATACTTCCTGAATTTGGAGCCACACATCTTCATAAAGTATCTTTTTCTACTATAACAGCCATTAAATAAATCTACCAGAAGATTTGGCAGGCATTAAAAGCGCTAAAGAAACTTGAATTTGGAAGGGGACCATGGACGATTTGCTGCCTGACAGTGAGTTAAACCTTGATTTTCAAATGTTAATGAGAAAGTTGACAGTAACTACAGGAAACTCAAACCTGCACAGTCTCTGTAACTGTCAATGGCCAAATGCTCCATGGAGCGCCGAGTTTGCCTTGGTTTGTTGGAAATCATTAAAATGATGCACTCTATCCAGCTGATATTAATAAGGCCACACCATCCTTGAGGCCAGCAGTGCCTCTGTGTAATTTGCAGCAGCCCCCAATTATCTGTGGGAGATCTGCAGCCGGACTCGCAGCCTGTGGAGGGGGTTCCACACGGGTAGACGCTTAATGAACAGACCAGCTTATAAACACAGGCTAATCTCTCCCACATGAGCACCTGAGGAGGATCACAAGTGACAGCTGTTTAAACTTTCAGAGAAACTAATGACCCCTAAAGAGGCAGCGCTTATCAGACTTGGAGTAGGTTTGATAGAGGAGAGTTACCACGGGGCAAAATGTTTATAATTGTCCATAAGTGCCTCGTTCTATGGCTTGGTCTTGGGAACTTTTATTGACACGGTTTCTTCTATTAATGCTTGTGCTGGCAGACAGCAATGTGACTTGGTTCAATCTGTTCCCGATACTGAACTCTTATGGCCACTAATGAGCATCTCCTAGCCTCAGATCACAAGCCATTTAAAACGATCAGCACTGTGGTTGGCATCCTGACCACTTAGTGAAAATCCCCACAGACACACACATTGTTTTGGTCCACAAGGCATTTGTAAAGGCTCAGCTAACCCCAGAGCTGGGCCTCATGGAGAGTTGAGGAATAGAATGGCCACACGGCTGGCTGGCTGGAGAATACAGCAGGAGTAGGTAATTAAGTGCAGATTGGCCAAAGGGCCAGAAGTGACTCTTAAAAAACAGATCTGGAGAGAAACAGCACATGGCAAAACTCACCAACCTCTTTTCCACCCATGCCCCCTCCTCTCCTCTAGTGTTTTATAGCTTTTATGCACCTTTACAGCGGGACACACTCCCTGTTCTCAGTTGTCTTTACATTCCACATTCCCCAGAATCACTTATCAGGAAGTGGTCTCATTTCCAAGGAGGCTCTTCAGGATCTAGTGTGATATAAAAGATGTGATAGAAAGAGACAGAGATGAGGGAGATGAGAGAGAGAGATGCTGGCCAGTACACAGCACTAAAGTGGGAAGGCCTTGGCTAAACTAAAATGGAGGAGGGGCTAGTGCTAGAAGGTAACTGAACTGAACGGAAGTATATTCTAGACGTCACCTGCATGCAGTATTAATTTCAGAGGATAGAAGAAGAGGATAGAAGTCATTAATATGAGGGGAGATGGGATTAAGCTTTTCTTTGAGATCTATAAAACACCATTGGGTTTTTAATGCAATTTTCTCAGGTGGTAAAATCGGCAAATATTCTGTGGACAGATGTAAATATGTTCAAATTCAGACTCCATGGCAGAGAGGGAAACCATCCTGCCTAGAAGATGCTCATATATCTCTGACTGATTTCAATAAGAGTCTCCCATATTTAGCTGAGAATTAAACTGGCCTCTGACACCTAGAAGCCCAGAGTGCCAAAATACTGAGAGTGACACTTAGACAGGGCGCCCTCCTACCCATGGCTCTCTGGCGCAAATGGTATATTTATGCCTGCTTTTTGCATGAAGCAAATGCTGAAACCTGGATAAGTTTTTGTTGAGGAGCTATTTCAGTCCTTTGTGGATTTTTGCAGGTTATTAAAACATTTACCTAAGAATAAACACTTAAAAATTACTCACATACAATCCGGCCCCTTAAAAATATTCATTTTTGAAGTGAAAAATTCAGAACTGAAAGTATCTATTATAGTTTAGATATTAGGTGTCCCAAAAGGTCATGCATTAAGATAATGCAAGAATTTTCAGAGGTAAAATGATTAGATCATAAGAACCTTAACTTAATCAGTGCATTAATCCACTGATATGGATTAACTGGGCAGTAACTATAAGCAGGTAGGGTAGAGCTGGAGAAGGTAAGTCATTGGAGGGCATGCCTTTGGGGTTTATCTTTTGTTCCTGGTGAACAGAGGTTCTCTGCTTTCTGCTTCATGTCCTGAGCTGCTTTCTTTGCCATGACCTTTTACATATTGTTCTGCACTACCCTAGGCCCAGAGCTAGGGATTTCAGCTATCTATGGACCAAGACCTTTGAAACCGTGAGCCCCAAATAAATTTTCCCTCTTCTATCTTGCTCTTGTCAAGTCATAGCAACCAAAAAGCTAAATAAGTATCTATATATTAAAAAGTATGTTGGCAGAAAATACATACCTACAAGTTCTTCACTATTATTATATTTTATCAGACTTTATTATTTTTCTATATCAAATGAAAACTTGTCCCAGAAAGCATTATTCAATTACTGTAATATTTGCATTGCTATAATGGGCAACAGACTCCATTTAATAGACATTTCCTTGTAGGGATCATTAGGATTCATCTCTATTTGTTAACAAAGGGAAAAAGTCAAGAAATGTTCTTTAATATGAGTATAAATGTTACTGTTAGCAAGTAACATGACATTTTGGTTAAATATTGATGCCTGCAATATGTTCATCGAATAAGTAACATATCATAGCTTACTTGACAGCAATCAAAGTTTATGTAGTTCTTTGACTCAAATTTTATATTTTGAAAAAAGTATTTTCTGCTAATTGGCAAAATAAAATCTAAATAACCTTTCAGTCAAAATTACAAATTTATTCAAAATATCTGTCAACAGTCAAGAGATCCTTAGCCCATTTATTGATTGGGTTATTTGATTATTTCTTTATCTGTTTTTGGTGTTGAGATTTTTGAGTTCTTTACATACCCTGGAGACTAATGCTCTCTGAGGTGCAGGTGGCAAAGATTTCCTCCCATTTGTAGGCTCTCTCTTCACGTTCTTGATTATTTCCTTTGCTGAGAAGAAGCTTTGTAGTTTGAATCCATCCTATTTATTGATTCTTGGTTTTATTTCTTGCACTTTAGGAGTCTTGCTAAGGAAGTCAGTTCCTAAGCCTACATGGTGAACATTTGGCCTTTTTTTTTTCTTCTATTAGGAACAGTGTCTCTGTTCTAGTGCCTTATCTTTTATCACTTTGAATTAACTTTTGTGCAGGGTGAGAGATAGGGATTTAATTTCATTTTGCTCCATAATGGATTTTCAATTTCCCCAGCACCATTTGTTCAAGAGGTTATCTTTTCTTCAATGGATGTTTTTGGTGCCTTTGTCTAGTATGAGATAACTGTATTTATCTGGTTTTGTCTCTGTGTCTTCTATTCTGTACCATTGGTCTATGTGTCTGTTTTGGTGCCAATACCCATGCCATTTTTGATACTATTGCTCTGTAGTAGAGTTTAAGGCCTGGTATTCTGATGCCTCCTGCTTCACTTTTCTTGTTAAGGATTCAATTGATCAACAAAAATATGAAAAAACGTTCAGCATCTCTAGCAATTAGAGAAATGCGAATTAAAACTACACTGAGATTTCATTTCATTCCAGTCAGAATGGCAATTATCAAGAATACATGCAACAATAAGTGTTGGCAAGGATGTAGGGGAAAACATACATTTATGCATTGCTGATGGGACTTCAATTTGTGCAACTTTTCTGGAAAGCAGTATGGAGATTCCTCATAAAACTTGGGATGGAACCTCCATTTGACCTAGCTATCCCACTCTCCGTCTATACCCAAAGAACTTAAAATTAGAATATTACAGTGATGCAGCCATATCAATGTTTATAGCAGCTTAATTCACAATAGCCAAATATGGATCCAACAGAAGAGACTGCTGATAGATCAGCTCCTGCCCATGGACTCCCTGAAAAAATGTTTCTATTTCTCCCATCTTCAGAGAGTGAAACTCTGGCTAGAGCAGCGAAGCCCTCTCCTTTGGGTATTAAGGCAATGTCAGAATCTTGGCTAACCATTTATTCTTAAAATGGCAATGTTTAGGTCCCAGTGTGGACAAAGAATAACATAAAGCTCTGGGGAAAGTATAGGGGATGGACACACTTCTCAGATTCAAATTCTGGCTTCTCCACTTTCAAGCAAGTCACTTCTAAGACTGTTGCCTATTTACTCACTTGTAAAACAAGAATAATACATGAAGTAGACTTTTTTATTTTTTATTTTATTTTGTTTTTGCCTGATCACCAATAGATCTGGTTCTTTTCCTGACAGGTACCTAACATAACTGAACATCTCTGTTTTCTTGTAGTTAGACATGGCCAGGCAACTTGCTTTGTCTAGCTGTGTCACTTCTTAGGAGAAGCATTGAGGAGCCAATACATGATTAGCATCCATCTTCCCTGTTGTAACAACTGTAGGAAGCATGCATCAAGCTGGGGCATCTAACCTGAGTCCCTCAGCAACTATAATAAAGCTTTCTACCTGCTAAAATATTTTGTACTTGAAGCATAAACAAGAAACAAACTGGCTGAGGTCATCGTAAACCACTGGTCAGGATGCTATTACCGTGACATAGCCTAGTTTATCCTGATTGACAGAATTCTACATGCCTCTCAGTATTGTTATGAAAAAAAAAACCTGACATAATATGTCTAAATCACATAGAAGAATACAATACAGTGTTATAAATGCTTCATCATTATTTGACAAATATTTATTGAATACCATCTATGTACTAAACCCAGTTCTAGGTAGAAGAATTTAAATATGAATAAAAACCATGGTGTTAGCCATACAGTAGGAGAACGGGTTTTTAATCAAATGATTACACAAAATTCCAACTCTGCAAACTGAGATTCCCTAAGGAGTAAATGATACAGCAAAAGCATGAGATAATTGACCAAGCCAGGGAGGTAGCAGAGTCTTCCATAAGGAAGTGCTCATATAGTTTTACTTTGGAGGTCACAGGGTGATTTTAATTAGGGGAAATTTGGTGAAAGGAATTTTCCTTGGTGAAGAGAATTTGTATACCAAGACCTGTAGTCTAAAGGTACATCTTACCTAGAAGGAACCAAAAACTCTCAAGGTAGAAGGGTGACAAAGGGAAAGATATACAAGAATAGGCTGGAGAAATAAGAAGGGTCCAGGTTTTGCAGAGTAGTGAAGATTTGGTATTTATTTAAAGAACAATGGGAAGCTATTGAATATTTTTCAGCGAGAGAGGTTTGTATACAAAAAGATGACTCAGGCTGAGGAGTGGAGGGTGGACAACAAGGTTTTATAAGAATGGTGAATGTAGACGTTCACTAACCAAGATACTATTCTAGAGTCTAAGTAATAGATAATGGCTGCTTGTAACAGGATAGTGGTAAGATTGGAAATGGAGACAGAGAAAAAAGGATGGATTAGTTGGCTTCTTAAAAAATTGAATTCATCCACCTCATCTGTTATAAGCAGAGGAAGGAAGGAAGGAAGGAAGGAAGGAAGGAAGGAAGGAAGGAAGGAAGGGAGGGAGGAAGAAAGGAATCTCAAGGTATTAAGTAGCTTATAGAATTTCCATAAAGGTCAAAGTACTAAGCAGGAATGCTAGGCAGCCACAGGGGGGGAAGGAGAAACCTTCAATTATACTGCAAGACTGACTATTCCCTAGACACCTCATAGCTTTTATGATGCTAAAGACCAGACATCTTTTTATTATACTGAGTCTTCTTTACAATATACAAACCTCTCTTAAAAGGCCAAAATCTTTACTACTCTGAAAAACCTTGCCCCTACTTGTCTTCTCTAGTCTAATATTTTGTTATTATTACCTCAGCTTCTCTGGAAGAACCAGTCATCTCCAGAACCATGTTTGAAAGCCAGATGGAGCTCCTCAAACATGACTGCCCCCTCTCATTGCTTGTGTCCACCTTACAAAATTTATTTGAATGCATCTGCCTCACAGAAATAAAGACAAAATGAAGCTGCAAAAAAAGTAAATTCTGTCATTAGCTTTTCTGCTTCAGTGTTACAGAAAAGGCATAATGAGGTGGGGGATGGGTAAGATGCTGAGTAAAGCAGACTGAAGCACCTGCCACAGAGAAAAATGTACTGGAACTTGTGAGGGGTTTGGCATAAGGACTGAAATTAAATAAGGCTTCAAAACAACTCCTAAGTATTTTGTTTTCCCATCCATGCTTAATGGATGATAGATGCCATTATGTGATTTTTAACTTGAAAGCAGTAAACATGAGCTGGGTTTTGATCACATTGAAATTGAGGCAGGCTTGAGACAACCTAAAGAAAACGTCAAATAGATAGTTGAATATGCAAGAGAAGGTCTCGCTGGAGGTATAAATTAATGAGTCATCTGGTGATAATTGAAGTCATGTTGTATTCGTTTTTTATTGCTACATCACAAATTACTACAAATTGAACCACTTAAAAAAAACACCCATTCATTATGCCAGTTTCCATGGGTCAGGAGACCAGGCATGGATAAACTGGGTTCTTTTCTCAGGGTTTCACACAGTGTGATCAAAGTGTCAGCCAGGACAGCAACACAATCTGAGGTTCAGGATCCTCTTCAAGCTCACTGATTGTTGGCAGAATTTCATTCTCTGTGAGCACAAGACTGATACCCTCAGCTTCTGCAGGCTGCCTTCCCTTCCCTGCCCTATAACCCTTCCCAGAATATGGCATTTGACTTCTATGAGGTCAACAATGATAGAGATTCCAGTCTCTCTCATTTGATTTCTGTTTTTGTCAGCTTTTTCACTACTGTGACCTAAAGATGTAACAAGAGCAATTAGAGGAGGAAAAGTTTATTTGGGGGTTCATAGTTTCAAAGGTCTCAGTCCTTAGATGGCACACTCCAATCCTCAATGCCCAAGGTGAGGCAGAACATCATGGTAGAAGAGTGTGACAGAGGAAAGCAGCTCAAGACATGGCTCCAGGAAGCAGAGAGAGTGACTAAGCTCGGCTTTCAAAATATACACCCCAGAGTCACATCCATAATGACACATCTCCTCCAGCCACACCCTACCTGCCTACAGTTATCACCAAGTTAATTCTTTTTTTTTTACAACCAAAAAATATTTATTTATTTATTTATTTATTTATTTTTATTTTATTGGTTGTTCAAAACATTTAAAAGCTCTTGACATATCATATTTCATACATTAGATTCAAGTTGGTTATGAACTCCCAATTTTACCCCAAATACAGATTGCAGAATCACATCGGTTACACATCCACATTTTTACATAATGCCCTATTAGTAACTGTTGTATTCTGCTACCTTTCCTATCCTCTACTATCCCCCCTCCCCTCCCCTCCCATCTTCTCTCTCTACCCCATCTACTGTAATTCATTTCTCTCCTTGTTTATTTTCCCATTCCCCTCACAACCTCTTATATGTAATTTTGTATAACATTGAGGGTCTCCCTCCATTACCATGCAATTTCCCTTTTCTCTCCCTTTCCCTCCCACCTCATGTATCTGTTTAATGTTAATCTTTTCTTCCTGCTCTTCCTCCCTGCTCTGTTCTTAGTTGCTCTCATTATATCAAAGAAGACATTTGGTATTTGTTTTTTAGGGATTGGCTAGCTTATATGAGACAATGCAAATAAGTTTAGAGATGATAGGATGGGGCTGTGAGAGTTTTAAGGTAATAAGTGTATTAACCCCCTGATAAGAATTAACTTGGTGGAGACTAATCCACAAAGCTACACCAAGTTAATTCTTATCAGGGGGTTAATACACTTATTACCTTAAAACTCTCACAGCCCCATCCTATCATCTCTAAACTTACTTGCATTGTCTCATATATGAGATTTTTATTTTATTTTATTTTTTTAGATACCATATATCTTAACCATGACAACATCTCTCTCATTTCAAGGATCTAGGTTCTTTTAAAGAATTTACCTGATTTGGTTATCCCCTGTTATAGTTTGTAATGGAATGTCTCCAAAGGCTCATGTATTGGAGACTTGGTCCAAAGCTGGTCATTCTATTGGGAGATTGTGGAGACTTCAAGGAATGGGGCTTAGTTGGAGAAGGTGGGTCACCAGGGATGTGCCTTTGAGGATATGTTTTGTTGTCCATGACCACCCATTCCTTCCTCAACCCCCAACTTTCTGTCTCTGCTTCCTGGCTACCAGGAAGTGAGCAGATTTGTATTGCCCCACCTACCATGATGTTCTGGCTCACCACAGGCCCCAAATCAATTGAGTCAAGTGACCATGGATTGAAACCTCTGTAACCATGAATCATACATAGTTAATCTCTCCTCCTCTAAGTTGATTTTCTCAAGTATTTTGTTACAGTGATGGAAAACTGACTAACACAAGCCCAACCAGGATAGTCCCTTTTTTAATTAAACAAGGACAAATTATTAGAGAACCAAATTATATCTGTAAAATCCTTTCATTTTGGTCTTTTAATGTACACTAATCATGGAATGAAATCCCATCATATGCACCAGTCCTAACTACACTTCATTGAGAAAAGGGTGCAGCATGTGTACACCAGGGGTTAGAAATCTTGGGATCCATCTTAGGCTACTGTTTATAATACATGTCTGAAAGGTGAAATTTATTAGGAAAAAACAGAGTGAAAAGAGCACAGAGCCAAAGAAAAAAACTACAAAGAATTCCAGTATTTAGTAATGGTACAGAGGTGTCTGAGATTGAGGTAGAATAAATAGTAAAGGCTCTATTATTTTTGCTGTTTTTGTAATTGAAGGACCAATATGCTTAATCATGTTCTCAAGTATATGAAATGATTGATCTGAGGCTTTGCAACTTGATATAAAAGTTTGATAGGTCTGAGAAGGTTACCAATATTTTAGACTTATAATGTAGTAGAATTACTAAATGGAATAAATCAGAAATTATCATTTAAAGTCCCTTTATTTGATGATAGTAAGAATAGTGACTATCCTAAGGTCATCTAGTCAGAATGACAGAACCACAGTCTCTTGACTCTGAATTCAGCATTGGCTTTTTTTCTTTAATTATTATTAGTCTATTCTACAAGATTTAAATTATGATGTTTTATGCAAAAAAAAATTATCACTAACATAGTGAAAGCAAGATTATTCAGGAGATATAACTCTACTCCTAACTTCATCCATACTTTAAGAAACAGCAGGGAAGCCTGAGGATGTTCTAGCTTTCAAGAGACAATGCTCATAGAATCCGTCACCTAGCTCAATAATTACACTTGCAAAAGGTATACTGCAGGTCACCTTTTAAATGAATCAAAAATCTACCCCCAAATATGGGCTCCATGTTACTTTACTCCTCATCAAGGAGGCATTCAAAGGGTTGAAATGTTTTGTAGGGTTCTTTAAAAAAAAAAAAAAAATATATATATATATATATATATATATATATATATATATATATGTATATATGTGTGTGTATATATTTTATATATATAAATTTTATATATATACATATATATACATACATATTATTATTATATTAGTTGTAGTTGGACACAATACCTTTATTATTTATTTATTTTTATGTGGTGCTGAGGATCTAACCCAGAGCCTCACACGTGCTAGGCAAGCATTCTATCACTGAACCACAACCCCAGCCCCTTTGTAGGGTTCTTAACATACTCTAACTAGTGCTCTAAAAACCCTAAATATCTTTTTCCTAATGTCTAAAACTTTTTCTTAATAATTTCCTTTATATAATCCATCCAAGAGGCCATAAACATTAATTGACCATAAACATTAGTTGATAATACATCATTCCAATATATGACAGTAATACATCATTCCACTATATTGCCTCCATTTCTGCTGAAAACATTTGAAAATGCTATAAATTATATATATATATATATATATATATATATATATATTAAACTTTCTCCTACCAGTGCTTTGCATATATACGGGCATTCAATAACTATTTGTCATTCATTCATGGAGGAATGAATGGTCCACTGACTTTGGAACCAAACTGTAGATTTGATTACAGCCTCCATTTCAGAACAACTGTGTGATTTTGCTTCTCTGAATCTCAGTTTTATCTCTTAAATACATATGACTACTTAGCTCCCAATATTTTCATAAGAACTTAATGAGATAATAGATGTAATGCATCTTATAGAGTAAATACTTCTCAGTGTTTGGTCACTCTCTCCATGGCCTCTTGGTTCTTTCATAAGCAGCTATCCTTTTGTCATATTTGTGGACTTTTTTTTTTTTGACATAATAGAGACATCTTGTCCTCATTTGCATTTGTTTTTCATATAAATTGCTCCATTTTTATTCATTAAGAGCTAATTCTCTTACCATATCTGAATTGATTATTTTTTAGATGTTGATGGACTTTTATTTTATTCATTTATTTATATGTGGTGCTGCGAGTCAAACCCAGTGCCTCACACATGCTAGGCAAGTGCCCTACCACTGAGCCACAAAATCAGTCTTTTAAAAAATCTATCCATTTTAAAAATACATATTCTCACTAATAACTGCTGTTCTCTTGTTGAGATACTCATCTGAGAGTTGAATGTGGGGAAGAAAAATATTCCTTAAGGACATTATGTACAACCAGAAGAATGAGAAGTTATACTCCATTTATGTATGATATGTCATAATGCTTTCTACTATCATGTATAACTAATTAGGACAAACTTTTAAAAAGAAAAGTATATGAGAAATTCCAAAATGGAATGAAAACAGCATACATAGTCTGAAAACTCCTCCAGGTGATTCAAAAATCTGCCCCCAAGTACAGGCTGCCTCCTCCTCCTCCTCCTCCTCCTCTTCCTCCTCCTCCTCCTCCTCCTCCTCCTCCTCCTCCTCCTCTTGGGACCACTAGATACCCTACTAATAACTATTCTGGTGAATGTTTAATACTCAGCAATACTTTTTTTTTCTTTGTGGAAAAGTCATTATTCATCACCAATCCTTTAATTCTATTAAAATCAGTCTGAAGCTACTTTTATTTTTCTATTTTCAATCTTAAATGGCCTGATCTGATTACTTTTTGAGCCAGGAAGATTTATTTTTCTATTTCTTTTAATCAATGTCTTTATTTTAAGTTTAGTGTCCACTTTATTCATTTTATCTTCAAGATGTTCACATTCAATCAAACTTGTTGTAACAATAACTATAATTATTGCATTTTATATTATTTCTTTAGTCCTTTGGTATCACTTGCTAATGTAATGCACTTGCTGGCAAACAAAGACATGGTTCAGTTGTTCCTCATTAATTCTGATTCTTATTTGTAAACAGAGTTTAAGTTCAGTGACTAGAGTTTGGCCATGAGACAGAGCATCCTCAGTGAGATACCTCTCCCTTTTACCAGTTTCAGGAAATGGTAAGCCCCTTTCAATTATAAGATATCAAGCTGGCTTTACAAAACGGACTGTTTTGGCTCATGAGATCTGGGTAGTTCAAGGGCTTGAAAGAAGAGCCAAAGCGATTTAAGATACCTCAGGATTTTCGGACTCAAACTAGTAACCCAAGGCTGCAGCTTCTCTCTCTACCCACACATCTCTCATCTCTGCTAGTCTTTGAGTGGCTGAACTCTACCATCACAATAAGAATCTTCCTGTTCTCCCAGATTCATCTCCCACCAGCTCCATGAACCAAACTATGCATTTTCATCTGCACCTCTAAAGAACAATTCCTGAGAGGCCTCTGATGGACACAGCCTAAGTCACCCTTGCATAGAATAAATCATTTTAGACTGGGGAATGTGGCAATACAGTTGTTCTTGTGTTCGCTTCTGAAAAAATAAGACAGAGTACCATAAAAGGACGCCCCACCTGAATCACTCAATAGGAAGTGGAAAGGATAAATTCCCAAAGGAAGGAAGAACTACACTAGACAAACAATGACATCATGTCCAGTGTAGCCATTAAACATCATGAATGTGAAAGTTAGCATTAAATTATATGGTATGAGGTCGTCAACTTTTCCTGCCAAGAAAAAATAGACAAGGATTTGTGAGTGAAAGATATGGGCTTCAATTTATAGTTTATTTCCTCAAGGAAATAATTTCTACTTCATTTCACTCAAGAAAAGAGTAGGTATTTTATAAATCAAAACAGTTTAATTCAGTGTTCTCTGATTGACAAAATAACCAAAAGCTTATTCACAAACACTATTGTGCCTCAAAGGAAGCCTGTGCTTTGACATAGAGACCAGATCCCAGGGAGGACTAAAGAGTTGTAAGAGCATCGTGAGTCCTGAACCAACCGCACTTATAAATAACCCACTGGATATTAAAATTAACTTCTCTACCAATAGTGAGAAAAAATATGAAATGTTTGAATATTAGCTGATTAGGCACAGACAGGTCTCTTAGGATACTCTCCACATTGCAATTCTGAAAGATGTGGAGAATAGTGTTAGCAAAATAGCTGAATAGCCATTTTGCTGTGAACTGAAGTGCAGCAACCTATTCCTTACTACTTGAAGTCCAGTCCGAAAACAGGCAGCATTGATGTCACCTGGGAACTTGTTAGCAGCTGTGATCTCAGCTACACTGGAGGCTGAGGCAGGAGGATCGCCAAGTTCAATGGCAGTCTGGGCAACTTAGTGAGATCTGTCTCAAAATAAAAAATAAAATGGCTACGGATGTTATTCAGTGGTATAGCACTTGTCTAGGATGTGTGAAGCCCTAGGTTTCATCCTCAATACCACATAAATGGGGGGTCGGGTGCAGGGAGAAGGAAGGAAGGAAGGAAGGAAGGAAGGAAGGAAGGAAGGAAGGAAGGAAGGAAGGAAGGAAGGAAGGAAGGAAGGAAGGAAGGAAAGAAGGCTAAATCTCTGGTCTCATCTCAAATCTATCAGACCATAATCAGCATCTTAACAACAACCCTAGGAAATCTACCAAGGACAAGATCCCCACAGACTTAAATTTGAGATGCACTGACCTAAAATAAGCCTATGCAAACAACAACTCAAAAGAATGCTGTTATTAGGTCAAGAAATTTGAACTAAATATAAATACTGAGACTTGACTTTTGCCAAGCTGAGAAAGAATAATCAAAATAATAGCATTTCCTAACTTAGACTACAGATCTTGAAAGGCAAACATCTAAATAAACAAATCCTAATGTCAGCAGCCAGTTTTACTAAGATGGTGTTCAGGTAGGGATATACCTATAAACTGGCAACAGGATCTTCAGGTGGGAAACCCTACTCCCGTATGTGTAAGTGCAGGCTCCTATGTGTGTATGCACCTGTGGATTTGTCATCTGTGTGTCTGAGGATATTCCTTTTGCCTCTCCCATTCCTACTGTCTTCTCCATAACTACTGTCTTCTAGTGCTTTCTTTCAACTTCTCTTGCCAAGAAGAAATAGAGAGAAAGATATTCAACTAAACAACATTGCTTCAATTTGTAATTTGTTACACTCAAGGAAAAACTAGATGTTTTCCAAATCAAAAAAAAAAAAAAAACCAATTTGACTACAATCAAAATCAAAGTTATATAAAATAATTTTTCTAAATTTCCTTAATACATGGTCATCTTTAAAATGCCATGCTTTCTGTCTTAGAACATTTTCTATTGCAATGCAAAATAGCAGAGACAGGGTAATTTATAAGGAAAAGAGACTTATTTGGCTTATGGTTCTGGAAACTAAATAGTGCAAGAACATGGTGCCATCATCTTCCTGGCTTCTGGTGAGGGCCTAGCGCTGTTTCAACCCATGGTAGAAAGCAGAAGGGCAAACTACACACACACAGGAAATAAAACAAGGGAGGCAGCTTTCCATAGGACAGAGTCCTCATGAAAAACTCTTAAAAGTCTCCACCCCTATCAACACTGTTACATTAAGGATTGAGCCTCAACATGAATTTTGGTAGTACCAAAGTATCCTCAAACCACTGTACTCTCCTAACTTGCAAAAAAAAAAAAAGGCTTTTTAATTTTTTGTCTTTTTGCATCCTAGAAATCAAGAAACTAAGAAGTGACCAGTTTTTCCTATTCCATACCCTCTCTCTATAAGTGCACTTATTTCAAACTCATGCACATATTCAATCTTAAACTGGAGTCTCAGTACACTAGCATTAGAACATAGTGCTTTTTGTAATAATAAAAGAGTTTTCACCATTTACTTAAATATATCTTTACCAAACTTTCTCAGATGCCTCTAATTCTTAAAAAAAAAAGTGAGTGGGGTGGCTATATCACCTCAATGGAAAGTGAAAGGGTTCTAGATATAAATGTTTTGTAACAAATTCTGTCAAAGAGCCAACAGGTTTAAGCAACGAGCTTGCTAACTAATCCCTGACTCAATAGGTATCGCTATTGCTGTATTCAAAGCTATAACATAGAATTTTGTGCATTCACTAGTATACCGTGCTGTACTTATGAAATGGCATAAATTTCTGATGGACACAAAGAACTGTAACTCACTTCCATCAACACCCTAGGAAATGAAATTTGACCACTATGAGATAAATCTGGGCTCCGGCCAGTCTGACGTATTAAGCTATAATGGGCCTACAAACTTAAGACCTAATAGAAGGGAACACATACAAATAAGTACAGACAAGGTGATTTTATAAGCTTTCAACCTTGTCACTAGCCTCTAATGCAAGGACCAGATCTAAGTGGACTTAAGCATCAGGATAGTGTGTGGCAGTTAGAAAAAACTGAAAGGACACAGTATATAAGTCTTCTCACGTACACAGCATATTCTCTTCCTCCATGGTTCCCAGAGAAAATCATACTCTAAATGAGGAGAATCTGATCCAGACTTCTTTATCAAACTGGCAAGCAATGCAGCTCACAGATGGGGGCTTTGCCACCTCTCTCACACCTACACACAGGAACAGCTGAGGTGACGTGTTCTGCACCTGCCATAGCTCCTGGAGAAGTTTCAAAGGAAGAACAGTAAATTATAGCTAAATTGCTGGAAGAAAATGAAGATATTTATAATATCTATAATGGGAAGAAAATAACATCCCATTGAAACTTTTTCTTAAAAACAAAATTGCTTCTTCAATGCCTAGAGTTTATAAGTGGAAAACAAAATCCATAAAAGGGTTTTCTAGAGAATGGAAAAAAGCTTGGTATGGCCAATTGCTTTTTGCTTGCTTGGTTGGTTGATCTTAACTATTATTGCTCTACAAACACATTCTAGAAAACCTAGAACATATTGATACCTAAATAATTATCAATTATCTCACTACTTAGTGATAATTACATTGTGTTGGGCAGCTTTGTAAACTTTATCTTTGCATAGATCTTTTAATTTACATTTTAATTTAATTTTAATATTTAATAGAATCTACATACTATGTCATTTTAATGGCTGATTCATGTGCCATCAAGTAGAGTATAATTTATTTAACTAATCACATACAGATGGACATTTAGATCATTTCCAAATTTTACTGCACAAATAATCTTGTAGTGAACATGCTTGTACATATAGCTTGTTACATAACCCTGTGTCCTGGGGTTGCTGAGTTGGCAGAAATACATATTTCAAGGCTTTTGGCATACACTAGTACAAGTTGCTTTCGAGTAATCTTTACTTATCACAATACAAATTGTGTTTTACTGCCCAAGAAGTGAATTGCACTCAATCTGAGGTGATGAGACAGAGTAGGCTGAAGTAATAAAACAGACTCCTAATACATTTGTTGGGGCTGGTCTCAGATGGAAGGGTACACCTTTATTCATATTCCTGTTGACCTTTTTAAACCTCTTTTACATTTTTAAAGTAGTTAGAGTAAATCCAAGTACTCTCACCCAACTTTGAAGATGGCATGAAGGGCAGGTAGGTGAGTCCTATGCAATACCAGATAGGCAGTTTTTAACATCACCCCAAAACAAAAATGTGGAATTGTGCAGTCAAAAAGTGAGAATGGCAAAAGAGCAGCAGCAGAGAAAGAACAAAGCACAGGGCCCTTCTGAGATCAGGGCCCTGTGCAGCTACACAGGTGCCCTGCACAGAAGGTAGTGCTGGTCTCATACTCACCCATGAGTTTTTTGCCATGATTACATGGTTATACTCAGCCAGCTTTTAGACTCACCATTTTTTTTTCTCACTAATTCTTATGCTTGCTCAAGTACAGGCAACTTACGCAACTGCTGATGGAGTCATTTGTTAACTTCCCATTAACTGTATCCCAACACACTTTCCTTTCACTTTCATAAAGTGGATGGGGGCGGGGGAGGGTTGGAATGCCCTAATTCTATAAAGGAATAATGTCATCATGTGTCAGTGAACAGTTTAAATTTACAACAAGCACCCTTAACCCAATAATGATGAAACTTCATAAAAATCACACAAACCTCATTCACTAATGCCATGTTTCCAAATCCTGCAAGTTTGAGTGTTTATAAGGATGTGTTTTGAATCAATGAACACAGCATACTTTATTTTTTTTTAAGTTTTTTAACTCAAAAACTCTGTTTTATGTGTTGACATTGAATTAAAGAAACCAACACAAAACGAAAGAAAATCAGGCAATGTGCTGAAATTTGGCAACCAAAATACATTATATATTCAATGTCTCCTTTTTCTACTGCTTTTGGTTTGGTTTCCCTGGAAACATATATTTGCTACAAGCCAAGGCTTTCTGTGGTCTTAGCTACAGGGAAAAGTAGAAATAGATGCAGATAGGTAGTCAGAAGAAATTTTGATTTAAAACATGGATAAGACACATGCAAGCCTTAGAAAGTGAGTAGAATTCTGAATGGCCTGTGGAGTCCTGAATACACTTTGCAAGAAACAGTTTATTCCAAAATACGGGTACATTACCCTAAGACAGAAAATATGTTTATGTTGGCAAGACTATTTTTTAAAAGGCTTTCAGTAAGAAATTGGTCTTTGATTAATTTATTAATCAGAACTTTATTATTACTAAGCAGATTTACTCTGTTTTAGGTACCAGGGCTACCAAGGAGTTTAGATTAGCTCATTTCTGTATCTGGCAATATTAATTCACCTAGCATTCAACACACACTACAGGGCATTGTCTCTGGGTTAGACTTGGAGATACAAAGACAAATATAAATCAGTAAGATTGTTCCTGTAAGTTATAAAATGGAATGGAAGGGTGGACACAGAGAAGCTGACCTAAGTAATCCAGTAGGACAAGGCTCCACTGAACATCTATAAGTTTCTACAAGTGTATTCCACACAGTTTAATGCGGAATATGAAAGTGCCCTGAATTTAATGTTAACTCCAACAGTCAAAAAAGAAGTAATAAAATCATGTGAGTAAAAAATACAAGAGAAAATGAGAATGAAAGAGTAGACAAATAGTTTAGGGGAAAAATTAAAGAGAGAATATAAGGGAAAATTATATAGGAAGGGAAAATATATAGAAGGAAAGAAATAAGAAGGAACGAATCAAGATAAAAACTACTATGAAGATCCAAAGGGATTAATGAGTTCAAGTTCCTGTCTGAAAAAGATAAATGGAGACGCTTCTGTGAAATATCATTTGCACAAAAACAGGACAACAGGTTTATTCTATATTTTCCTGGGTCCATTGTGTCATTGAGAGAATCAAGACCAATCCACAGGGGAGGATATCTGTGGAAAGGTTGTTCAGTTCTTGGAAGGCCCTGGTCCCATGAGGCATGTAGAATAGAGCAAGCAGGATGCAGGATATGCAATCCAAAAGATGATCTTTCTTATTCCTGCCAACATTCACACCTTTGTTTTATCTAAGGAAGGCAATTTGTCCAAAGAGTAATTTAGAATAAAATCTGTGTCAAATTTTTCCTGTTAGGATTTTTTCATTGACAGGAATGAATTTCAAATGTCACCTTCCCATTATTTAAAATTGATGGCCAATATTCAAAACTTTTAGGATGAACAATTGTCAGAGCTGTCCCAGACAGAGAAAAGTACTTGTCCATGGACCAAATAGTTACCAAGGAGATTGAGTCAATAAACATATCATTTGTTGAAGATGCCAAGATTTCTTATGGAACATGATATTGGCAGGCAGTCCATTCTGGATTATTACTTGGGTTTGCATTTAAAACAATGTTAGCAGACATATCTCCACAGTCTCTAAACACTCACTCTTCTAAATGCTTCAAGAACACGTGTTCATGCCATTATCTATAAACCACTGCCTTGGTAAAGAGAACTACCCCCAGTTAGAAAAATCAGGATAGGCCAGTGATGGATCTGCTTTTATTTTAAAATGCATAATAGACTAGAATGGAGATTTAAACACTAAAGAGTAATGTTTTAACACTACAGGTTTTCTACCAGTGAAGTCATAAATAGGTAGGTAGAACCTCAAGAAATTAAAATACAGTGGTGCTTTTTAAATTTTTTTTTAACTTCTGAATCTGTGTTTTGAAATAACACTCTCGTTCTTTGGACGAGAAGTAGGTAAATACCAAGACCAAAGAATGGTATGCAAATTACAGCCTAGAACCCAATGTGGTTATCTTTCCTACTCACACCAGCCACACACATACCCCTCTGCCACTGCCACCATCATCATGCTTTGCTGATTCCAGTTTCTCTTCAGCACAGTAGCTCCCCATACTACATACACACAGCAGCCACTGTTTTCACTGAAATAAATTTTGTTCCATAGAAAACTAAATTCTGGAATTTATAACATAAGAACTTGAAAACTAAGAGCCCTGGGTGAGTCTAAAAAATTTAGACCCCAAAAGCATCCTCAAGTTATTGTGACTTGGGAGCACAGAGCAAGTGAACATTGGGTGTCTATTTACATTGACCAAAGCAAACAGAATATTTTGGGACATTCAAAACATCATCTGCAGAGCCTGGACCCCAGAATCACATGGAAAAAAAAAATCTCCTAGAGTATCTTTTACCTAAATTCATAACTAAAATGGATTGCTTGTCACCCCAATGTACACATGCATGCTTCTGCCACAGTCACTTTATCCTATAAAACAGGTGCTCATGATTTCAGGTGATTGTGAGAGCATATTACAAGTGCTCATCCCTCAAGTCTTTTGTTGGCTGAGTGCCCATGGCTGTTATAGGAACTTTCCTCTGCTCAGCTGCTTTATCCCCAGCTGCACACCAATTATTTATTGGAGGTCCAGTGATGTGAACATACTATAGAAAACCATCCTTTGTTCCTCCTCCTAGAACTCAAAGTACTTTGGTTATGGTCCTACTAGTACTGTTGTCATTGGATCCAAAAACACAAACCTTCTAAACGTGAGTTGGAGGGTGAAGGTCAGGGAGGGGCTCTTTTTTGAGTAGTTTTAAGTATGCTTATCAAGTTTCTTGGAGGTTGTGCTGCTTAAATTTTGGAAGGAAACACTGTTGTGCTTTTCTCCCTCAGGATGGTAATTTGAAGTATTAACCAGAAATCCTTCACCCTGGAAAACATCCCTAGGGCTGCTCCAAGAGAGAGGCCCTATGAAAGCAAGCAGCTATTTTTTACCCTCTTTACTCATAGTGCAGAAAGTTCTCACGTTTGGTTTGCAAATTGCATTTGCTGAATGTCTGTGGCAGCCTTTCACACAAAGAGAGAAGGGGTTTTGTAAACTGAGATTAACTAAATAATGTGGTCTAATCCCATCCAGTTTGTGTTTATGCATGTTTCACTGTGGGATTTACAGCCTGAGCTCATGGAAAGACAGAATAAATGTAGTGAACGCAAAGAATCCAGGCTTTGTGTCTCTGGAATTAGGATCCGGTTCAGGTGGGAATCAAGTGGAAGACAGCTGAAGACGAGACACAGAGATGGAGAAATGGACAAAATCAACTCTCTTAGCTTTTATGAACTATCTCAAAAAAGAAACACCCTTAAATATACTCCCCACAAGAATGAATATACTGAGAAATTTGTTTGATAGAAAGCAGCTCTCAGCCTTGTTCCTTCCTGTAATCATTTTCCACCCTTTCTGACCCTATGTTCTGCCACAAACACAATGCCAGTGTTACAAGTTTGCGCTCTCTCTCTCTCTCTCTCTCTCTCTCTCTCTCTCTCTCTCTCTCTCTCTCTCTCATACATCTGGAAGATTCTCGTACTTCTAAACCATCAGGCTCATCAAGGAAGAGATGGCAGTAATTGACAGAAGGGCACTGACTATGTCCTAAAAGGTTAAGAGTAGAATGTAAGCTATGTCTACAATGTTCCCACCAAGCCTCTTCTGCCTTATGAAGCTGTTTCAAAGACTACATTCATTCTTTTCCACTCCAGATCAAGTTGACTGATAAGGAGCTTTTATTATTTCTTCTCACCTGGAGACGAAAGGATCTACTTATTATAAGAGGTTCTTTTGTTAGATGTCATAGGTCCTTTGTGCTCATGTTTTCCTTTGGTCCTTCATTACCTCTTTGATTTTACCGGCTTTCACCCTGGGAGAACTGAGGCCAGCCAGAAGCAGGACTGCTACTCTAACCTGTTAAAGGAAAGAAGGTGATATAGGAAAGCTTACAGTCTGTGTCCTGATTCCATTCCTATCTCTTACATGGCCCTAAAGTGACATAACAAATTTGATTTATATGGAAGGAGTGCAAGAAAAGCAGGTCTACTTTGTTTAATATAGTAGAAATACAGGATATTTGAGAATATTTAGATGAAGGCAAAACAACAATCTATGACCATTATTTTTTCAGTATTTTTTCAGTACTGGGGATTGAACCCATGGACTGGTGTGTTCCAAGCAAGTGCTCTACAACTGAGCTACATTCCCAACCCTGATATTTATATTTTTTAAGGCTCATTTATTTTATTTTCCTTTCACTGTTTTTTAGATGCACTTTATTAAATATTCAACTAGGAAACTTTGGATCGTATTAAAATTAAAAAACATGAATTTTTAAGGGAGAAACAATTTTTTCCAGAAATTTGAGCTATCTTAATCATGAGTAATTAGCTTTTACTAACAAATAATTTTTTAAAAAAATACCACAGATTTAAAAAAGGTAGATTAGAGCCACTCCTCTGTGCCTGTGCTTAAATACATTCTGATAACTAAAGCTCAAGAGATCGAATTGAAAGTATAATATACATCTCCCTTTCTGAAGGCAAAGAAAAAAAAAACTCTGTTAATGTTGATTTGCAAAGGTGGAAAAGATGGTAAAAAGTCACCTGACCCATTCTCCCATCATATTTGGGACTACACAAGTCCAGAAAGACAAGAAATATCTGAGTTTTTAAAATTGTCAATAGCAGATTCCAAAGTTTGGTAGTCCATGCTAGGTTCTAAATCCATTACAATCAGATTTTGCTAATATATCTGTATATCAGGGAACAGTAGGGCTTGAGATAAATAAGACAAAGTCTCACTGAGCACACTTCATAAATAAATAATTTTTGCCATAAACAATGAGCCATATGCACCATCAGTGAAACCGAGAGAGTGAGTGACTACCCAATATAAAGGACGAGGGAAGGATTGAATCATAATGTTCCCACCACCTGGAAAACAGAGCACCTAGCATCAGGCACCAAAGCCAGCCAATAATCCCTTATCAAGGAAACCAATAGCTATCCCTTACCAAGGGCATACTCTTTGCCAAGTGCTGCTTTACGTGCATCAACCCATTTGATGCCCAAAAAGACAAAGCACAGAAAAGGTTAAGTGACTCACCCAGGTCACATAGCAGTTATATATCAAAAATAGGATCTGAACCCAGACAATGTTCATGTCTTTTTCATGCTACAATATACTATCTTAGCTATGCTAGGATACAGATATATGGAGTAACTGGAGCACTAAATGAGGAAAAACTTATTTAATGCCCAGATGGATCAAAGTCTGAGTCCTGGTTGTATCATTTATTATCTTGCACTATTCTCTTAGTCCATCCAATAACCTATTTTTCCTCCTCAATAAAATGGAACAATGAAAACTGAGAAGGAAAAAAAGGTCTTATAAGGTTTAGAAGCTATTTCCATCAACTGCTTAATCCAAGAGTCTAGCCCAGAGAATATTTGAGTGGTTTACTATGCAAGAAGCTTTTGAAACATCATGGTCTTGAGCTGATGAACACTATAAATAAAGATGCAACTAAAGAGGATTCTAGTTATCACACAAACTCTTCTAGGTATTGGGGTCTCCTAAGAAAAGTGATTTAAAAGATAGAGTGCTATTCAATCTGTAAAAAAAAAAATGACACAATTATCATCATCTCATTATTGACAATAGCAAACAAAGTACAAGAATACAGGACATTAAAAATAATAAGTGTTTGATGGACAAAGCAGATATATGACATTAGTATATGTTAAAGTGCTATATTTGTACTTATCTTGAAAATCTGTCCAACATGCTACCTTATTACTATGCCAAAAGCATAAAGACGCAGCCCAATAGCGAAATAAAATTCAAGGAATCAGTGACAGAAAATATAGGCAAAGTGAAACCTGTTTTTACATTTATTGTCCATACAAAGAATAGAAACCACAGAACCTGATGAAGCTACATGGGCCTCTGTTTACTCATGTAGCCCTCAAGGAGATAATCAAGTAACAATTTTCCCATTTTTCTATAAAATTCTATTGGAAAACATAAAATAAAGTTGGAAGAGATAAAGGCAAAGAATGCTTATTAGATTTATTTTGTTTAAATTGCAAGATATTTTTGCCAATCAAATTGGCAAAGATTATAAAGCAGTAGCACTCTAATCTTCTTTAGGATTTTAAACATTCTTAATCATGCAGATAAGAAATAATTAAAGAAAATACAAATATGTCATTATGAGGATTTATAGACATGTAGTTAAATACAATGAGAAAGCCATATAATAAACATTTTAATTATACCATCTTTCTACTTTAGCTTCAATCAAGCTTCTAAAATGTCAAGAACAGTGATTTTTTTATTTCTTTTTTTCCTGGCAAATCTCACTGTAGTGAACACTGACATTCTTCATTGTTCCAATGACTTCCAAATTATATTCAAAATTAGGGACATTTTTTCTTAAAAAACAAAATTAAAAAATTCATTGCCTGTTTGAAATGGAGGCACATTTTCCATGGTTATTTCTTCCGTTTTCGCTTGCTATAAAATTATATGTACACACACACACACACACAACACAGAGTCATGGCTCCACTATCACTTGGATCATCACCAGGTGACTGTTTTTGCCACTCCGAAAGCAAGCATGCTACTTAACATATTTATTTCTTTGACATATGTTTCCTCTCCCTTTTCTGTTCCAAGAACTCCCACTTTCTTGCCAGGATTCATGAGCCTATCTTTACCTAAGTTTAATGAAGAATACTCTCTACCTTAATGTGTCCATTGCACTTACTACACTGTATTGCAAGGATACAAATCTGTTTCCCCAGTATATTAAGAGCTCCTTAAAAAAGAAAAAAGACCAAGTCTTATTTACTCCTGTAGGTTTGGTATCTAGCAGCATGTCTTGTCCATGACGAAACCTGTACTTTTTTTTTTTCCCAATAAGTGAGTGAACAAATACCAGGAATTACACACGTGAGAACCCACAGTATATTCCTGCTTCCTAGCATCATTTCCCAGATGGCTCCCAGCTTTCCTCTTGGCTCTCTTTCTTCATACCACACAGTAAAATCCAGGTAGGCCTCTTTCATATCAAGAAAGTAATTTACATCTTAGGAGAAACTCCAGTCTCTATGTTCCCCTCCACAGCCCCGGGGGAAATGGAGACAGACAGACACACACACACACACACACACACACACATACACACACAGTCATATACTGCATAGGATTTTGGTTAATGAGGAACCATACATAGGACAGTGATCCCATAGGATTATATCACCTAGTCATAGCCATCTTAGTCTGTGTAAGGACACTCAATGGTGTCTGCACAGCAAAACTAGTTCTCAGAATATTTTTATTGTTAATTGACACATGAGTGCATATTGCTGCAAGATGAAGAAACGCAGAAAAATGAAGCCATTTGTTCACATGAGCAAAGAACCATGATAGAGCCAGAATAGAGTAAGTACATAAAGCCAGAACTCTTTTGCATGCAAATCCAAAGCCACTCACATTACTTGGCCAGTATAGCTTGTTTCCAGGTGCACATTTATGGTTTTCTTCAGTAAACACTCAAATGTACTTATGTGACATTGCAGAATAAAAAATACTTGAATGAAAGAGACTAAATTGGCAAATCTGTGTGGCTCTCTCTTTGGTGTTGGAAATGCCAAAACACGACATTGTTTAATGGATACTTATGCAAAATAAAATTAATGTTTCATGAAAAAAATCCTTTAGTTATATATATATATATATATTTCTACATACAAGCTTAATATCCCAAGAGGCTTTATCCATCTTAAACTACTGACCAACTCTATGAGATATGCATGAAGTTTAAGAGCCAGGTTTAGCTGAAAACTTGCAAACTTCTCAATCATCTATTATTATTTTAAAAATCACTTTTGAAAATTGCTAACCCAATTCAACTATAAACCATTAAATAGCATTATTTTAAAAGCAAATTAGTAAAGCAAGTTTGGCATCCTGGTAAAATGTGCATTTTCTAGTTCTTAGTTCTTAACTAAACAGCATTGAATCTTAATCGAGTGGAAAAGCTTTTCCTCAGAATTCATTTTCCCTGTTTCAGTAGCTGAGGTGTCTCTGTCAAGCTTCTTATCTCTAAGTAGTCAATGAACTATTTCAACCTTAGTGTCCTGTGTTCAGTTCACCGTGGCTAAGACTCTGATGCTAATCAGAAGGGAAACTTTAGTTGACAATAAAAGTTGCAATTTAAAGAAGCACTGTTCTGAACACCTTCTAAATGAAACCTCATAAACCTCACCAATGCCCATTGAGTCAGCATCATTATTTAGAAGGAAACTGAGGCTCACAGAAGCAAAGCAATTAGCCTGCATTCAACCAACTGGTAAATAAAGAATCTATACTGAGATCTGACCCCACAGTCCATCTCCAGGGTACCTTTTCAAACTTATGGTACTCAAAGGCTCTGCTTTAAGTCACTGTATAAAAGAAACCAAAGGAACCAACTCCCCAAAGTACATACGTAAATAAATAAAATTTAAAGATTTCAATCATCTATGATTTTCCCCCTTAATTGGAAGGAGAGAATTGTTGCCTGTACCCTTTCTTTCCTTCTTACTTTCTCTCCTCTCTCCTCCACATTTCAAACTAACTTCTTCCAGACAGAACAGCTGGCTTAATTGACTATAATAACTAATTTATTTAGTGCATTTCCTCAATAGTAAAATGTACTATTCATCGATTTAATAAAAACTGTATTGTGAGAAAATCAATCCTCTGTTCGATTATTTTGAAATTGGTTGTAAATTAATATGTGAGCATGGGAATAAAGGAAACATGATGACATTAGCTATGAGGTGGCTGATTCAGCAAGTCTTCAGTTTGCACACTTGTGCACGTGGTCCTTAGAGGCATGAACTTTGTTTCACACATCAAGAACTCTAAAGACATAATTGTTGGATAAATGCATGAATAAACATTTTCTAGGAGCAATTTTATCACATAAATTATTTTGAGTAGAATTTCACATGAACTTAAATTTAAACTAATTTCACAATAGTGCCAAACTGATTCCATTAACTCCACATCTTTGCTATCTTTGGGAACTGTCAGACTTGTTTATTTTAGCCATTCTAGTGGATATAAAATGGTATCCTGTAATTTTAAATTAAATTTTCATGATTATTAAGAATGTTGAACTCCTATCTTTTGTCTTCTTTTGTGGTGTTCTTGTTCATGTCTTTTGCTTATTTCTTATTGTTAATTTGTAGGAAATCTTTATATCTTCTGTATTTGAGTCCTTTGTCAGCTATATACATTGTGAACATTTTCTCCCAGCCTATGATTCATTCATCAGTTCCTGTTTGGGTTTATTGAGGTTTCTTTTGGTGGTGTCTTTTAATAAGCAGATTGTTAATTTTAGGGTTTTATTTTTATGATATTTTCCCTTCATAATTCATGTTTTTCTGTTCTGTCCAAAAAAACTTTGCTTATCTCATAATCAAAAAGATATTTACCTATGTTTCCTCCTAGACATTTTATAATTCTAACTTTTGTATGTAAGTTTGTGATCTGTCTCAAATTAATGTGTACTTACAGTGTGAAGTAGGAGACTGAAGTTCACATTTTCCAAATCAATATCCAGTTGTTCCATTACCATTACTTAAAAAGATTCCTTTTCACCAATGAATTCCCCACTGACTGCATGCCTTGATGGAAAAGCAATTGACTGTATATGTGTAAATCTGTTTCTGGGATCGATTTTGTTTTATTGATCTGTTTCAGCTACCCTTATACCAAATGCCCCAATGGTTTGATTACTATAGCCTTAAATGAACCCAGAAATCAGGTAATGTAAATCTTCACACTTTATATTTTCTCAAGACTGTTTTGGCCAAGCTGAATTCTTTGCATTTCAATTTCAATATTAGAATTTTTGTCAGTTTCTTCAAAAATTTCAGATTTTATCATTCCTTTAAAAACTTTCATTGGGGGGGCTGGGATTGTGACTCAGGGGTAGAGCGCTCACCTAGCATGTGCGGAGCCCTGAGTTTGATCCTCACTACCAACTAGAACTAAAAAAAATAAATATTAAAAAAAAAAACTTTCATTGGGACTATAAATGAGAATCAGTTGATCTATAGATTAGTTTGGGGAAAATGAGCATCTTCTGTTTCTTTTGTTTGTTTTGTTTTTCATTGCTAGGGATTAAAGCCCAGGCCTTGCAAAACTAGGCAAATGCTCTACCACTGAGCTATATTCTCAACCCCAAAAATGGACATCTTAACAGTATTGATTCCAATGATTCACAAATGTGGTAGAAATCTATTAATTTAGGTCTTTAATTTGTCTTAGTAATGCTTTGTAATTTTCAATGTAGTGTCTTACTCCTTTTTCATTAAACTCATTCTTAAGTATTTTATTCTTTTCACACTACTGCAAATAGTATTAATGTTCAAATCTCAAGAGCCCACAATGTGGATACTAAATATACCTAATGTTTAAATATATGCAAACATAAAACCAAATGTAAGTATTTTATATTTATAATGCTTATGAAACTACAAAGCAAACAATTTTACAACCTAAATTAAGTTAAATGAAGTAAGCAAACAGTGAAAACCAAATTCACAATATCATTTTAAATAGATGGATACTAATCGGCAACCAAAATATTAATGACACTGGTTCTTTTGAACTCAGCATGCCTAAAAAATAGGACACTGTTATGGTTCAGATATTAGGTGTCCCCCAACAGTTCATGTGTGAGACAATGCAAAAAGGTTTAGAGGTGAAACGATTAAGTTATGATAGCCTTAACCTTATCCGTGCATTAGTCTGTGGCTAGGGATTAATTGGGTGGTAACTGTAGGTCGGTAGGGTGTGGATGGAGGAAGTAGATCACTGTGGGCATGCCTTTGGGTTTATATTGTGTCCTTGTGGAGTAGAGTAGTCTCTGCTTCCTGGTGCCATGTTCCCAACTGTTTTCCACCAAACACATCTACCATGATGTTCTGCTTTAGCTCAGGCCCCAAGGAATGGAGTCAGCTGTCTGTTGACTGAGTCCTTTGAAATTGTGAGACTCAAATAAACCTATTCTCCTTAAAATTGTTTTTATCAGGTCTTTTGGTCACAGTAGCAAAAAAGCTGACTAAAATAGGCACTCAATGGTGGCTCAATTTCCCTAATGCTTCTTTCTACTTAAGTGCTATGAAATCTTCTATAGAAAATATGTATCTCAGGTTATAATTTCAGATAAGCCAGAAATTAAAACTTCAATTTTTTTCATTTCAAATTATTTCTGACTCTAGGCCCCCATTCCACCAAGCAGGCAGCACATATCAAACCTCAGAGCTCCAGGAGGCTGCCTGGCTGGAGTAGTACCCCAAGGTGTTTCCTTCTGCAGATGCATCAGGGAGGCAGGGAGAAGAACCCAGATCTCCAACACCAGTCCTCAGAGGTTGTCACTCCTTTTTGCTTGATTGCAATAGGCTGCTGTTCCTGTGTCATGTTTTGAGGACAAGGGAATATAGTCCTACTTCTGCCTAATGACTTGGCAGCCTCTCTTCTTAAGGAAACGCTTCTCCACAGCAACACTGCCAGTGAGCCAGCTGCAGCTTCCCTGCTATGGGAACCCTCAGAATCCTCTTTGGATGCTCACAATCTTTCTCAGCTGCTTTCCTGTGGTTTGAGGGTCAGAAATTGTCTCAATTCTGACCCAGAGCAAACAGCAAGAGAAAGATAGAGGGAGAGAGAAAAGTCAGAACCACAGTGTCAGCCATCCTGAAAAACAGGCAGCCTCGGTCCATACATCATCTCCACTGTACTGGCTGTGTGATTTGCCATTCTGAGCTTCTAGGCCCTCATCTTTAAAATGAATAAAATTATCTAAATTGAATAATTGAGGTAAAATATGTAACTATCCTGGCACACTATAGAAATTCATTATTATACTTGGGACTTGAAGCTAAAAGCATTGTCACCAAACATCCTAAATTTTTCTAGTTAGCTAGTTCATAAGCAAGATTTAGTAAACAGCAGATATTCTACTTAGAAAAGAGATGTGGTATTCCCTCCTTGCCTTCAAGTACTTAGTTCAAAGAAGTCCAGACTATTTAAACTACAATTTTTAAGAGATATAGAGAGAACTAGGAATGAATAGGTCTGAATTCTTACCCAAGTTTGCATCATGTATCAGTTGTCATTCATGAGCTAATCGCTGAACTCCTCTGAATCTCATATTACTCCTTTTTAAAGTAGAGATCATGTTTTCTTTTATGACCATGTCTAAAATTACTATCAAGTCAAATAAGATGTGTTAGGTTACTAATAAGTGTAAAATTTTATTATTACTGATTTTCAAGATTAAAACGAAATCTCATCCAATTCCCTCATTTACAGATGACAAAACAGAATCCCAGAGACAGAAGAGGTTTCATGTGTCTAAAAACATAACAGTTACAGCTGGGACTTGCACTGAGGCCTAAGGTAACTCTCTCTCAGGTTTTTGGCATCAGATTCCCCCCTTCTTTTCCTCCCTTCCTTCCCCCATGCATTAAAGACAAAGCATCCTTTAAGCCCTACCATTAATTTAGAATTGTTGTTTCAAATGCAGAGGTGATGGAGTAGGAAAGCAATCAGAGTTTAGAGTCAAGGTGGTCTAATGAAGATGAGTTCCCAGAGCAGTTGTTCTACAGATCACAGGATCTCCTTTCAATACTCTGTCTAGTCATGTTGTTTATGAGAGCAGCAGTAAACTCCCCCAAGCACTTAGCATTTCCTGGGACCTCTTTAAAGGACTCTCCAAAGCTGCCCCAGAAGGCTAATTAGTGAACCTATCTTAGATCCTAGCCATTCACTTTGTAGATGTACCAATCATTTCCTCCTTTTTATGAGGAGGCTTATTTTGGTCAACATAATACTCCAACACCTCTACCCACTCCTGAAAATTCTCATCCCAACTCATCTGGCCTGTTTATAGAAGAAAGTTCTACTCTGCATCTTTTTGACTTGGAGCATTATTTGGAAAGATTCAGCATATAAAAAGTCCTATCATTCCTTTGTTGGCCTTATCATGACCTTGAACATTTTGTTAACAAAGCACCCTGTTAATATTTTGACCACAAGAACTAATGTGCTTGGGGCTGACCACTTTGCCAAAGTGGTGCTTGCTCCTAAAAAGGGAAAGTTTTAATTCTATTTTCAAAATAAGTCATCTTATCCCTGCTATATTAGGAAATGTCATCAATCAGTCCTAGAAGCCTGCAGTGCAGTGTGTGGGTGAGGATGGTGGGGGAGGGGTGTGTGAATTCACTTGCTATTCCAGATTCCTAGTATCACAAACCTCACATTCCCATAGGGGGCAGGTGAAGTCCCCCTTATATAAAAGTGCAACAGCCCTGTTACAATGGGCCTAAAATTGGCTTTTTAATTAAAGAAAATACAATGGCATTTTCAGGGGTGCAGCCTGGCTGATACCTAATGACTGGATAGAAATTACCAAATGACAGGTGATCTGAGGGTTAAAAGACAGATAATGATTAAATTCCTGGCTCAGGACATTTTCAGCTCAGGACATCTCCAGAATCCTGAGTCCAAAAGATGTTTTCTTCCTCTAAAGTGACTTTCTAATGTTGTCTCCTACCTTTGCCAGGAGTGAATGCAGTAATCTCACATCAGGAGGAAAGGTATTATAGTATAGCACAAGGTGTTCAAGGGAGGGAGGGACCCTGCTGCACCAGGGCTCAGGCAGCCAAACAGCTCTCCCACACACACTCCAGAGAACATAACAGAAACAGTGCTCAAAAAAGAGACCTTCAGCAATCAAACCCCATTAACGCAGATGCCGGGCAAAACAGTCCTGTGCCAGATCCTCCTGACAGGTAGGGAAAGTCCAAATCCTTGAGGGAAAGACCACCAGGAAGTGGGGTAAAGGAGTAATGCTATCCAAGCCAGCAAAGTTCTGTTCATAGACAAATTCACTCCAACGCTTCTGCTCTGAGAGGGATCTTGTGCCATCTGAGTTCACCTCTACCTATACCTCCAGAGAAAACGTCCTCTTTCCCCCAAAGCTCTCACCCAACCCTGAAAAAGCTATATTCTTACTCTCCGTTTTGTAGAAGCTTTCTCAACTCTAATCTGCTTTGATTGAAACTGTGCATTCTGAAGTTAATGTCAATATGTTCTACTTAGATTTCTACATTACAAGAGGTTTTGTGTTTTATAATATTTATTATGAATCAGTTGTCTCCTTCCTTATCTCTACAATGAGTTTGTAAATTCATAGATAGTAGAAACTGCCTGAAATTTCTTTTAAACTTCTCACTTTACCCCAAGGAACTCTCTCTCTCTAAATATCTGCTGACATGGCGACTTGCTGTATTTTGTTATGTTTGGGGCAGATTGTATTCCTTACCAACTTGACAAAAAGTCATCAAAATAAAGGAATCCACGAAGGCTATATAATAAGGGTAATGAGAACTTTACCTAAGTAAACTATCTCAGTTGGCTCTGTCCACCTGAAAGGAGATGAGATCTGAAAATACTTTAACCTCACAGGATTCTGATATCAGACCCAGTCCTGGGAAACACCCCTTCCCACCCCCAGAGCCAACAAGGCTGGCAATTTTCTGTTAACTACCATAGTCACAATCCCATGGAAACAATGGTGCCCTTCTCTTTTAGGTCAGAGTTCACCTTAAGCAATTTACATTCTTGACCTTTTAAGGTAAAACCTTCTTGTTCCTTGGTCCAATCCATAAAACCCCTCAATAGGCAGGAATCTGTATTAAGATAAAAACAACTGGTAATAAGACCCGAGATACCTAAATTGGACAGAAATGTCTCTATTATTGGAAGTAACCAAAAAGAAGTTGGGTGACAACACTTAGTAAAGGGAATTAAAAAATGGGCACATAAGTAGAACTAAGTCATCACATGCAATTCTAGTTATTTGGGTTTGAGATTATATAAAAAGACGATAGAGGATAAAAGTGAGACATTTTTACCAGCTCAGTCATTAAGCCAGAGGGAACTTCACCCAGAAACAATTCCATAATTCAAAGCAGAAATTAAAGGTGAAAACATTTCTATTATTAACCATCGTGAAAAGATTCAGAATAAATAACCTAGGACAAGATTCCGGTAACATCAAGCACTAAGGGAGTTTTATGTTCTGAGCCAGAGGTAATCACTAAATTATTCCTTTAAAAAATCATATTCTTTCTAAATGTGTGTCCTATTTATGGAACAATGAGCAGTTTAAATCTTGAGAAAATTGTGTTCTTGTAAATACTTATTACGTAAATAATAAAGCATAAAGTAAAATATAATTTGTTTTAAAATTTCCAAACAAAAGATTTTACTGCTTAGGGAATGTTTTTTTTGTGCTTTAAACTATTAAATTAAGTTTGTAATTAGCTGGGCTTTGTCATCTGAGCCATGGTCCTATTACATGAAAAGACAATGGGACAAATCCTTAGCCGCCAGATTAAGACGAGCAATTCCCAGGACCTGTGAACCACAGAACTGTATGGACAATGATTGAAGCATTAGCACCTGTTTCAGGCTCATCTCCCTGCACAGGAATGCAACAGTGAGTAGATATGGACAGCAACATGTTAGTTTTGCAATTGTGTCAAAAGTATTTGTATCACTTTTGCTTCTGTATAACTGTGACAAAGATCTATTTGATTTTTTGCATTAACCAATAAGAGCCAACATCTTGAGAAATTCCTGGTTTATGACTCTAACACTAAACTTGCCTTTCCAAATACATCCCTGCTGTAAATGCAATAAGCAGTCCAATGTTATTTAAGGTTTACCTGGCTAATTACAACGCTGCTGTGGTTTAGATTTTAAGGAAAAATTATTAACTATTGTACATAATATCTAGTTCTCAGGGGTAAATTCTGACTTGAATGACATAAAATATACTTGTGTACAAGTATATATTTTAAAAGTTTTATATATTTTAAATTTAAAAAAATATGTCTACAATAGATCATTTTTGCAGATAATCTTTGCAGATTATTTAAGAAAATCAAAGAAAATATTTTGAAAAATATAACTCCATGGATCAATTATCAAGAAAACAGTCATTAAAATTTTCTCTAAAAAGAATATTTATTCCTAATTTCTTTCGTCAATCTTTCTTTTAATCCTTTTTCACATACTATATTCTATTTGAACAAAGTAGGTTTGAGTTTTCATTACTGATTCAAGCATATTGATTCGAATTCATTACCAAGTTTACAAAAATGCTGTTGCCATTACTGGTCAAGAACCTGGTTTGACAAAGTTCTACAGATAGATTAAAAACTGAAGAGAAACCCAATAAAAGGATTTTAACTTATATGCTTTTTAAGTTTTCTTTCTTAACTATTAGGGTTCAGTAAATTAAAGTGCATTCATATTTTTATAGTGTTTGAATTGTATAACAATATTTCAGAAAAGAGAAAGATATAATATCATTTTCATTTGCTTAAATGCTGAACTAATATCTGAAAAGCATGTGCTTCCATTTCATTTGTGAGTTGTCTTATAGGAACTGTCATATAAATAATTTATATATATATATATATATATATATATATATATATATATATATATATTTGAATTGCTTGTTTTAGAAGATATGAAAGACTAAAAGGATACTTTGAAAATGGGCAGCCAGTGAAGTAAGAAGAAACCAGGCAAATGTGATATCCTGGAAATGAAAAGAAGAATGTTTCTAAAAAGATCAGCATTGTGACATGCTGCTTACTTGGTACTCTGCTGCTTCAAATGTATAAGCAAAGCATGTGTGTATGTGTTCATTTTCTTTCAAACTCTGTTTAAGTGACAATAAGAAATACATACACCTTCATAAGCAAAGGGAATGGAAGTAAAGAACACAGCAGCTAAGTAATAAACAAAATTTTGGAAGATGAAAAGTGGTGCATGCCTGTGATCAAGAGGCTGAGGCAAGAGGATTGCAAGTTCAAGGTCAGCCTCAGCATCTCAGCAAGACCTTGCCTAAAATTAAAAATTAAAAAGGGATAGGCATATAGACAGTGGCAGAGAGTTCATAAAATTTAAAAATATGATAAAGGAACATTTTTTATTTCCACAGATGAAATAGAAGATAAAGTTGAGACTTTTTTCTAGAAAGTAAAATAAAAAGAGATTTGGGGAAAGCTTGAATAAGTGAAAGTTTTAATAGAGAGAGAGAGAAATTCTAAAGTCTCATATATGTAAGTAGTGGGAACTTCTGGAAAGAAAACAGAGACAGTAAAGGAAAGAAATGATCAAATAACTAATACAAAAGGAAAACATATACAATAATCACAAAGGACATTGTGTTCTGGACTGAAAAGTCCCATTAAATTTCCAATACAATGAATAAGAGGTGGAAAAGAACACATTGTTGGAGAAATCTCAAAACTCCAGAAATAAAGAGAAGATCCTAAAAGCTTCCAAAGTGGGAATCGGGGGAAGAAACCCCAAGAACAGGATTAGAACTTGAAGTAACATTGGACTTCATAACAAGACAGAAAATAATGGGGTATCTTAAAATTCTGACTTCCATCAAAAAATACCATATACTTAGCCAAGCTTTAATATAAGTGGGAGGGTATAAAAAGTCATTTTTCTCCCATTATATTTTTTTCTTAGCGAGCAACTGGAGAATGAGTTCCATAAACAGGATAAAACCATGTGAGTCAGGAAACAAGAACAAAGATAGAAATGGATAAAGGCAACTCCCTGTTTGATAGTGAAGGGAAGACCCAGGTCAAAAGCTCAGCTGTAGGCACCCAGAACAACCTGTGAGAGGAGGCAGCCCAGGGCCTGGGGGGGAGAAAACCATGGATACTTCCAAAAATGAGACTGTTAGATTAATCCCTACATTTGTATTGAGAAGGACTGCATATTGTCTCTGAATTTGGAGGGTCAATCAGTACTAGGTTACAGAAATTAATAAAAATAATACAAATTTCATTTTGGAAAACAAATAATTGGAGAAGGGTCAGAGCACCTGTAACTCAGCTGAGTACAGTATTTACACCGCCATGATAAAGGTAATACTGAACACAAGTTAAACTGAAACTGAAAATCTAACTACATCGAGCAGATTAGGAAATGGGAGATATATGTTGAGTGTGTGGGAAGTGTTGATAGGGCTGGATGCCCTTCTCCATATGAGGAAGCAATGCAATATACCTAAAGCTTACTCAGATATATGAATTATATATAGAGAGAGCTGTATCGAATGCTTTTTTATGTATTTGGAGTTATATGCCAGAAGAAATAGCTAAACAAATTGAAAGTAGTATCATCTGCACATCAACAGTTGCACTCGCAAGTGGTAGGGTAGTACTGCCATTTTTATCAAAAGTATTATAATATTCTTACCTCCATATGTTATACTCATGCATTAAATTGATAAAAAATAAAATATCAATTTTTCATAATAATTTTCCATCTAATTCTTTTGAAAACTTTGATTTACAGTGCTTCAACTTAGTCCAATAAGAAAGAACCCAAGTTCATGTGAAAAAAAAAAAATCAGTGAACCAGTGGTGCTTATACTAGGGTTGACATTAATGACTCAATTTCTCATTTTATCAATTATTTTCTTGGCTCTGATGAAGTACCATAACTTTGTTCTCATTTGACCCATTTTATCCTTCGTCTCTATTCACATTTCTTCTTCAAACTTCATTAAACAAGAAGAAACAGCTGTTGGCATCTAGGTAGAAGTAACTTTAATTTTGATTTCTCTCCAAATTCAACATTTAACCTGGATGAGGGAATGAAGGGTTGAAGGGTCATCACATGCTCATGTTATAATTGAGGCTTACATCAGCAAGAGAGGACTGTTCATCTCTCAAGCTGTCCAGGGTTGTCACCTTCACAGAGTAAACAATTAAAAAGAAGAATTGTAAGAATCATTTTAATGGGCTTCTTGTTCATTTATTTCATAAAAAGAAACTAAAACTGATTTGTGAAAATAAACTATCCCTACTTTGCCTCTTTCTCTCTTTTCAAAGTGATCCATCAAGGAGACCATCACAAGTGTTTTATAAATTGCATTTATTCCCTACATTTAAATAGGAAACTGAGAGTGAGGTTCCAAGTGGGGGAAAAGCTGTTGTCTGGATCCTGTGATCACATTTTACCCATAGGTCATGGAAGATTTTCAAAGTTGTTAAAATTGCACATTATTTTTTTAATACCTTTATTTTGTTTATTTTTATGTGGTGCTGAGGATCGAACCCAGTGCCTCACACATGCAAGATAAACGCTCTGCCACTGAGCCAAAACCCCAGACCCAAAAATTGCACATTATTAGGAAAAAAAAAAAAAGTGTTCCCTTTTTTAGACAAGATAACCCATCACCTCCATCAAGCGGTCAATTGGATCAGTTTATGTTTCCAGAGCTGACTCATGGTTCATTTCTAAGAACTGTAAAGTCAAGCATAATGGTTGGTGGAATGGATTCTTTCCCCTGATTTTTTTCTTTAGTAAATTAATTGAACTAGGATGAAGGGATCTGATTACAATGAGCCGTGTTGGTATTTTGACTCCTCCAGGTCACAAAGAAAAAGATACTTATCTAGGGGCTAGCTGCTTAACCCAGGGCTTGCCAACTCAGGGTTGCTTTCACTCTTGCCCTCTCCCCCACCCCCACTGCTAACAGCTTAATACAAATTCCATCATATCTACTTACTTAAGATCTTGTGCTAATTTCTTCTCCCACTGGAGCAGAGTTGTTAATTCCTGCTTCCCAAACAAATTGACCTTTCAGTGATTACCCACCAAAGAAATGTGGTCAGTAATGTTATTTCCTAACCAAAACTGAATACTTTTTCAAATGTTTCCTTACTTCATCACTGAGTGAGGTGGGGGAAAAGAGGAGGAGACAGACTGGTTTTCTAATGAACAGCAAAAATGTAAATATTCTCTATGTTATCTATAGTTAAATTATCTTTAGGGCATTTAGTCCCAAAACTTTATTTCAGGAAGAACTTAAAATCATTGCTCAAACTCGTTAAGGCTAACTTCAGCTTTAATAATACCCCAGAATAAAATACATTGGCAAGGATGACTGCAGGGAATAATTTGAATAAAATTATATAAGTTGGTGATGTCCATGTTTTTTTTGTTTTTTGTTTTTTGTGTGTGTGTGTGTGTTTTGTTTTTTTTTTTGTTTTGTTTTTTGATGTAACTAAATGAAATTCCTCTTCTGTCATGTACTTGCCTTGGGTTTCTGGAAGATTAAAGGACTAGTAAGAGCAGTCACCTGGAACCAGGTATAAAAGCAAACACAACTGAATGGAGTTTTGTTGTCTTTTCTGTCTAAGTGATGCTTACCCAAAGTTTTCAAGTTAATTTATATAACCTAGTAATCAGTTAAATCAAATATTTGGGGTCATTTTTTTTTAACACCAATCCCAAGATAAACTAACTTTTATGGGCTCCACAATTGACTTCTTTTTTTTTAAATGTAAAGATTGTGTAGTTATTTTATTTTTTAAATTCTTTTATTTGTTTTAATTAGTTATACATGACAGTAGAATGCATTTATGCACTTTGATATATCATTCATAGATGGGATATAATTTCTCATTTTTCTGAGTGTACATGTTGCAGAATCATATTGGTCATGAAGTCACATATATACATACAGTAATAATGTCTGCTTCATTCTACTATCTTTCCCATCCCCACATGGATCCCCTCTCTCCCCTGGTATCATTTGCCTCTACTTAATCTAAGGTAACACTATTCTTCCTTAGTGTCTCCCCCTCCCCTGCCTTATTGTGAATTAGCATCTGCAAATTAGGGAAAACATTCAGCCTTTGGTTTTGTGGATTGGCTTATTTCATTTAGCATGATATTCTCTAACTCCAACCATTTACTGAATAGTGCCCTAATTTTACTCTTCTTTAAAGCTGAGTAATATTCCATTGAGTATACATACTACATTTTCTTTATCCATTCATCTATTGAGGGACATCTAGGTTGGTTCTATAGTCTAGCTATTGTGAATTGAGCTGCTGTAAACATTGATGTGGCTGTGTCACTGTAGTATGCTGATTTTAATTCCTTTGGGTATAAACCAAGGAGTGGATAGCTGGGTCAAATGGTGATTCCATTCCCAGTTTTCTGAGGAATCTCCATACTGCTTTCCATAGTGGTTGCATCAATTTGCAGTCCCACCAGCAACGCACAGCATACCTTTTTCACCACATCCTCACCAACATTTATTGACTTCTTTTTTAAAATATTTTTATTTTTTAGCTTTTTAGGTGGACACAGCTACTACTTGAGCCACATCCCCAACCCTTATTGACTTCTTAGTGAAACCAAAATCCTAGGAATGAAAAAGTATCCACATGTATACAATAAAACTTATTAAACCTATGTCCCAAAAGAGGCAAGTATGTAAATAAGATTGGAGAGGATCCTGAATACTCTAATCTCAGGATCAGAGATTAGACCAACCTATAACAAGGTCTCATTCTTCTACACCTTAGTGTACTTCTACCACTCCAATTCTCTTGTCAGGAACACCTGGGTACAGCTACTGTCCCAAAGCTAACCTTCAACCAATGAATGGATGTGGTATATATACACAAATGGAGTATTACTCAGCCATAAAGAATAATGAAATTATGGCATTTGCTGGTAAATGGATGGAACTATAGACTGTCATGCTAAGTGAAATAAGCCAGACTCAAAAAGGGATATTTCATCAAAACAGAAGGTGAGTAGAAAAGATGAAATGGATTGCGGGGAAGAGAGAAGGAACATACATAAGGGAAGAACCGTGGAATGAGCCTGACCTAACTTTCCTATGTACATATATGAATAGAGCACAGTGAATCTCACCTTCATGTAGATCCACAACATACTACTAAAACACTGACAAAAAATAAAAGTGAATAGCAGAAATATCAGTAGAGTAGAGGGAAGGAAAATGAGAAGGGGAGGGAGAAGGAAAGCACTGAAGGCTGAATTAGAGCAAAGTATAATTTCACACTTTAATGATTATGTCAAAATGAATCCTAATGTTATGTATAACTAAAAATAACCAATAAAAAATGTACTTCCGGGGGCTGGGGTTGTGGCTCAGTGGTAGGATACTTGCCTAGCCTGTGTGAGGCACTGGGTTCCATCCCTGGCACCACATAAAAATATAAACAAATAAATAAAGGTATTGTGTCTATCTACAATTTAAAAAAATATATATTTAAAAAATGTACTTCCTACTCCTTCCCCTAAAAAAAAACCCCAAAGTTAAGGACTGAAGGCCGTAGGGTCGACAGACACCGGAAACATAGACAATGGCATAAAACCTTTCAGTATGTGTCCTATTGGCCAGAGGGATTATGTTACTATTATGATTGGGTTGTTTAAATCCAAAAGGAAATGCTGTGTCAACCTTGCACATATCCTAGTCTCCTTTTGATGCAAAATTTGGCAAGAAATTGCTTGTCTTTGTTTCAATTTCTACCACCAAGAGTGGACGTGGTTGGGATTCACCAGGGGGTTTGTTGCTGTTGTTTTCTGTCTCTTACTTCCTTGCCCCTCAGCTTGCTCTTCCTCTCTCTTTCTCCTGAATGGCAGGACCATTCAAGGTTGGATGTACACTGAGGAGGAAATCCCTTTAGCTAGATAAAACTTTAATGAAAGAGTTTTGACTTCGACTCAAGACATCTGTGATAATCAAAGGGTCTCAATAATTTTTCTATTTTACAAGAAAGGAAATTTCATTTACATTAACTTGCAGGGAGCCATTATCCTGAATTATTTTTTGTGTAAATTGCTATATAGGAAAGTGTGGTTAGGGGACAGCATGGCTTTAGGTGCCTGGGGCTGAGACCCACATCAACGTTTTCCTCATTATATGGGTAGAAGGGCATAATGAAGTTTCCATATTTTGGTAAATTGAAGGCCACGGCCGCCAAACATATGTCACACAGAACAGATTCAACATTCACACGCTAAAACATCGGGGGCTTTTGGTGGGGTTCCTGACGTTTAACCAGAAAAGAAAGAAATGTGTATAGAATGAGTCTTTCCCTTTGTTTTCCATGCCTTTGACTCTTCTGGGGTTTGAAGTCCTAATTTAAACAGAAGAACTGAACCCATGTGGCTATGGCTTCCACCTATACTGTTCCTTAGGGTAGAAGACAAGGAAAGGGTTTACACTGGGAAGTGAGAGGAAGCAGAAGGGTGAGGAAGGAAAGCCAGTTGCCTAGGCAGCGCTGCAAATTGGAACTCTGGAGTCTGAGACCTGAGATTCTGCATATATGGCCAACCCCCAGGAACACACTTTGAATGGCATCAGGGCTACTTGCTCTCACCTGTCTCCCCAGTCCCAAGCAGAGCTCTGCTCTTTCTTTCTCCAGATATTATTCTACAGCAGAGGAAAAGTTCACGGTGACACACTTATCACTTCTGCAATACCCTAGGGACTAGATGTGCCCCTAGAAATGCTGCTGGATTCTAAGATGGACATTTGAGGAACAGAATTGCTCACCTGGCTGTATGAGGCCATACTGTTTCCCTAACACAGAGGGATGCTTATTCTTTTGGTTTCCCTAAAAATAGCTGCTGACACTAACCATGTATTCACAGTAGGATTTAATATCCTCTCACAGCCTATTCTTTTTAAAGCAGCAATCATAAAGTTGACTTTCCGTACACTTCTCGGCTCTGGGTCTACTCGCCAATTGACTCCTTATAGTGCAGTGTGTTTGCCCTGCTGCTTTGCAGCACAGATGAAATTCAAGATTTCCTGGTTACCATGGCAGGACAACTCCTCAGACCAATGACCTTACAAATAACCTTCTCATTCCTTTCATGTTCAGAGAATGGGAAAGGAGGCCAGAAATCTATCTGAGAGTGAATGAAGGCCAGAACTGTAATTTATATCTATGACCTGACAGAAAGGTGGAAACAGAGAGAATGTTACTTGATATTTTTTTTTCACTGTAATCTCTCCTCAAGGATGTTTTGCCAAGACAAATCATATATTTGTAAAAGAAGCATCTCTCATTTGTACTTTTTTTTTGCCATAATCAGGCACTTCAAACTTAACAGGGGCAGAAAAATTCTTCTACTAAAATAGAATATTAGCTTCTTGAAGACAGAAATTCTGTTACACTCATTTATGTCCACACCACCAGAACAATGCCTTGCACATAGTAGGTGCTCAGTAAATACCTATTATTAGCTATAATCATAATAATAGTAAGGGCATAGAGACCTCCTGGCATATCTTCGGCATCTACAAACTCCACATATACTTCTTATACTTAGTTCACATCCTGTCAACCTTCTCTGACTCTTCACAATTCATTAACTCCTTTCTTGTCTGAATGAATATCTTCTCTTTTGAGTATGTCCAACTCTTCCACATGCCTACCTGACATATGCATTTTCCCTGAACTTGCATATGTCAAAGACCAATTTTTAGCACAAGTTCAGGAAAAGCACATTTTGTAGCAATTTTTAGCACAAGTTCAGAACAATAATAAGTTATTGTAATGTTATCCTTTCTAGTTCTAGTATATTACCGATAGTCGTGGAAGGATCCTTCACCTACAGCAGTGCAAACTGGATTTGAGAACTGACTTAAATGAAAAATTCTCTTTCACTCAGAACCTATTCCAATATTGATAAAACCATAAGAAATTAAACTTTAATCATCTTCAAAAATTAACTAATTTATGTGAATGATAGTCACAATTACATGAATCCTATTTTATTAAAACAGGACCTTAAAGATCTTTCTAAATGACACCATTCCCCAGCCTCTGACAGAAAATCCGCTTTGCTCAGAACTGCTGTAAGAAGTGTGATTAGAAAATTCCTATTATAAATAAGGGAAAGGGGACTATTCTGTGGCATGTTAGAGCACACAGTGATTGAGAATCATCCACCCTAAAAAAACGTCTCCTTAGGGCAAACCTGGGCAGCCCAGTCACCTTCCATGCACCACCTACCCAGTATGGCATCTTTTTATAGTACCCCCATATTATAGACCCTCCCACTTGTACCCCAACCAAAATAGATCTCTCCTGTGTTCCCTGCCTTTGGGGTCTAAGAGAAAAATAGTACAAATTATTAATTCACAGGAAACAAAAAAAAGCCTGACCTTTCAGATGCATATTTACACATTACCAATGACCCTAACTAGAAGGAGGGGCTTTAAGGGTAAGACATTTGGGCCCTGCGGAAGGAAAGCAGGGGAGAGCTCTATTGTTGCTGTTCTCACAAGCTTCAGATAGCATTAGGTAGTGCCAGGAAGGCTGCCTTTCCTACCCCAAAGTGGCAAAGGTTCCTGAACACCAGCACATGGAGTGCCAACAGCTCATTGATTCACTTATGCACCTAGTAGGCCTCTTACTTGAGCCAAGTCTTGGTGTGAGCCAGAACACTGACCATCACCTCACCCTGTTCTTAGGCTAACAGTTCAACAAACTCAAATATTTGGAAACTAGGCAAAAAAAAAAAAAATATGCCACCTTTTCTCCAACATTGGGCCCATTTTTTTCATACTTCCCTCTGATGTCCAGAAACAGTAGAAAAATCTACCAGCCAAAGACAAAGTGTGTGAACAGCAATAGTGACTGAAGTTTTCATTAACCCACTGCTAATTGCAGATGCTCTTAGGAGAAATCATATTTAAACCAGCACCAAGGCTATTGTTGTTCTTTAAATTTTCCACAGTATTAATGAGGGTGTGAGAATTTTCATAAAGCTAGAGTATTTTCTAACTGAAGTGGTTATACCATAATTTAGCAGCATTCTTGGGAAAAAGAAGCACTGCAAGTCATGTATACCAAGGGTCATTGGAGTTTGTAGGTCCAACTCACAGGCTCAAATTAATTATGTTTGCTATCTCCCAGAAAACAGATGGACTCAAAAGCCACGAACACAGATTTAGAAAGTGCCCCAAATGAAGAACCAAAAAAATATTACAGACCCATACAGGTAATATTTGCAAATTCAGTCTTATTGTTAAAAATAGATTGGCTCCGAGCTAAGGCCCTATATGGATCCACTGTAGAGTGTTTGCCTGGCATGTGTGCGGCCCTGGGTTCTATCCCCAGCACTGCAATAAATAAAGAGATTGATTCTAAGGTGAGATGGAGTTACTGCTCTATTTTTAACATCACAAAACATACTTTCATCTGACAGCAAGGTTTCAAAGACTTAGAAAGATGAAAAATACACTAAAGATCAAAATGAAGAAAAAGATTGAGGGCATTTTCTTGATTCCCAAGTTTAAACCCTATTTCTGGAACAACCATCCCTTGGGCTACCATCACTTTCAGTACTTTTCCCTGAGCCTTTCCACATGGAACTCCAGGAAACACATTTTTTATATCTAGAAGATTCTGAGAAAATGTGAAAATATAAACTTGGATTTTTTTAAAGAGATAAAAATTAAGAAATATTCTGGACTTCAACAAGAAAGGAAAATACACTTGAAAAACTTCCTACTTGACAATTTTGACATGATTTCAAGCAATCTGTGAGGTCAGAATCACATAACCACCAGAAACTTTCTTCAGACCTAATGAAAGGTAGTCTTTGTCCAGCCTTGACCAAAGATTCTACTTGGAGGCTGTGCCATAGAATGGGAAAGAGAGATGATTTACAAAATTAGTGTTTCTCTGATCACCTAACTTTCTGGAGTAACATTCAAGAACAGATCAAAATGACATCTTACTCCAGATATCCCTCTTAGTCAATGTGCTACCTCAGAAATGCCCCACAATGACAGAATTTAGGCTCCTCAGTTAAATTTGATGATGCAGAAATGATTCAGAACATGTAAACTGAGAAATAAAGGTATTATATATACTAAGCAAAAATCACTTAAAATCATTTTTTTTTAATTTTGAGAAAATAATTAAGTCACTTCAAAAATATCATGTGCTTGGGTTTCCTGCTGAGCACTGGTGAAAAACAACCTTTAAACATAGTAAATGTAATCCTTAATGACCTTGTTTTGTGACCATTCCTTCCTAGTTCTCACACTAAAGACACTCACGGCAGATTTTTTTTTCTTTCAGTACTGTAATTTAAACCCAGGGGTGCTCTACCACAGTCCTTTAGATTTTTTATTTTGAAGCAGGGTCTCCCTAAGTTGCCAATGCTAACCTGGAACTTGGTGATCCTCCTGCCTCAGCCTCCCTGATAGCTGGGATTTGAAACCATAACTGGCCTAGTGCCAGATTTTTTTAAAAAAGATTTATTTTTTAGTTTTCGGTGGACACAACATCTTTATTTTATTTTCATGTGGTGCTGAGGATCGAACCCAGCACCCTGCGCATGCCAGGCGAGCATGCTACCGCTTGAGCCACATCACCAGCCCCCTAGTGCCAGATTTTTAAAAAATATCTGTGGCTTCAATTTTTCTTAAACCAGCTACAATTTAACATGAAATCATTAAAAATAAACTGGAATTTCATATGCAGGAACCCAATCATAGCACATGGCTGCTTGTACTCACCCAGCCAACATCAGCATCAAGTTGTAATGAAATGAAACTACTCCACTGACATCCACCCAGCACCCAGTTCTGACACTGATGGGGCTATCCTGAGGACCACTCTCTGAGTAGCAAAGAAATTCTCCCCTACATTAACAGATGAAGATACTGAGACCCAAAGAGATACTGTCACTTACTAAAGGCAATAAATATAGCTAGCAAAGGGACAAAGAATGATGAAAACTCAATGTAAAGACTTCCAGGCCAGAGTTATCTTGCAGCAGCTGCCACATGAAAGATCATAAGAGAGTCTTCTAATTTTCTATAAGAAGTTAGAGAGAGGACCGGGTTTTAATGGGATTTTTTTTCTTTTTCTTTTCTTTAGTACTGGGGATTGAGTCCAGGGCTCTCCCACTAAGCTATATCCCCATCTCTTTTTAAATTTTGTTATGAGACAAGTTCTGCCTAAGTTATCCATGCTGGTCAAACTTGCAATCCTCCTGCCTCAGCATCCCAAGTAGCCAGGTTATAGGCATGGGACATTGCATCAGCTGATATGTATTCTTTTGAGAGATGTCTTTTTAGGTCTTGCTCATTTTTAATTGGATTATTTATTTATTTTTGCTATTGAGTGTTTGGAGTCTCATGTATTCTGGATGTAAACACTTTGTCAGATATATACGTTGCCAATATTTTCTCCCATTCTGTTAATTGTCTTTTCTCTCAATGGCCATCTTTCCGGAGTGCTAGGAAATGGCAGTTATCTCAACAATGGATAGGCTTTGACTGCAGATGTTCTACCTATTGCACATGGATGCCTGCTTAGATGGGTTTCTACTATTCTTCTCAGCACAAGCTCTTTCCAGGAGGTTCATTTGTCAAATATACTCTTGGCAAGTGTTGCTTCCTTTCCTCCTGACCCTCTGCTACCACCCCCACTGACATGACCAGGCATGAACAGAAACGAACAGACACGCCTGCTCCATAACCTTCTGCTAAGAGCTGAAAGGTGTTAAAGACAAATGATAATCAGAATTTCACCTCCATCTCCAACCAGCAGGTTTCCTTTAGGCAAAACTTAAGAGTAGTGACCAGTTGACAGGAGCCTATCAGAAACCTTTGGTTTAGATAAATTCTTTCAAACAAAGTTTCGAAATACAGGTACATACCAAGGTAAGTCATATGGCAAAAAAAACTCTCAATCTGTTATATACATTGATGGTCTCTACTTGGTTCACCCATTATTTTGTTTCTGAAAGAATTAATTTGCTATTTTATGGTCAGTTTAAATAAAGAATGGGAATGAATAACTCTTGAGAAGGCAGTGTTCTTGTGGGTATGTGTACATCTGTGTCTGTGGTTAATCATTGATGCTTCTCAAACATATGCAAGTGATACAGCCCTGAGTGGGTTTCCTGGTCTTCATCCACTTCACAGACCAGCCCTTTCTTTTACCTCAGACATGTGTTTCCAGGTAGTTTTGTTGATTTCTAATCAGTCAGCTGATATACTCTCCCTAATTTTGGTTTCCAGGCCCGTCTGGAAGAACTCCAGCCTGGGAGAATCTAAACATATTATTCAGAAATCTATGATGTTGGACAGAAAGGAGGTTTTGGATGATTTTGTTTTTGTTTAGACTTGAGTCAGTGCCTCCCATTCTCAGCAGAATGTGAACTAGATGGTTTCAGGTGTATGTTGCAAGACTAATGTGGGCCTGCTGAAAGCCAGCTCTGGTGAGGCCTCAGGAGAGTCTAGGAGCAGGTTATCATATTAAAAAACACATCTCTCTTTATTGATGAATATAGATGGTGAGTAATGAGGCCACGGAAATTCTTCTTTTACTCTGGTAAACTCAGCCCTCACAGACAGAACCATTGCCAGGATGAGTGCTTCTCTGTGGTTTGTCTCTGGCTGTTACTATCGGCCAAAAGGAATTTCAAGTTAAAATTCAGGAACCAAATGTTTCTGTGAATAAATTACATATCACTGAATGGAAAGAAAATGTTCCCAATATATAGAGCTACAGAAACAACTGCTAGAAGTGAGATTAATTTCTTGCCAGTTGGGTCCTACTGATGATAGAAGGCCATTAAGTAAGATCTGCCATCTTACCAATTTACTAGGATGAAAAAAATGTCTCACAAACCTATGAAACACTCATGTTATATTTTGAATGGAACTACTCATGATGAATCCACTTGTCCGATGTCATTAGGATGCTCATTTACCTTTTGATCCCCTAAGAAAACTTTCCATATTTCTTTAAAGAAAATGTAGGATTTTAAAAGAATGGCAAAGTTATTCCAAAACCAAAAAAAAAAAAAAAAAAGTCATAAAGAAGAACTAGTTACCAACATTTAAAAATCAGAGGATTACACATAAGAATCTGCATTTCCTTCATCTTTTATAAAACTGGAGCACGTGGCAGCACTGAGCCTGCAGTTCTGCACTCTGGAACTACATATATGAGGCCACCTTTCAATGGGACTTGTGCTCACAGTCTTATCACCACAGTCAGCTTTACCCACTTAGAGGACCTGCTCTGTCCTTGTAGACATTTGAATGCTTGATGTTTAATCCATAGTAGGAAAAACTTCAACAATCTTTTCTTCTCCCTTGAGAGGCTAAGGGTTCCCCCCACCCCCCGGTTGGAAATGAGCCACAGTTTGGGAATGGAAATGGTCAATGAAAATATGTAATTAAATGGACTTCCCTTGAGCCACAACCCAAGTGCATTTGTGTAATGACCATGTCTAGTGTTACCTATGTCTGAAAGACTGGCCAAATGACCAGAACCAGGCAGGCAGCATGTGATCAGTTTCCATTTCAAGGGAAGACAGTTCCCCAAGAATGCTGGCCCTTTTGGTATTGAGTGCCTAGAGCAGTTTGTTAGGATGGAACTGTGGCTCCCAAGGAGCCTGTATTCCATGTGTAGTGAAATGTGGTCACCCGGGTAAGGAAGAACATTCGTGAGTCCTGTACAGTTTTACCCAGGAAGAGAATGGTGGAATGGTTTTGCACTTAGTTGAACTTTGTTCTCTCTTCAATTACTTCTGCCTCGAGGACATAGTAGGCTCAGAGGAGTTCTTATTTCCTCTCCCAGGACTGTGCCAGTATTTGACATTCTAGTTGGTAGGGGAGAAATAAGACTTTTTATTTTAAAAATATAAACAAAAAAATAAAAACCATGATAAATAAAATGCAACCTTTTTTCTGGTTTATAATATTAAGTAAGACAGATATTTTTCTCTACATGTTCATATGTTGGACAGTAAATCTCCACCTTCCCAGGACTTCTATTCTCTTGCAATCCATATTATATGGTCTTTTTCCAGGAATCCTTCCATCTCATTAGGTTGTCTCTTCTTTTTCTTCCATGCTGTTTTCCTTTTATTCTAGAATCTGTGTTTAATTTTCCAATTCTCTACTTTTGTTCTTATGTTCCTTTTGTCAGCCTGAGGTCTTTTATTTTCTGTTTATTGTTATTTCATTTCTCCCTCTCGGTGTACTCCTTCATGTGCTATTATATGGGGTTTGCTTATTTCTCCCTTCTGTGCTGTTTGTTTTATTCTCTTACCATACATTTATGCCTCCTGCTTCAAGAAAAACAAACAAAAACTGATTCTTGTTTTCTCCCTAGCTTTTTGACATAACTTCACTTTCTAAGTCAGTTAATACTATACATTACCAAAGTCCTATTAAAGTGTGGTCCTCTCTCCAACTTTCTATAGAAAATTAGAATATTCTCTTAAAAGAAATGTATGATCTTTCATGTGGCAGCTGCTGCATGATAACCCTGGTCTGGAAGTCTTTACATTGAGCTTCCATTATTTTTGTCCCTTTGCTAGCTAAATCTATTGCCTTAAGTAAGTGACAGTATCTCTTTGGGTCTCAGTCTCTTCATCTGTTAATGTTAGGGGAGAATTTCAGAGCGTGGTCCTCAGGATAGCCCCATCAGTGTCAGAACTGGGTACTGGATGGATGTCAGTGGAGTAGTTTCATTTCATTGCAACTTGATGCTGATGTTGGTTCGGTGAGTACAAGCAGCCATGTGCTATGGCTAGGTTCCTGCATATGAAGTTCCAGTTTACTTTAAATGATTTCATGTTAAATTGTAGCTGGTTTAAGAAAAATTGAAGCCCACAGTATTTCACAGTACTGGAAAAAAAAATCTGCAATGAGTATCTTCAGTGTGAGAAATGGGAAAGATAATAAGTCTTCTTTCAGGTGAATAATTTCTTAAAACAAACACATTCTGAGGCACATTGGCTAAAGTACAAAAGTGTAAAAGATAAAATTTCCCAACATGAAGGGAACAACACACAATTCCAGTGTAAAAGTGTAAAAGATAAAATTTCCCAACATGAAGGGAACAACACACAATTCCAGTGCCAGTTATCAGGAGATTGAGGCAGGAGGATCATAATTTTGATACCAGCCTCAGCAGCTTAGGGAGAACTTATCTCAAAAAATGAAAAGGGCTGTATGGGGATATATCTTAGTGGTAGAGTATCTCTTGGTTCAATCTCCAGCACAATCAATCAATCTACCAAAATCAAAGAAGTATAACTACCACTATAAATTATCATAGTCCTGAGCTTAAGTAATATATAATACAAAATACCTATATAATACATATCCAAAATATATAATAGCTTTTGGTGAAGTAAACTGTATCCCTGCAAAAGGATATATTGGTATCTTTGAGCGTAACTAACAGGGAAATAGGGTCTTTGCAGACATAATTAAGATATAAATTAAGATAAAGTCTCTATATTAGAGTAAGGTAGTCCTTTAATGCAATATGATGGTGTCCTTATAAGAGAAAGGAGGCATAGAGACAGACACACAAAATGCTCTATAACATTAGCGGCAGAGATTGGAGTGATAAATACTAACAGGCACTCTCCAAGGCTAAGAAGAAGCAGGAGACTCTCCTGCAGATTTCACAGGGAGCACAACCCTTGATTTTTGTGAAGCTATACAATTTGTAGTACTTTAGATGGCAGCCCTAGGAAACTAATGCATGAGTCAAATAAAATAAAATGTTATTTGTGACCGTTAAAGATGGTGTTTCTGTTGGCAGGCAGACTTACATACAGTGATCCAGTAGCCAAACTCTTTCCATCTTAAGGCCCTACCATCCTCTAGGGCAGGTGCCAGCAAATAGCAACCCGCTATCCCTTTATATAAATAAAGCCTTATGAAAACATAGCTTTTTTTCATTTACAGACTGTCCATGGCTGCTTTTGCACAGCACAAGTTGAATTGAGTAGTTGTAACAGAGAACACATGACCCTAGAAACCTAAAATATTTCTACTCTTGCTCTTTAGAGAAAAATTTAATGAATCTCTGCCCTAGAATGTCATCCATTATACGCTTCTAGCCAGGATGAAGCGGGAAGAGAGTTTGGAGGAAAAAAACAGCCTTCACTTCCAAGTATCTGGCATTGCCCAGAAGTTAGTTACATGACCACATCTAATTGTAAGAGAAGCTGAGAAATGTACTGTAGCTGTGTATTAAAAAGAAAGAGAAAACATTACAGAGAACAATTAGAAGAAGGTGCCCCTGGGCATCAATGGACCATCATCCACATCTGGGTAGTAGCAGCAATTACAGCATCCTGAGGGGCCACCTACATAGGGTTTCAAGGGTCCAGAAGCTTTAAAGAAGACCTCATTACAAGGGCAACAAGGAAAAGGGAGAAAGATGCCACATCGAAGCTGAGAAAGGGAGAAAGATGGCAGAGCATACATGAGACCCCAGCTGGGGACCTCGCAGTAGCAACTGGTGAGAGGCAGAGGAGGAGGAGAAGTTCCATGAAAGTAGATGAAAGGGAGAGCCAAAGACATTTCTTTTTCCTGTAGGTGTGGTTCTACATTTAATCCAAGCTTGATGTGCCTTTGCAACCTCATTTATACCAGAGACAAAAGTAAGTAAAACACATTTAGAAAACTTATAAAAAAAATGCAGCACCATTTGAAAAAGATCTCTCCCATTTATCTGACATTTCCTGAAGCTAGCATATATATTAAGGTCCAGAATATGCAGGTAGAACTAAAGAGTTTATTATATACCTAGGCACCAAATATCAATAATTGCTAACATCCTAAAAAGAGAAACAATCAGATATTAGGTGTCTTTTGTAGTATTCCCAAATACTGCCACTAGTTTTAACGAAGACATTGAGCCTGAGTCTGATCCAGCCTCTGGATCCAGCTGCCAATTTGTCAACAAAACAAAAGAACATACCAAATTGCACCATGAATATGCAATCATCAAACTCCAGATTGTAGGAAACTTTTTCAGATCAAAGAGTTTGCATCTACCACAGAAAAACTGTAAGGAAAAGAATGAGGTAGAGATGGGAAACATAGATTATAGGAGTCTTAGAAGATTTATAGAATTTTAAATAATGGAGTAATACTAAACTTCAATGTCTGGGCATGGATATTTGACTATTAAATACACACAAATAAAGAAATGATTATGCAAGTTATATTAATTAACAAGTTTATTACCATTATCCTAAACAAGAAGATAGTAGTTAAATCTGGCCTAAGGAAGAGATTGGTTGGAACAGTACATATGGTGGGCTTCTGGGTAGCTGACAAAGTTCTTTTTTTTTCTTTATTTCTGTATGGGGGATTGAACCCAGGACCTCATGCATTCTAAGAACATGCATCCAGAACAAAAGCTTTCACCTTAGAATTCATTAATCCATTTATCAACATATGTATGCATTGATGGGGTTGGAGAATTCTGCATTTAAATTTTATTTTACAATTTAAAAAGATAAGGACTGAATTATGAAAAAGAAAAATGGCTGAGTAACAGAAAGGTAAAGCAGAGAAAAATGACTCTTCCTTTGAACAAAATATACAGTCATTAATAGATAGCCAATTATGAATTTAATTCCATTTTATCAGACCCATCTAAAACCTCTAAAATAAATTGGTGACTTAGTGATGATGTTGATGAAGTGAACATCATATTTTTATGATATTTAACCAACATAGTTTCATCTTTAGTAATTTTTAAATCCTAATCTTCCTGTAGTTCCATGGTCTTCCCTGAACCATATTTTTTTGGACACAATACACTTATTTTACTTATTTATTTTTATGTGGTGCTGAGGATCAAACCCAGCAGCTCACATGTGCTAGACAAGCACTCTACTACTGAGCCACAACCCTCTTGATTCAGTGGGGTTCATTACTTTGGGAAAGGAGCAGCACATAGCCAAGAACAGCAGTCATCAACCGGCTTACATTTTTACAATATTTATATCCATATTAAAACTACTGCCTGAGTGTGAAGACTTTTCATGTAGCAGAAGCCAGGCTTTCTTGAGAAAGAAAAGGATTTTATTGAAACTTTCCAAAGCTGATCATTTTGCATATAAAAGCCAAAAGACTCAAATCCATAATTATATTCTCCAGAATTGAAAAGAAAGAAGATACAACCCAGAATCAACTCCTAAAAGACAGGAACGGAAAATCAAAAGCCAATTTCACACTGAAATAGGAAGAGGAAGAAATAGATAAGGTATCAGACATGATGGGCTGCTTTTCCTTCTCCCTGCCCAGGGACCAAATCTCAGAGAGAGAGAGAGTAATTAGTCAACAAAAGCCTTTAGGTTTGGGGACATCTGAGGAGCTGTTGTTGACCCTGCTTTCCTATGCAGAGACTGGGCTAAAAGAACCATTCTGAGTTCCATGATTGAAATTGCATGGCATCCAAAATGGCAGCAGTGATGAGTGAGATACAGTCTCCTCACAGAGGAAGGGTCTATGTGTTGGCTTAAAAACCAGCACCACAGGGTCTCACACTCCAGTGAGATGTGGAGTAAAAAAACAGAAGTCCAGATGGAGTCTAGTAGGTGAGGGATGCGAAGTGCTCAGTGCCTACCTCCAAAAAAGACCTGCAACACTAATCAAGACTCTCAGAATCAAAGATGTACATACATGAGCTATAGAAATTAGCAGGATTTTCAAAAGACCAGTCACATGCTGGAAGCAGGCAAGCTCAGGCACTGCTTGGTTGAGAACAGAGAACAGGAGGATAGCAGAGACCAGAATATTGCCCCTTATCCCTGAACAGCTGCCAAGATTATAGATGACCTCTCCCTTATTGCCAGATGCCTCAAAGAAAAATGGAGAAAAAATCCTTCCAGATGCCCTTTACTGAAAAGCAACCAAGCTTTGAAATGAATGTTATAAAGACATTTGATTTTCACTAAAAATTCAACTGGATCAAACTGAGGCTTTTGGACAGGAAGACACTCCATAATCTTCTCCAGGCAGAGTGAGCTCTTGAGAATACCATTGACACTGACTCTAGAAGAGAAGATCACACTTCTGCTTTGCTAATTTCTGATGGATGAATCTCTACCTGCTGCAATAGATAAAACTTTTCTGCACATAGGTAAAGGCTATCACCTGTCAAAAAAACCACTTCACATACTCTATATCTTTTGCAATACTGGGAATTAAACCCAGGGATAATTTACCACTAAGCCACATAGCTAACCTTTTTTTTTTTTTTTTTGAGGCAGTTAAATTACTGAGGGTCTTGCAAATTGCTGAGATAGGTCTCAAATTTGCAATCCTCCTGTCTCAGCCTCCTGAGTTGTTGGGATTATAGAAGTGTGCCACCATGCCCATCTTCACCAATTCTTTAAACCACACACTCTTTGCTACCTTCTATCACTGGTATCTAATACTATCAGGACAACAACAACATTATAAAAATTGCTAAGAAATTTCAATATTACTCTTAAAGAAATTTTTAATCTCACAGTTATATAATTCCATGTGTTAGATGAGAATTCCCTATACAGGATGAAAGCTCTTTGGATAAGTGGTAGTGGAAGGAACTGATTTTTATTTATTCCAAAATTAAAGGTCTTTAAAAAGTGGCAGACATCCAGGGAAAGTTCTCAACTGCCAGTAACCCAGGGGTAGCACACATGCCTCCCTGTGCTAGTGGTACCAATGTGCCATAAACATGCTTGGCATCTGGTACATCAGACCACAAGGGGGTCCACTGTCAACACAGCAAGAATGACTCAGAACCAGCATGAAAGAGGAATTCTGGTCTCACATTGGGTCTTTTCAGACACACACACACACACACACACACACACACACACGGTTAACAATCAGCGTCAGCACATCATTTAAAAATACAATATGCAAAACATGCCATGTGGAACACATTATTTAAAAAGTTAAATTAGACATTAAGAAGACTGAGGTGATGAGTGGATACAGACTGACAATTTGAGTGGTCTTTTCCCACTTTATTATCTATGATGTGGCTGTGTGCAGATTTGGTTTAACAAGTTTATAAACAAATCAATCTGCCCTTGGCAACTAGGAGATTAACCCAGCTAAATAAGGAAAGCACAACCACTAAAAAACATTTTCCAGTATTTCTTAAAGAAAGCTTAAAGTGTCTGTATCTTCTGAGTTATATCTTATTATATATTTATATGTGCATATTTTCATCTTAATCAAGTTTAAGTACATTAGCAAAACAGGGGTTTACTCTTATAGGAATTTTGGAACAGAACAAAATGCCTCAGACTAACACTAAATCAGAAAATCTCCTTCCAGTTTATTTCAACATCCAGAGTTTTGTCTAGTAATTTTTGGAACAAAACACACTTTAGGGAAATGTTTAAATATTTTATGTTTTCTATGTAAATTCATTTTAAATGAAAAGTTATTAGCCCTTTAAAAGTAAAATCTGCTCTCCCCAAAGTGTCTGTATAAATACTGTCATAAATGTTGTAGCCTTTTTAAAGGGAAAACATTCACGAACTTTCATCTGATATCTCCTAGATAATAATGTCATTGAATAACGGAATAGATTCCCAGTGCTTACAATTAATATTTTCACAGATCTTTGAGAGGTACCTACATTTTTAGCAACGTCGAGTATTGTGAAAATCAGCTAACATCATTCCCTCAGCTTTGCAGATTAAGTGTCTGAGGGTCTGAGAAACTCAGTCACATTCTTTGGGTCAGCACTAAATTTAGATTCCAATTCTCTAAAGAACTTTTGGAGCTTTATACTCTCTCCCAGAACTGCATCAGTTCTCATTTCTATCCTCCCTTTAGTATCTGAATTACTACAACAGACTGAGAAAGAAAAAATAGTCATGCATTAAAACAAGACTGAGTTTTCCAGTATCCAAGTCATTGGAAATCATTCTCCAATGATCCATTATTGATCAATGGATCTCCCTGACTAACTTCAAGAATTGGGGTCCAGATTTGAAAAAATATTAAAAAGCAGCATGCACCCCTGTCATCCCAGCAGCTCTGGAAGCTGAGACAGGAGAATTGCAAGTTCAGTTCGAGACTAGCCTCAGCATTTAGCAAGGCCCTAAGCAACTTAGTGAGACCTTATCTCAAAAAAATTAAAAAAAAAAAAAAGTCTGGAGATGTGGCTCAGTGGTTAGGAGCTCCTGGATTCAATACCCAGTAACCCACCCCTCTCAAAAAAGCAGCCCCAGCTGTAGCACTGCTCCCTACGTTGACCTGAAAAATAGTTGTTTCTATTTCCTTTGTAGGCTATTCAACCTCAGGAAGATAGTTAATACCACCTTTCAGTTCAGTGCAATCTCTTAATCCCCATGGTCTTCTCAGGACCTGAGAATAACCATAATCTGAGATCTCTTCTTGTAATGCCGATAATCCTTGGATTCCATCCTGGGTGAGGGCAGTAACTTCCCTGTGATTTTGCAAATCATTGCCTTGTCCTCTTTTTGAACACATTATCGTGTTAAAGAGAGTTCTCTTTGCCATTTGGAGATGAGTATAGTTGTATCCACTGTCCTTTCTTCCCACTTCTTTAAAAAGCTTCAAAAATAAAACATAATTATGCTGTGCATATTGCTTTGTTGTTGTTGTTTTTAGCCACTTAATGAAATTTCATGAATCCAAGATAAGTCAGCACACCACAACTTAATTTATATTTCAGGAAGTCTTAACATTTCATTCAAATAGCAAGCAGCTTTAAGCTTTTCTGTGTGGGAACATCTATCCCACTATCCTACTTATTCCATATCCCCCAAAAAAGAGAACAAACTCAGAATATTGCTTCCTATCACAGAAGAGAAAAAAATGATGGTGGGGGTAATTCATGAGAAATGTACAGAAGAATGAATAAAAGAGAGAAGAAGGTAGAAGACAGCCTTTTCTTTTCCAATAAATTGATGAGAGGACACTAAGAAAGTGGGATATGTAATAGTGGGGTAAGAGAGAGGGTGAGCAACCTCATAATGCTCGTGTCTGACTTAACAACTTTACTTGAGTCTACCTTGAGCTCCCAGCAGTTAATCAACTGGTGTGACACTCATGATTTTGCAGTATTGGATACAATGGTTAATATATTATGTTAAGGGTTATAAAATATATATTTTAAAAAACACCTAAAGAGGAACTTGCTGGGGAAGAGAGTATCAGGTTTTCCTGCATCCTAGAAGCATCCAAGTGCAAACTAGAATATATAATCACACTTGGGAGACAGAGTCCCCTTTATAACTTCATAAGAAGGCAGGAAGAGACATTCCTGAATCATAAATCGCATCTCAAATGAGACAATTTTCTATTGTACAGTCCTGAGCACTGTGGAATATTTGACTTCTGTGGTCCAACAGCATCCCTTAACCCAGTCACCATGGTAACAAGTCCTCTCACCTAGTCCAAGCACTGCACTCCTTGGGGGGCAGCACTGCTCCAAATTGAGAACTCCCCTTGCCTGCACTTTTTCTATACTATTAAAGTAATCCAAGAACCAGCAAACCAAGAAAGTGGAAAGAGTTCAGCTCTAAATTGAGTTTGACAGGAGTTTCAATTGCAGCTTTCTTAAACAATATTGGAGAAGTTACTAAGCCTCAGTTTCCTTGTCTGTAAATATGGACCCTAATATATAATTCAGAAGAAGATCATAAAAATAGTACTAAATAAGAAAGGTGAAAATGTCTCACAAAATATCTAACCCAAGGTAGATGCCCAGGGAGTCGATTCCAGTAGTTACAAAAGAAGAATATTCGTTATCAAAGTGATTCTCTTAGAAAAGGGTGATGGATTCTCTACACTAGGACGTCAGCTGTAATTTCATAGTAGCCACAACAACACTAAAGCTACAATGACTTTGCCAGGCATGGAAACAGAACTTGAAATAGCTCAGCCAGCCTTTCTGGACAAAACATTCTACTTCATTACAAACCGTTCTCTGGCTCTCCAGAAACACCAGGCTCTTGTAAGCAGCAATTGCTGGCTAATACACTAAGGTCACATAGCAAATGAATGGCAAACCTAGGACTTAAATATTAGCATTTCTCCAAAATACTGTCCTGCAGATTCTGATCACATAATGGAGGTCAAAGTGCCACCAGATACTATCTATTTGCTTTCAGTTTTACTATGATAATTATTTTATGGTTGATAATGTACAGCCACATCCAGTAGCTTATGGAACACCTGGATGAAGTTCACAGCATCTGTTGAAGGACAATATTATCCTCAGGATACAGACACCAGAACTTATAAGAGTTAACTGAGTCAAACAATATGATAATGATTATAGTCGTAGTTAACATTAGGTATTTTAATGCTAAGTATATTATTGTTGATAATGCTAACATATTGATAAACATTATATGTATCATTCATATTCACTGTAATATTATCTATTATTAATCTCAGTGATGATTCACTACATATCAATCACTCCACTAAACAATAGATGCACTCTCTTGTTTGATCTTTAGTTTCAAAAAAATAAAGTCTGCAATAAATACTATTATTATCTTTATTTTATAAGGAAAAAAAGAAAACAAGTTTAAAGGTATTAAATAACTTACCCCAAACTGTACAGTGGTGGAGACAGAATTTCAGCACACATCTGTTTAGTTTCAAACACACGAAGCTATATTGCTTCCCCTGATGTGCTTCCAAGTGATGCCCAGATGCAGTGACCAGGGCAACCTTTCATTACAGGAGCTTTCATGGAAAATAAATACTTTGGAAAAGAATGTATGTAATTAAATAGGTCACATAAACTTCCCCTACATTTAATTAACCAGCTAAAGCTAAAAGTGCACTTGCGATATTGTCTATCATTTCCATACTTGGGCTGACACTCGGGGCATTGAAGGAGGCCGTGTTGCCTTTGCCAGGTGAAGTGGTACTCTGGTCAGGGTCCATGCCCTTATTAGCCAGGCTCAGGCCATCCACCAGACTGGAGGTCATTATCAGAAGTGGCACAGAGTTAAGATTTAGGTGAATAGACATAATTTAATTGCTAGGTATAATTTAAGGGCTAGACATAATTTAATTGCATTTTTCTAAATTATATAGACCATCAGACAGCCTCAGAATATTTCTTTTTAAAGTCATCCCTATTCTTACAGATGCAAAGAGAGCAATTCTAGGTTGTGCTTTTAATCTGTTGCATTTGTAGATTCCTCAGCAGCCCCCCCCCCCCAATTCCCCCAGTGTTCTTCTTTTCTTAAGATCCCTACGTCTGAGAAGAGGAAAGCACCAGAAAACATTGGGGGGAAAAAATTACCAAATTATGCTATGTCCAATTACATATATATCAAAATGAACCCTGTCTTTCATAATTATAGTGCACTAATTAAAATAAAATAATAACAATAGAAGGGAGATCAGTAGAGTAAAGCAAGTAAACCAGAGGAAGGGAGGAGGGGAAGGGAAGGAAAGTTATTGAGAAATGAGATTGATCAGATATGTGTATATGTGAATATGGACTAATGAATCCCACATTATATATAATTATAATTACATAATTATAATACCAATAAAAATAAGTAAGTAAAAATTAAAAATAAACTTAACAAATAACCCCAACTATGCATCTTCCTTCACAATTGTAGCTGAGGATAGGTGTGTCTAAGAAAAGGGAGTTTACTGTAGCCAGCCATCTGATATGATAATTTGCCTCTCCAGTACTGATTCACTATTTTTGTCTATTCAAGGAAAGCAAAAGAATGAATTTTAGGAGCAGAAAGTAAAAGAGAAAATTATCATTATTTGTAAATGGTCTGATTGTTGCCCCTAAAGTCTAAGAAAATCTGTTCATAAAGTTTAGCAAGATGACTAAGTAGAAGTTGCTGAATAACACATACATTGAAATAAAATTAAATTTTAAAATATAAACGTTAAAATAGTTCTACAGACAGTCTGTGGTCATATATATTTAAGATTAAGAGAAATGGTAGCCATGCACAGAGGCATACATCTGTAATTCCAATGACTCAGGAGGCCGAGGCAAGAGCAATCACAACTGTGAGACCTGACTCAGCAACTTAGTGATACCCTCAGCAACTTAGAAAGAACTTATCTCAATTTTTAAAAAAATAAAATGGTCTGGAAAGATATATGTAAAATTAAATGTTGTGGCTACTTCTCAAAAATAATCAAAATTGATGGTAATAACCACAAGAGATTGTAGCCACATCTGTAATATTTTTTTTGGAGCCTGGGTATATTTATGAGTTGCATGATTTCTTTAATGAATGAGCAACCATTGAAAACACTAGATTGTGTTTATTGTTCAGTAAAATGCAGCTTTTCCTTAGAAATTTGATGTTGTTCCTAAGAATATAAACTCTTTCAATTCACCTAAAATCTAAGCAGTCTTGCAAATAGAGCTTGCCTATAATGAATTCTAGAATGGTATGCTCCTAAAGCAAAAGCTAAATAGCAAGTTAAATTGTAAACCAAGATTTCACTTGATATAACATTATGAGCCTATTTATCACTTTGGTACAGGTAAAGTTGAAAAATATTAAATAATATCTAGTAAAAGGGAGAAGGGGAATAAAAAAGAATAAATCCAGGAAAACAGCTCTGAAAATATTCACATTTTGTTAAATTTACACACACAATTTTTCTCTTCTGATCTCCTTTTATTTGAACCTTAAATTTTCTCTTTTATATTCTAAATTATATCTACTTTTCCAGCACCAGTTCAACCTTCACCTCTCCAGGGTGGTCCTTACTCCTATCTTCAGGCCCACATAAATCTTTCCTTAACTCGAGTGCCTACAATTAAAAATATGGGTTTTGTTTTGTTTTGGTGCCAGGAATTGAACTCAGGGGCAATCAACCACTGAGCCACATCCCCAGTCCTATTTTGTATTTTACTTAGAGACAGAGTCTTACTGAGTTGCTCAGTGCCTCGTCTTTGCTGAGGCTGGCTTTGAACTCATGATCCTCCTGTCTCAGCCTCTGGAGTCACTGAGATTACAGGCATGTGCGACCACTCCCAGTTAAAAATATGGTTTTTAACATATAGTTTAGCACATAAATATTCTATGGAGGATTAATAGTCCCTAAACAGATTATCAGGATCTTGACATCATGTCTAATATTATTATTAATATAAACCATACAATATTATCATCAGTTAATCACTTATAGAGAATTTACAAAATATACATAAAATATCATTTAGTCATCACAGCAATCCTGTAAAATAAAGACTATTATAAGCCCATTAAACACACAAGGAAACCAAATTACAGTTACAAGATCATTTTGTAGAGGAACGTACAGCTGGATGCTTCTTCTCCCTTTGTAGTAAGCAGGCCGATGTGTTACACAAAACATGTCTCAGGATGAGGGTGCTCATTGTCTTGCCTAAGGCTGAACAACTTCTGCTGGGAAAAGTGGGACATTTCCAAAATTCTGGATTATAAATGAGACGGAATTCATAGGAACAATAGGCAATTGTCCTGTTCTTTCCTTATTTTGGAAAAATTCCCAAAGTCCAAATTATCCCAAAGGTCACTGGACAGATGCACACTTGCCATCACATCTATGCAAGCTTAGTAACTGGCTCACAAGAAAGCAACCATTTGTCCTTTTCACGAAGGCTAGCTCTTCCAGGATTTGGTGAATGGACTTTATTTATATGTTTTCATGAAATAAAATGTATGGAATAAAATAATCATGTGGGATATCTGCCAATAAAATACTAAAACCACAAAGATGATAGATGAATATGAACCTTTGGTCACATTGGAGATTCATTATTAAAAGATCAGAAGATGCTGACCTCCAGAAAGTAAAGGGTTGGGGCGGGGGGGGGAGGAAATGACAATATCCTACAAAGCAGAGCTAGTGGAACACTTAAATGCCGTTTTAGAAAGGACCATGCTTAGCTGAAAGGAGGCAAGAGAGTGAAGGGGCGAACTATACAAAATGTAAAATGGAAACCAAAAGAGAGTAAAAAACAAACACAGAAGGTAACTGTTGGAACTGAACCCTGAAATGACTCCTGGAATGATGGGGTGCTGATTGTGAGGGCCCCTACCCACCTGCCCTCCCACTTTGACCTTATAATCCTCTTTGGCCTCTTTTTCTGGGAACCAAGTGCCTGGCAGCAGGAGAAGCATTGTAGCCAGGTCCATGAGGATAACTCGCCTTTTCTCCATTTGGTGCCTGGTGCTAAATGGAATATTGGCTGTAAATATCCCGAAGCCCCCTTTCCATTTTGTCTCTGAAGGCCTCTTCCCACCTGTTAGTCCAGCAGTCTCTGTCCCTCTATCAACTTGACTCCTGCATCTCACCTTTTACCATTTTTCTGCACTCCCTGCCTTTTCCCACTCCCCTCCTCTGTTCTGTGAGGCAGGAGGAGTGGTGAGGGACAGGCTGGAGAACCCACCTCCCAGCACTCTCTATTCAAGTTCCAAAATGTTAATTCACACCTACTCTTCTAAAACCCGGGGAAGGAATTTCTCCTGACCTTTTCAAGCTCTTTTCTTTTTATTTTGCTTTAAACATAGTAAGTGGTAATTATTTACCATTTTCAAATCACATCTATTTGCTTTCTATTGCCAATCTAATGCCCATTTGAACCACAGAGATACTAAACTTCCAATGGCAGTCTTTAGAAATCATGATGAAACTCCTTACCTTATCTATTTAGCACAAAAGATACAGTCTACAACAACTTATATTTCAAAATAATTAGAAGAGTCCAAATCTTCCCAACATACAAAAATATAACTATTTAAAGAATCAGAAATGCTAATTACTCTGACTTAATTATTATACATTGTATATATGTATCAAATCATCACATTGCTTTGTACTTCATAAATATGTACACATATTATGCATCAATCAAAAATAAAATAAAAACTATAAAAAATTTAAGGTGGAGATATTTATTTACTAGCATGAAAAGATGATCACTTTAAAATAGTGAAAAATTATTTTAAAGCAAAATTGCATAAAAAGTCATACATTGAAGATACTTTTTTATAATAAAATCTGGAGGCTTATTTTTACATACTAGAAATCTATGGTTTCTGGGAGTGTGGTTGATCTAACTTTTTTATCTTCCTCATCTTCTTAAAAATAATTTTTAAAAAAATGCACATTCTAGGTATGGTGGTACATGCCTGTAATCCCATTCACTTGTGAGGCTAAGGAAGGAGGATTATGAGTTTGAGAAAAGTCTCAGCAACTTAGTGAGGCCCTCTCACAAAAATAAAAAAGAGATGTGGATATGGCTCAGTGATTAATTGCCCCTGGGCTTAATCCCCAGTACCAAAAATAAACAAAAAAAATTCAAACTACACATGCATGGTTTGATTGACCAAAAACAATGCAATGAAAAAATATTGACTCTACAATACCTTCCTGACCAAAAACAACAGGTCTAAGAATTGGATGGGCAGGCAGAAAGCAAAGTAGAAAAATGTAGATATCAATGTGACAATAAAACAAGAAATTGTTGATAATGCTTGGGTAAATGGGTTGTCACTGCAAAACTTTGGAAAGAAGCAAATTACTATTTATTTAGGCAAAAAGCTTTTTAATCCTAACAATAGCTTTAGCCATACAAACTGCTTCTTTGAAGTGTCATTAGTTGGTTCTAAATAACTTGCATAACCCAGAAAAGAGGTAAGGAAAAGTCTGAGCTATAACCAGGACAGGGCTAGAATCACTCCTCACTGAAGCCTGATTTAGTAAGAAATGAATTCACTAAGAACCTCCAATTTGGATATTAGCCCCATGGAAGTGATAATAACCCCATCAAATTCCCAAGAGGAAACAGCTATAGAAATAAAAGGAAAACACCACAACAATGTTTAAAGCTGAAGAACACAAAACCACTGGGCAGAGCCTTGCAAAATGGAACAATGGGCCAAGGAAAGCCTAAACTTTGGGAGTGCCAGACCGTGAAATGGAGAAACAATGCATGCTGAAGTGGGATTGAACACTCAAAAGCAGCTATTAATCCAACCAAGATCAAAACAGAAATCAGTCTATTCATGTGACTTCCAAAAGATCATTAAAAACTAATTACTTTCTGTCTACCTCAATTGCTCTGTTGCTATAACTGGTGAATTGCTCTTCCTCACTTTCTGTCTAGATGGTTGTGGAATAAAACAGTGTGCTCCAGCTCAGATCATGGTGAGCCAAGTGGCCCCATCACGGAGCCCAGACACTAACTCCAAGTATTTCTAAGCATTGTAATAGACTCCACTTACCAGCACAAATCTTCTGTATGCGACCAAGGACAGTTAATTACATGAAGCTATGCCATGAGTTATTCCACTTTCCAAGATGAAAAATAAAGGCTTCGTTATGAGAAACATGCTAAAATTTCTCAAACTTTTAGATATAATTGAATTTTGAAAAAAAAAAAAGGCAAACCCCTCTTTTCTAGGGCTATGGTCAATGAGTTGGCATGCTACTTCTGCATTGGTAAATTAGTTCTATTGTTCAGAAAGAATCTCAATGACAATTGCCAGAGACAGTTCTTATTCCTTTTCTAAATCTGCTGCAATTATCAAAAAATAGAATGAAGAAAACCTGCCACCCAAGCAAATTTATTCTGTCGAGTCACATTTTTAAGAAAAGTATTATCCTTTTTAAAAAATAACTTCTAACAATATTATTTTTTATTTCATTTTGGTGAATAAGCTCATTTTCCTTTCAGTTTAAAATTTTCCATGCATTCCACAGAAGACTGGCAATCTTGATCTTGCCATTGTGTGGATACATTTCCTAGGACAAGATTCAAGCTGGCCTGTCTTGTTTCTTAGGAAGTTAAGGGTCTTTCAGTGATCCACAGTTATGTTGGTAGAAGAACAAATGTTAATACTCAAGGGGAAAAAAAATTCCCTTTTAGAAGCCTGTTTGCACATGGACTTAGAAAATGACCAAGGGTAAATGTGGTGACATGTGACAAATAAATATGTCAAAAAATATTAAGAAATCTTCTTTCCTGAAAGCCTATTCATTCTGTTTTTGAGATAAATACCATATATACAATATTAGTGCCTAAATTAATGTCTTTTTTTAAAAAAAAAGAATTACTTATATTTCTTCTGTGTTCTATAATTTACAAGGTGTATTGCATTTTATTTTCTCATTGGATAGCAGATACATCTTCCAATTCTAAGTATACTGAAGCTCAGAATATTTATGGGAACAACATAAGAATTGTAAAAACATGAGAACATTTACCAAGATGAAATAAAAGTAAATAAATATTGTTATAAGTTATTAAAAAAAAAGATAATGGATGCTAATTCACAATAAGGTGGGGGGGGGCACTAGAGAAGAATAGAGTTACCTTAGATTAGGTAGAGGGACATGAAAGGAGGGGAGAGGAAGGGATGTGGGGATAGAAAGGACAGTAGAACCAAACAGACATTATTACTTTATGTATATATGTGACTGCCTGACCATTGTATTCTATAACATGTACACTCAGAAAAATGAGAACTCATCCCCATCTATGTATGATAACCAAAATGCATAAATATATTCTGCTGTCGTGTATAACTAATTTAAACAAATTTAAAAAAATGAAAAAGGTACGATTTATCTTACTTCTCAGGCTCTGAGAACTAGAGCCTGGAGGGTTAACAGGGGTCTCCTTGCTTCTAGGGATGTTAACTTAGCTATTGAGAGAAAAGAGGAATTAGTAGATATCGAAGGTCTTTATGCACCAAATACCTCACTAATGCTTTATAAAACATTTTAGCCCCACTGTTATCTGATAAGACAGATTTTATTACTTGCATTACAGTGTATACTGAAATCCACGAATTGTGGATGCCTTTATCAATTTTTTCCCAGCTGAAGTAAGGCAAAGCTAGAATTCCAGCCTGGATGTTTTGACTATGTAGACCTTATTCTTTCCATTACTTTTAAATGGGGTTTCTACCTGCAAATTGAAAGTTTGTTGCAGAGTATTCTAATTTAGTCACTCAGAAAACTCTACTTACTTATTTAAAAACAAAATAGATGCTACTAATGTTCAAAAATTGTAACAACATAAATACAAAGAAACTCAAACACCATCCAAGCAATCACAATACAGCCAATGTTTATGCTCCCTCTTGTGGGGACATCTCTGGAGGATGAAGCATAGTTGGGCTAAAAAGTCTGCTCCTTAATCCATAAAGCAATGCAAATATAATTTTCTTAATAATCATCCTGCTTTCCTCTCTTGAATATACTATTTCTTCTTGTAACTTATCACCCTTCTATTTTCCAGGGATGAAGATATGTACAAATCTCATCACAGAAAAGTAAGAACCCCAACCAACAAAAAAAATATAGATCTATTGCTATGACACACAGTTTGACTTTCTTGAGGAGACTAATACAAGGAAACACAAAAAGGGCACAAATCTCTCACCATTTAGTCTATGACTTTTGAAATTTTAGAACAGTAAGACAAATGGTCTTGCTAAGAGAAATCAGAAGCACTTTCCCTGGTAGAGAAATAAGTACATATTCAAAATTGACTGGGAAATGTGAAGGACAATTGAGACAGGCTTGGAATAATAAAGTCTTAAATCGACACTATGAGAAAGAAAAAGTTATTTAATCCACTAACATCAATTTGACTTAGGCTAGGTATAAAAGACATTTATCTTGTTAAGAAAGCCAAAGATAAAGGCTAGAACTGAGCAAGTGTTGCTGAGAAGAGGTCAGAGCAGATGACATACCCAATCTGCTTGTTCAAAATATTGGTTTTAGTTGTTAACTACACATCTTAAACTTAACAGAATATTCACTTTAGGTTCTTGATTTCATCTCCTACTCTGTTCCTCCTATATCACCATCGCTGTCCTTCTGAGCTTGGCAGGTTGGGAGTAGAGAAATTTCTCCTGCCTTGCCAATTTTAATCACTACAACAGCAGAACAATCTACAGGTTTATATCTGAGTAACAGTTTTAGTCCTGCTACTTTCACATAATCACTGTAAAGCAACAAATGATTCTCATTTGTTTACCATGTCTGCGAAAACACAAATACTTTCGACGATTTAACACATTTGGTTGATCACACTGATTAAAATTATAACCAGCTACAATAACTTTTGTGGGTTTTTTTTTTGTTGTTTTGTTGTTGTTGTTGTTTTGTTTTGTTTTGCTTTCGGTCAAGCTGAAAGGCCCACTCATTTGATAATTCAAACTAGTCAAAGTAGTCAATTTGTTTTACTCGGCTAATGAATTAATATAATTAGACAAAAGTCCTAAAGCCCCAGATTCCTTAATTACTTAAATGTAAAGGAAAACTCTCTTATGCAAATATACAGCTTCTTCTAAGTATATTTTCTCTAAAGCAAAGAGTATATATTAATTTAAAAACAAAACTTATCCCTGTAACATAACAAACACAAAATTTAGATGTAGGCCTGTGGAACTGCTGCAAGCATTATTAATACAGCTAGTCCAAAGAGCTTTAAGGCATTATTTTCTATTTTACTGGCAAGGAAACACATGCAGCTTAAGAAAATTAAAAGTATTTTATAATTTTTGAGTGGGAGGTAGAATTATTAAAATGCATTGCCACTTGGTTAAAAAAAAAAAAAATTCTCCCTGTAATCCCAGCGGCTCTGGAGGCTGAAGCAGGAGGATCTTGAACTCAAAGCCAGCCTCAGCAAGAGCGAGGCACTAAGTAATTCAGTGAGACCTGTCTCTAAATAAAATACAAAAACTAGGGCTGGCGATGTGCCTCAGTGGTTGGTTGCCACCAAGTTCAATCCCCAGTACCAATAAATAAATAAATAAATACATTAATTAATTCTCTATTGCTATTTGATCATAAAATAACTAACTTCATTTAGGACTCAACAATAATGAACGCAGTATGGGGACAAGAACATGACATGGATTGTTTTGTTGGTACAAAGCTAAAATTAAATTGGCAAAGAAGAGAAATTTCTCTATAACTAGTCTGGGAAATTAAAAAAAGTAATAAATTTTCCATTTTAAGGTGGCAAATTTAGCATAACTAAATGAACAATTAGATAAAATGGTTAATTTCAAAAAAATGTAGGTAAGTTACTGAAACTGGTTCAAAGAAGAGTTTAAAAAAAAAACTTAACATGCATCAATCATGATTGAAGGAATAAAACTAAAATAGGAGAATATTTCAAATAGCACTAGCTATGATCCAAATGTTTATGTTCCCTTCCCCAAAAAAATTATATGTTAAAACTTAATCCCTAGTTTGATAGTATTTATAGAAGAGGCTTTGGGGGCAGTGATTAAATCATGAGAGAAGAGTCCTCACAAACAGGATTAGTACTCTTAAAAAAGAGGTCTGAGGGTGCTTGTTCATCCCTTCTGCCATGTGAGGACATAGGAAGAAGGCACCATCCATGAAGCAGAGAGTGTGCCCTCACCAGAAACCGAATTCTTTGGAATCTTGATCTTGAACTTCCCACACTTTAGAAGTGCAAGAAATAAGTTGTTTATAAATCACTCAGTCTAATGTTTTACTAAAGCAAGCCAAAAAGACTAAGAAGACATTCAACCCCAGTTTTTGTGAATTTTATCACACCCTTAAGAGACAGATAATTCTCATGTTATGTAAATGTTTAAAAGTAAAGAAAAAGATGAGAAATCATCTACTCCATTTTTCCAAGCAAGTATAGCACTGGTACTGTTTTAGTCAGCTTTTATCACTGCTGAGACCAAAAGACCTGACAAGAACGATTTTAGGGAGGAAAAGTGTATTTGGTGCTCACGGTTTCAGAGGCCTCAGTCCACTGACAGCCTACTCCATTGCTCTGGGCCTGAAATGAGGCAAAACATCATGGTAGAAAACTGTGGCAGAAGAAATCAGCTCAGGACATGCTTTCCAAGAAAGAGAGTTAGGCTTCCATTCACCAAGAACAAAATATATACCCCAAAGGCATGCCCCAAGGACCCACCTCCACGAGCCACACCTTACCTACCTATAGTTACCACCCAGTTAATCCTTTCCTGGGAATTAATGCACTGATTAGGTTAAAGCTTTCACAACCCAATCATTTCATCTCTAAACTTTCTGCGTTGTCTCAAACATGAGCTTTAGGGGAACAGCTCATATGGAAACCATAGGATATCAAACAAGATAAGACAAAAGAAAAAAAAACCTATGGACTAATATCATTCAAAGTGAAAATATATGCCTCTTAAATTAAATGTCAGCAAATAAGGTATGGAGATATACTTTAAATCATTAAACATCAACAATAAATTGGCTTGCTCTTGGATAGGCAGAATTAATATTTTCAAAATGACCATACTTCCAAAAGCACTATACAGATTTAATGCAATTCCAATCAAAATTCCAATGACATTCCTCATAGAAATAGAAAAAGCAATCATGAAATTCATCTGGAAAAAGAAGAGACCCAGAATAGCTAAAGCAATCCGTAGCAAGAAGAGTGTAGCAGGTGGCATCACTACACCAGACCTTACACTATACTGCAGAGCAATAGTAACAAAAACAGCATGGTATTGGCACCCAAACAGACTGGTAGTCCAATGGTACAGAATAGAGGACACATAAACTAACCCACAAAACTACAATTATCTTATATTAGACAAAGGTGCCAAGAACATATGTTAGAGAAAAGATAGCCTCTTCAGCAAATGGTGCTGGGAAACTGGAAATCCATATGAAATAAAATGAAATTAAACCCCTATCTCACAACATGCACAAAACTCAACTCAAGATGAATCAAGGACTTAGGAATAAAACCAGAGACCCTGCATCTAATAGAAGAAAAAGTAGGTCCTAATCTCCATCTTGTGGGATTAAGCCCCAACTTCCTTAATAAGACTCCTGTGGCACAAAAATTAAAATCAAGAATCAATAAATGGGATGGACTCAAACTACAAAGTTTCTTCTCAGCAAAAGAAATAATCTGTGAGGTAAAGAGAGTGTCTATATCTTGGGAGCAATCTTTACCCCTCACACATCAGATAGAGCACTAATCTCTAGGGTATATAAAGAACTCAAAAAGCTAAACACCAAAATAACAAATAACCCAATCAATAAATGGGCCAAGGACCTGAACAGACACTTCCTAGAAGATGATGTACAATCAATCAACAAATATATGAAAAAAAATGTTTATCATCACTAATAATTAGAGAAATGCAAATCAAAACTATTCTAAAATTTCATCTCACTCCAGTCAGAATGGCAACTATTATGCATACAAACAACAATAAGTGTTGGTGAGGATGTGGGGGAAAAGGTACACTCATACACTGATGGTGGGACTGAAAATTGGTGCAGCCAATCTGGAAAGCAGTATGGAAATTTCTTGGAAAATTGGGAATGGAACCACCATTTGACCCAGCGATCCCTCTCCTTGATCTATACCCAAGGACTTAAAAACAGCATACTACAGGAACACAGCCACATCAATGTTTATAGCAGCACAATTCACAATAGCTAAACTGTGGGAACAACCTAGGTGCCCTTCAGTAGATGAATGGATAAAGAAAATGTGATATATATATATATATATATATATATATATATATATATACACAATGGAATATTATTCAGCAATAAAAGAGAATAAAATCATGGCATTTGCAGGTAAATGGATGGAGTAAGAGAAGATAATGCTAAGTGAAGTCAGTCAATCGCAAAAAAACAAATTCCGAGTGTTTTCTTTGATATAAGGAGGCTGACTCATAGTGGAGTAGGGAGGGGGAACATGGTAGTAATAGAGGAACTCTAGATAGGGCAGAAGGGTTGGAGGGGAAGGTATGTGGTATGGGGTTATTAATGATGGTAGAATGTGACTGACATTATTATCCAAAATACAGGTACAAAGACACGAATTGGTGTGAATATACTATGTATACAACCAGACATATGAAAAACTGTGCTCTATATATGTAATAAGAATTGTAATGCATTCCACTGTCATACATAAATTTAAAAAAAAAAACAATAAATTGGGTTAATTCCAAGAATACAAGGATGGCTCAATATCAGAAATTCTGTGAGTTCCCTGTACTAAAAGACAAAAGCTAAATAATTAAAGATATTAGGTTTGTTTTAATTTAGTGATTTTTTTAAATATTGGGAAATTAGAAATAGAAGGAAAATCTTCTAACTTAATAAAATGAAATTAAGTAAAATATATAAATGCCATACTTAATAGATGAACTAGAAGCAATAGACTCAAGTAAGGAATAATACAAGATACTGTAATTTCCTAGTCAGTGCTTATTGACCCTTCTGTTCATTCAAGACAAGAAAAAAATGAGGTATAGAGATCAGGAAGGAAAAGATAAAATTATTAATACTTGCAAATGTTATGACCATCTACTGTCCTCATTAGAGAAAATCAAGTAATAAATTATTAAAGTTCTTTTGAAAGTTACCAAGGTGGAAAAATAGAAATTGGAGAGTAATACATATATTAGAATAATATTTACTTTTAAAAATACACACATTCTTTAAAAAACAGTGTTATAGATAATTTATGGCCAAAATATATATTAAATAAACAAAAATAAAATGGTCTGGAAAGAAAATTAAATGTTGCTGCTACTTCTCAAAAAGAATAATAATTGATGGTGAAAAAAATATAGCTTTATCATATTTGTTTTTATAGCCTGATTTTGTCTTACCATGGAAGATTGGTAAATAAAACTAAAAAAAAAAAAAATTCAATAGCTTCAACTAGGTCTACATTTATTTGAAAAACTTCAAACTTCTTGAAGTCCGAATTATTACTTAACTCGAGGATGGCATCAGGAAAATGAAGGAGCACATTAAATACACATCCATAAAAGTTAGTCTTGCTCTCAAGCACACTTTATTGTTTTCATGAGTTAATGTTTATGAGAACTGATTTATTAAAGTTTTTAAGTTCTATAAGTGAAATTTAAGAATATTGAGGCCAAAGACTGAGAATATTTATACATATATGCATGTAAGTTTATAACTTTTCCCTCAACTTTATAATATAAAAATAATAAACTGGTCATGAATTCAGGTCAATAAAAGAGTTTCATTGTTAAAAAAAGGAGGAGGAGAAAGAGGAGAAGGAGGAGGAGAAGAAGAAGAAGAAGTTGAAGTTGTTGCTGTTAAAAGTTATTATTAACTAAATTACAACCAAATTTGTTTAATACTATCTTTCAGAAAAGACTCCTATACCATTGGATTTCTTTATCTCTGAAAGATGTTAAACATCTTGGTAACTAGGTTCTTTTGTGTAGTTTTCAGAGCCCTCAAAAAGTTCAGGTTGGTGGACATCTGTTCCCAAATCAAATATTTGTCTCAAAAATAATAGTACATTTTTCAAGACATCAATGAAATATCTGATGTTGATTCATTTATAAATACTACAATACCTAATTGTCTGGAATAGCCACAGTAGATGCTTCAAATGATAAATATTCTCCAGATGCAATGTTGAGAGAAAAGAATGCACATTCATCCTAAAAAGAAAGAAATAAAAAGTACACAAAGCTGCCTTATCATTCTCATTGCACCCCATGAATATTACATGACAAATGATATCCTGTAGCAAAACCCAATCTTTTGAGAAATAATTTACTCTGTGTTCAGACTGTTAGGATTTGGGGGGTTTTATTTACATCATCCAATATTCACCAAACCCCCAATACACATTTTTAAACTTTAAAATGAATAATAAATGTCTTACTAATTTTTACTCTCATCCTTTTCAATTTAAATAGAGTTTTACTCATGTATCTACCCGAACATAATTTAAAAAGGAGAATGTCAACAACTTGACTCACTCCAGAAATCTTGCCCAAGGAATTCTGAGGCATGTGGATGAATTTGAGTTATAGAAAATTCTTGGTTAACAAAGGGCAATTCTTTTTAGTGAGTATTAATATTCAGTGGGCAAAACTTGTTTCAGAAATGATCAATTTTTCCTTAAAATGATGATATCATAACTTCAGATCTTTGCTGATCTGAAGGGCTTTCTCACCTTTCCTGTTCTACAGGGACATTGTCAATGAGTGTGTTGATTTCTTTGTGTTCTCTCCAGGAATGTCCTCAGATTCTGAAGTTTCTGAGAAATACTAGACAGGTGGTCCATCCCACAATATATCTAATTAGTGCCCAAGAGCCATCCCTCCACCCAGTAAGAAAAAAAGGAGGGTTATGAAGTCCTGGGGATGTATATATGGTGAGACTCTGTGAATCAATACCTTGCCACCTCTTTGAAACAAAGCAGAGACACCTTCAAGGGCTAAATCAGGCAGAACCACATGCAAAGACTAACAGGGAGAGAAAAGGCACCCTCAAGGTCCAAGTTTATAGCTTTGCATTAACCTCAAAAGGAGTTTAGAGCTCATTCTCTTTTTTAAAAAAATACTTTTAAAGATAATACAATATTAGTTATAGGTGGACACAATGCCTTTATTTTATTTATTTATTTTTATGTGGTGCTGAAGATGGAACCCAGTGCCTCACATGTGCTAGGCAAGAATTCTACCACTGAGCTACAACCTCAGCCCTGGCGCTCACTCTCTTGAATATGCTAAAGAGGATATTTTGAGAAATAAGCATTCAGACATTGTACTGTGAAATAAAGATTTTAAAGATGATCAAGTTTAGCATCTCAGCCAAAGCATATTGGTATTTAGAAGAAGTAACTGAAAAGCTACAAAAGAACATGCTTTTCTAAGCTGTTTAGTGGCTCTCAAAAATCATGTACGATCTCAATTTCATCCGAACTTAATTATTTTGTGGGTTCAATTTTTGTTTCCAGCAAAACACAACTTCCTAGTACTGCGGAAGAAAAGACTTATAAGATAGGTTTTGTGGAGCTCAAATAACTCTTAAAAACAATATCTTGATGAGTTAAGTGTAAATGAGCCAAAACATATGGATTAAATGTCCCTTTAAATACACATGGCTTTAAAAATTAAGGGAAAAAAGGTTCTGGCAAAATGTGTTTCAGATTTGGTTGAAAGAAAACATTTGAAAGAAATAGTTTGAGGGACTGGACTAACCCAAAACATACCTGAGTTCTTCCAACCTACTAAAGTACAACCAACTTTAAAACATATGGATTTTATACTATAATTCTTCTACCACACCCACCCAAAGTTCTGAGTTCTGAGTTTTTCTTCATATGTTGGGAATCATTAGAAACAGTCATGGTATCATTACTGTATTGAAGAGACCGTAATCTACTACTGTGATCAGAATCGGTCAAATAGAAAGAATACCATATTGGTTATAGCGCTACAGGAATACTAATAGCTTTTGTTTCAAACCTATAATATTCAATTCTAACTAGCACCCCACTGGACAGTTGGACTGCATCATGGATCTTTGGGGATAGATACAGTATGGTGTTTGAATATGAGATGGCAGAATATACATTTTGTGGTTCTTAACCAAAGTTATAAGGAATAAACAAAAGGCCAGCCAGACAAACATTGAAGCACAGCTTAAATAAAGTCAAGGCCTCTTGCCCTGCTAATAATGGTTCATATTTCCTCTATATAATGTAGGGAACTAGGAGTCAATGCACCTGGCCGAGTCAAAACTGAGTGCACAGAGTGACAGGTCCTAAAACCTGTGGCACCCAAGCCTTACTTTTGTCTTCCAGTTGCCACCCGACACACACACTGATGATGATGATATATTTAAACTTCACAGGCTGTGAAATTTACTTCTAACACTTTTAACTTGGGGGCTAAACTAATAAAATATTTGGATATCAATTTAATTGTTAACTTTATAAATTTGGAAAATTATCAGTGTTGCTATTACAATTTATCCCATTTATACTCATGGAATCTCACATTCTCTATTGAAACAGGTTGAATGATTATTTATTGGTACTCTCTCCCAGATTATATCTGAGGAAGAACCAACAACATAAATAAATGACGCTAATTGTAATGCCACTAAGTCGCCCTTAGCACACACCCTTATCTAAATGACCTAGCTACAAGGCCACCAAAGTGTCTTGTATTTACTCTGACTGAGGTCTTACCTTGCATTCACCAAATCAAATTTACCCAAAGACCTTCGTTGATGACTTTCTTTTTAAAAAAAAATGATAATAAGTGCTTAATATTTATCACAAAAAGTGTTGTGCTCTGAATCAATTGATGACATCTAAATAAATAATCCAAATTGCTACAAGATGTTAGGGCCCTAACAGAAAAAGTTAAGAGCATGAAACCAACGTGGTAGTGGGGGAAGGTGAACATATATACAATGAAAATGATAACCTCTTAATATGTGCCTAAAACAGACACAAGGCAATGGAGGAGATGAACAGTGGGTCTATCTTCAAGGAGGGGCAAGCTGGCCTGATTCCTACTTTCTAATTTCCTTTTAAAGGCGTGGTAGAACTGCAGCTTTATGTGTTGAGTTGAGGATTTACTTGAAATATACTTAGACATACTGCTTCTACACCAGGGAATTGATGCAAGTTCTTAAAATTCCTGCAGTTCTCTCCTTGGGGAGCAAACACTCTATAGCTAAATCCCATAATGCACCACCTTGCCAATACTGCTAAGCCCCAGATCAGTTATCTCCTCTGTGGACTGAGGTCTGTGGGGGTGGAAGTTTTAAACCTAAGAGTTATCCAAACTCTGACAGGGTCAAAATTTGCTGTTACAGCAATTCTCTTGTCCGTGATAAAGTAATTCCTTTATATTTTATGCCTGTCTGTTGTCTTCAGACATGGAAACTATTATTATACTTTCTGTGGTAGATTTTTTTAAAGCATATTCTGCTTTGTTTTTCCACAGACTGAAAGTATTTTTCAAAAATGTGTGTGTCCACGTTTGCCAAAAGAAATAAATACCTATAAATATCAATGTAAATAACTCAGCTCCAAGAAACAACACTTCCCATTGAATGCTTGGTAATTACAGAAATTCTTCTGACGGCTAATGGACGATGATGAAAATTGTTCAGCTGATGTACTTCAAGCTTATTCATGGACAATACTGTGATGGTAGCTTTCTTGTAGGCAGAAACAAGGGTTCACGTTTACCTCAGATTAAAGCACTCATTCAGAGTCATTTGTCACAGCTAATGCTTTCCCATGGAATTGGACTGCATGTGGGAGAGAAATCTCTCTACCCTCCTGGCAGAAATCTTGAGAGTTGGCTCTTCAGTTGGGAGGTTGTGGTAAATGTTGAGAACCACCATCTCATAATCATATGCTTGAAGCCTTAAATCATGACTGTCAGAAATTCAGCATTGGAAAACTGTGGAACATTTTGTTGAGAATCAAAAATGCACTACAGACTAATGATACAAACAGTGAAATGTACAAGGAATTGCTGCATTTTACCCGAAGTTCCTTTGGCCAAGACACATCATCACATTCTCTCTGAACACATTGGCACACACTCCCTAGGGTCAGAAGGCATTTCTGACTTCATATTCTGGCACAGCGACCTGCCAGCATAATCTTTAACCTTTCTGAAACTCAGTTGATTCTTAGAGTTTAAAAAAATTAAATAATAGTACTAAAGGATTAATGAGTATCATAAAAAAAGATTTTGTATGCAATGAATTTCTTTGTGCCAGTAACTATCTGCCAATGTCTTCCTAAAGCTCCATTTCATATAAGAGCAAATTCCCTAAGACCAATGACCTGCTGTTGTCTCCTTCACATCATTCTTTCTCTGAGCTCTAATGAGATATTTCCTCACATACAAAAAACAAAAATAGAGCTTAACACAGATCAAATCCTCAATAGATCTAATTAAACTATAAATTTAAGTGAATGGATGCACTGTCCAATTATGTCAATGTAATATCCATCATGTCCCAAGTCAAGATGAAAGTTCTAGAAGATAGGGTCTTTTTATGCTGACCCTCCCATTAGACTATAGACTGAGATATCCCAAAGACACCACCTCTGTGTGGCACTTGTCCCTATCCATGCACTGATGTGTTCTATGGCTATGAAAATTACAAGGCCAAAGTATTGATATAATTCCAGAACACAGGACAATGAGCCAGAAGTCAAAGATTCGTTGTGTGAAACAAGCACACTAGGCAACAGAAGGTAGGGGTAAAGATAGCAAATTATGAATTAGAGTGAGTAAATGATCAGAGATATCCCAAGAACAGATGGAAATACAACATTATAGAATGTCACTTGAAAGAGGGATGAGGAAAATAGATTTAAAATTCATATCAGGGATAATTCCTGTGCCAGGCACCATGTCAGGAATTGGTCTGTAATTTTAACAACTGAAGATAACTGACGCATTTTTATCAAAGTAGCAAAATAAAAGAGCTGACATTAAGTCAGTGCTTATTCCACACTAGACACTTTGCATCCATTAACACATTTAATGCTGATCACAACTCCGAGAAATAAGTTTTCATGAATTTTGGGTTAGGAAGCCAAGTCACACAGTCTGTAACCTGTCTAAAGTTGCATAGAATGTGAAGAAGGGTGGAGAGAAAGGGGCTAATGTCAAAGACAGGGAACTCCCTTATCTTACTGTGGAGCAATCTTAGGGCTGGTAGTTCCAGAAAGTGCCTTCCTGATGAGGAAGCTGAGACTAGAAGGGTTTCAATGATTGGACCAATATCACCTTGCTAGTTGGTGGCAGAGCCAGGACTTGATCCAAGTGTCTCGTCCTCTTTTAGAACTCCATGAGAGCCCTGGAAATAGTGACTCCAGACCACAAGGGAAAGGATGCCTGCAACTAAGAGTTGTGTAAAAAATAAATAAATAAAATAAACAAGGTACATTTTCCTTTCTTCCCTGCTCCTGTATACATAGAACCATGAGGGTTTTTTACCTTCTCACATAATGGTAGTATTCTATACCTCCTGAAGCAAATTTGTCATAATCTCATATGGGGCAGGCAACAAGTGCTATCCTATTAATTGCTGGACTGAACATGTGGTGAAGAAGCAAATGAGTTTATGACAGAAATTGTTTCAAGCCATAAACATATATTGAGAATCACTCAATTTAGGGAAGGGCAATAGGTGCTGTGGGGATTGTAAAAATGTGCAAGACAGATTCCTTTTGCTGGGGGAAGAGACATATTCATAAATAACCATGCTCTTATCAAAACATAGTTAGGGGCCTAGGGACATGGGAGGAAATAAAATGATCTCAGATTGAGGAGATTAGGGAAGGCTCTGGGGATAAAAATTAATAAAGCCAGTTTCATCCCTTATGAAAGAAATGAGACTGAATTATTCAATGATAGGTCCTTTTAACTGAATTTTCCAGATTTATTGGGCATATTTTTAAGTGATTCTATGAAAATCACATTTATATCTTGTCTTTATTAAATTTGAAGGAAGGAAGGAAAGAGAAAATGAATATTATTTTTCATCTAAAAATTGGGACCAAGAATGATAAATTAGCTGATATTTGTTATGCTCTTATACTGATTGGCTCTTTAATTGACTCAACTCCCTCTTTGACTTAGTCCTTAATTGACTCAATAAATTGAGTGATTAATTTTTGGAAAAGGGAACCAATTTTGTTCTAACAATCTGTGGTGGTATTGTGGAACAATAAAGAGGTTGAAATTACCTATGTGGGGATAATCCATAAACAGAAGATATCACATTTTTATATTTTATTACTATTATAGTAAGTAGAAGGAAATCTATTCCTACAGTGTCTAAAAAATATGCATAATTCTGTGGTTGATTTTAATTTTTAAAATGTGCAAGAATCTCCTGTCAGGTCAACTTCAAACACTCTAGAATCACAGGATAGAGAGAAATCTTAAAGAACATCTGATCCAATCATTCCATCAATGCATCAATCTCTTCTACAACATCCCCACCAAGTGGTCAGCCACTTTATGCTTGGTTGCCTAGAGGCTCAGAATATTCTCTGTGGACAGAAAATTTCAGCTTTGAACTAGTCCTTAAAGACAGAAGCAGGTAGGGGAACCCACCTCTAACTCCCAATGACTCCTACTAATTAAGTCAACTTCAGTCCTTTAGAATCTTGTGCTCTCTCTTTCCCGTGAAAATTTGATGGTTCTGATGACAGCTATGTTCAAGACACTCTCGAAGTCTTCTCTTCTCCAAGCTTACTTTCCCAGACTTGTTAATCTTTTCTCTCATGGATTCTTTTTGTGTTCCCACAATCCGACCTAAAGGCTCTCTTCAGGACAGCCTCTAGTTTATCTACATCTCTGACCTTTGTTGGTGTGCACTTCAAAACACAATGCTCGAAGTACAAAGAACACAGAAAAGGAGAAGGACACCAGTCATAAATCTCCTGCTTCTAATCCTGTCCTTCATTAATAGCACAGGGTATATTTGCTTTTTATTAACTTCATGTCTCTTAAAGGAATTAGATAAAATAGAAATATACATGTATTATCTGAGGGAACAAAAATGTATTTATTGTTCCTAAGGAGAATGGGAAAAATCAATGCTATTCGTGGATTTCCATAGCTCATCTATTCTATCAGTTCTAATTTCTCAAGAATGTTCTGCTCAATCTGATAATTATCACAGGAGGCTGGGATTACAGGATATCTGAATTCCCTTTTTTGATCTTGGGAAAGGTAGGACAGGCAGGAGTAGACCTGCCAAGATCCAGCAGAGGTTCAGGAGCAAGGTACAGTTTTGATGAAACACCAAAGTTAGTGGGAGGTATTAGGGACTAGAAGAATGAACACGCTGGGCTGTTTAAGGGATGCCCAAAGCCCAAATAAAGGGAGCAAAAATGAAGACTGTTTCTAAAAGGAAAGCATTAGGTTGGATAAATAGAGCTATGGATTTAGGACTATGTGGAGGCTAAATCAAAATAAAAATGGGGCAGAAACAATATAGAAGAGACCACATATCAGAGTAACTGGGTATAATGATCAGGCACAGAGTCAGAAATCAAAGCTACTTCAGAATCTACAACCCAGTCATTAACAAGCACTGGTGAAGCAAGTTAGATGTTGAAGTATATTTAAAATATATTACTAACTGTACATATTTACTAACTGTATCAGTCAATACATTCATACTTAGGGATATGTGATCAATAATATGTGAGGAAAGTAATACGATGTTTTATTTCTTTGACAGTTATAGGTTAAATATTCCTTATAAAATATGTTTCAAATAGTACTCCAAATTCTTAATCTCTAGAGCAGGGGGAAAACATGCTGCAAATGTCAGAAAAATAATGCAAATATATAAAAACAGCCAGTTACTACAATGGAAAACAGTAGAACCCTTGGCAAATGATGTGGGTTACATCTGAAGGAGTCGGTGATTATTGAGTTCTATTAAGTGTTGCCATGTAGAAAAGTGGCCAAATGCAGCAGTTCTTTTTGAATTTTTTTTTTGTACTAGGAATTAAACCCAGGATGCTCTGCCACTGAACAACATCTCCATCCCTTTTCACTTTTATTTTGAGACCTGGTCTCACCAAGTTGCTGAAGTTGTCCTAGAACTTGTGATCTCCTGCCTCAGCCTCCTGAGTAGCTGGGATTATAGATGTGCACCACCTTGCTCATTATCTTTTGATTTTTTCCCCAAAGAATCTGGAAATAAGAAGGTATATGCATATTGTTAGGGTCTGGATCTAAATGTCCCCCAAATTCTAACATGTGTAGAGCAGGGTTTGGGGGCTGTGATTGGATCATGAGGGCTCTGACATAATGAGTGAATTAATTCACTGATTGTTGAATGGACTACTGGGAGATGGACCTAGTTGGAGAAAGTAGGTTACTGGGGGTGTGACTTAGAAGGGCTTCTCTTCTCTCTGACTCTTCCTCACTCTTTCTGCTTCCTGGCTGTCATTAGCTAAACAACATTCCTCTGCCATTCCTCACCTTAGGTCCAGGGCAATGGAGCCACCATGGACAGAATTGTTTGGACTCATGAGTCAAAATAAACCTTTCTTCCTCTAAGTTGTTCTTATCAAGTATTTTGATCACAACAACCAAAAGCTGACTAACACACCAGTGTATATTAGGGAGAAAGAGGAGAGACATCATGATTTTTAAATGAGAAGATAACTCTAATTTTTTTTTTCTGTGCTGGAAATTGAACCCAGAGCCTCGTGCATCTAGCCAAGCACACTAGTAATGAGCCACATCCCCAGGCCAAGGTACCCTAATTTGTTTAAAGTAATTCATACTCCACTAAAGATCCCAAAGCTTAAAGTGGTTAAGTTACTGCCCAGTTTTTAAACTGACAACTGTGTGACTCTAACCCATAATGGCTCACCTTGGCAAACTCCAATGAGCAATGGAGGAAGTAATGGAGATAAAATAACACAGAAATAAGTGCTCAGAGAGAACTGTTGGTAGACCACTACGTTGTATATATTGCTATATTGCATACCTCTGCTATCTTGCAGGTTCTTTGAAAAGGGAAGCTTGTCTATTATGATCTCTACTATTTCACCAATGCAAACACAATAGATGGCCCACAGAAGACCCTTGGTAAATACCTAATCAATGATTAATAAATGACATTCAATAAAGAAGAGACAAAGCATAGATGGAGAAATACTGTTTATAATAATAATATTTGACAGTTATATATTAAATATTAATATTATATTAAATTATTATTATATTCAATTATTCAAACATGTTTATAACATCATTTAAAAGCCATCATTTAAAATCCATAAATAATAACTACCAGATGAACAGTGAAAAGAAAAAAGAGACTCAGAATTGAGAAGAAAAAAATTAAAATTGGAAATATTTTTGGATAAACATGGAATACTGAGGCATACATTTATTTCCATTTCCTCCTAAATTTCTCTTGTAGAAGAGAAAAGGATTAAGCCACCCAAACCCTAAAACCTCAGAGACTGGAAAGCAGCTGGGAATATGACTTAGTCAACAGGAAGAGGCTAAAACCTGGTGTCCATAGAGGAAGAATCAAAAGAGCCCTGGAAGAGCTCAGAACTGTCACATCAGAGATGCCCAAGATGTGCCTCAAAAGAGAACATGCTAAAGATTTTTTTAATTTGTGCTTTTTAGGTATACATGACATATATATTTTTTACATACATATGTGGAATATAACTTATTTTAATTAGAATCCCATTATTGTGGTTGTACATGAGGTAGAATTTCATTGGTCGCTTATTCATACATGACCATAGGAAACTAATGTCTGATTCATTCTACAGTCTTTCCTATTCCCATCCTCCCTTCCTTCTCTTCATACCCCTTTGTCTAATCCAAAGTGCTTCTATTCTTTACTCCCCACGTAACCATTATGTGTTAGCATCCACATATTAGATAGAATGTTATGCACTTAGTTTTTTGGAATTGGCTTCTTTCACTTAGCATGATAGTCTCCAGTTCCATTCATTTACCAGAAAATGCCATAATTTCATTTTTCTTTATGGCTAAATAATATTTCAAAAAATTGTGTGTGTGTGTGTGTGTGTGTGTGTATATATATATATATATATATATATATATATATATATCACATTTTCTTTATCCATTCATCTGTTGAAGGACACCTAGGTTGGTTCCAAAGTTTAGCTGCCATGAACTGACCTGCTATAAACATTGATGCAGTTGCATCATTGTAATATGCTGATTTGAAGTCCTTTTGAGTATAAACCAAGGAATGGGATAATTGGTTCAAATGATGGTTCCATTCCACGTTTTCTGAGGAATCTCCATACTGTTTTCCAGAGTGGTTGTACCAATTTTCACTCTCACCAGCAACATATGAGTGAGTGTACCTTTTCCCCCCACATCCTTGCCAACATTTATTGTTACTTGTATTTTTTGATAATTGCCATTCTGACTGGAGTGAGATGGACTCTGAGGGTAGTTTTAATTTGCATTTCTTTAATTACTAGAGATGTTGAAAATTTTTTTATACATTTGTTGAACATTCATATTTCTTCTTCTGTGAAGTGCCTGTTCAGTTCCTTTAACCATTTATTGATTATTTATTTTTGTTTTCCTCCTCCTCCTCCTCCTCCTCCTCCTCCTCTTCTTCTTCTTCTTCTTCTTCTTCTTCTTCTTTTGGTGTTACATTTTTTGAGTTCTTTATATATCCTGGCTATTAATGCTCTATATGAGGTGCATGTAGTAAAGAATTTCTACCATTCTATAGGCTCTCTCTTCATGTTCTTGATTGTTTCCTTTGCTGTGAAGAAGCCTTTTAATTTGATACTATCCCATTTATTGATTCTTCATTTTACTTCTTGTGCTTTAGGAGTCTTGCTAAGGAAATCAGTTCCTAAGCCGACATGATGAAGAGTTGAGCTTACATTTTTTTCTATCTATTAGGTGCAGGATCGTTGGTCTAATGCCTAAGACCTTGATCCACTTTGAGTTGAGTTTTCTGCAGGGTGAGAGGGGTCTAATTTCATTTAGATACATATGGATTTCCAGTTTTCCCAGCACAATTTGTTGAAGAGGATATTTTAAATAAAATAAAATAAACTCAAAGGTAGACAAAAAATAGAATAAAAAGAATAGCAAGATCAACAATAAAAACTAGTAGTTCAGCAGAAGAGATCCAATATATGAAAACAAAGGGCTAACTATAAGAAGAAAATCTTTGAAATATCAAAATGACTTAGCCATAGAATCTAGATCAGATAAGCAGAGCAAATTATCCATCTTCCATATTTCTTAACAGCAGAAAATCTGGTTCTTTATTTATCTATTTAAGCCTGCCACTTCATTTCTATAGTACTAAATACTCATGTTGTAAATAGAGGTAGGAATTACAACACAAAATACTCTTCTATCAGGAAGTTCTTGTGTATTTTTGTATGATCAGCAGCATGTGAAAAAAACCTATCCAGGGATGCCAAGGTTGAAAGACTTTGAAGGACAAGACAAATAAAGCTAATCAGGCTCAGCCATCACTTCCTTTGTCTATTTCTAAGAGTGTTCAAGTCTGCCTGTGCTCACACAACGCTCCTTATCTCAGGTGGCGTCTGGCAACTTTTTCAGCACCCTGTGTTCCTTAACTAATACTGTTAACAAATCCGAATGACTGTGAAGCACAAGCCTCCAGTTCATACACTCCCTTCATCCCCCCAAAAGATGGCGCCGGCTCTACAATGGGAGTTTTCATTTGATTATTGAATATCTTGGCTCAGCATAATTTTTCAAGAACTCCAGCTTTTAAATCAACTTATTTGGAATATTGTTAGCTTTTGTTGACTGCTTACTATATGCCAATCTCAGTTGGTAGGTATCAGCTCATTTTGTCCTGAAAACAATTCTACAAGGCAAGCTGTGATTTTTGTAATTCCACATCACATACAAGCAAACTCAAAAACAGAGAGCTAAGTATGGCACCAGGATCTATAACCCAAGCAGTCAGTTTTAGGAATTCTCTTGCTTAATTAGTAAGTGATACTTTGATTATACATAAGACTGATAGATAAATATTTATAGCCAAAAAGAATTTGACTGCAAAAATTTGTTCAATATTTCTGCTCAGTATTCCCTCAAATTTTCAAAGGTATGTTGGTAGGGAGCAAATATATTATAGACATAGATCAATGATTTCAGAGTGGTAGATCCAGAAATTAACTTGCCTGCAGAGTCTAAAGGATTTAGTCTTGACTTTCCAGAAAATACAGATAGTCCTGGACATGATAGATCCTCTGCCTTCATGAGCATAGAGACCTTCATCTGTATGCCAGACAATGGGCTAAGGTTCAATCCCAGTTCTTTCTAATGCTAAAGCCCAGGTTGTTCTTCTATACTACTGAAGTTAAATACACCATAGGAGAGGGCCCTGGTTTTATTAAGTTGGTAGTATTGTGCTCCCTGTTTTCTGTATGTAAATAATTTACTCAAGAAAGATATTTCAGAGAAGTTTTTAAAAATTAATTGCTAAGGTTGGTGACTAATGTAAAGACTGCTAATAAATTACTTAATGCTGCCAAAAAAACCCTCATTTTTACCCTTCCTTGTAATGATTTTTGAAAGCTGATAAACAGGCATCTGATTAAAATTGTATGAAGTGAGGAAGTTAGACTCTGGACCAACCAAACTTGTATCTGATTTATTAACTAAATGAACCCCATTCAGCTAAGATGGAAAATTCATATGATACAAAAGGTAGGAAATACAAAGCACCCCTATGCATACAAAATTGACAATCTAATACAGAGATAATATAAAAATATCCAAAGTAAGCCAGGAAGTTCAAAGGCGAGGAAATCACTTTCTTTTGGGTCATCAGTGGAAGCTCCAAAGAAGAACAGTTACTAAAATGGGCCAAAAGAACCTGGGAGGAGAGGGGTGAGATGCATTCCAGGTGGAGAAAATATGACCAAAATGGCTGCCAGGCAGGGAGGCCATTCTTCACATGTCAGAAACATCTGAAACACAGGAAGTAAACCAAACACAGGAAAAATTTAATGACTCAGGTTCACATCCAGTGAATGGATAAAACTGTTAAATATACCTTTTCCCTAAGCAAAACTTATTTCACAGATTTCTTTTGCTTCTTGCGTGTTCCTCCCCTTGTCCAGTTCCAGTGGGGGAGACTTAGAAATCTCTCTTAATACAAACCTCCATCCAAATTGTTTTTATCTCAAATTTGGCTCCAGCAAGCTATGATACTGTCCAAATCAACCATCAAGTGCCAAATTTCATACTATGTGGACATTTTGTATAGAATTACAGCCCGTGAACATAAAGGACCCATACATAAGGGAAAGTCTGACAGATCTTTAATTATCCACCAGGAATTGTTACACAGCTATAGTCAACCTCCTTAGAGGACACCCATATTTTAGGTTTATAACCTTGACACAAACATTTGCTCTTGGATGAATTTTTAATAATGTACTTTCTGTATCTAAAAATAATAAATGGCCGTCCTGGAGAATTCAGAAAATACAAAAAAGGAATAAAGAGAAGTAACCACCATCCATAGATAACTATTATTAAAATTCTTTACTTTTATCTGCACATATGTATTCTGAATGCCCAGAATATTATATTGTATGTACTATTTTAGTCACTTTTATAACATAAATTTACTTCCAGCATTCATTCCCCAATTAATAAACATTTAACTTGTTCCAATATTTTTGCTATTATAAATAATGTCCCAAAGAACATCTTTGGGTTGAATTTCCTCATTGTTGATTATTTTTTTAGGACAAAGTCCTAAAATTGAAATTATTAGTTCTAAGTTTATGAATGTTCTTTATCCCCCTGATAAATACTTCCAACTTGGTTTTTCCAAAAAGATATTCTCAATATATACTCAGCTGAATGTTAATGTGAGCATTTGAAAAGCTAACATAGTACACAGGTATATGGAATCATCTCTCATAAATTCAGGACATCTAATAGAAAGCCAGGTTGGCTCACACTGTCCTATTGCCACTTTAACCTTCCATTTTATGCATCATTCCTCTTCTTTCAATACCTTTCCTTGCCAGCCATAAAGTTTTCTTATCCACTTCTATTTCTTTTGTGAAAGGAGAATATTTAAAGTGAAGTACATTAAGATGTTAGGACCTTTTCCAAGGCAATAGCTATGCTTTAAAGACAATGGCTGGAGAGAGAAAGCATATTTAATTCATAGGAGCAACACACTCCATAATGTGGAGCCCAGCAGAAAAAGTAATCGGACAAAAGGTTCAAGGTTTCTAGAATCATGGACACCCAAGAGCTTTTAAGGAAAATTGGATCTGTTCTTTCACAAAGGGCAAGTGTTCACTGTGCAAATGGCAAGTGTTCACAGAGTTATCTAGTGACAAATGGCTGTGCTGAAAGTCTCATCAGAAAGGACTTTCTGGGGCCAGCCTTCAGAGAGATCAAACAACTAAATCGATGAAGTGAATGGCACATATTTTGACCCAGGGATTTGGATCCAGAACTCTGAAAATAAAATACAAATCCATGCTTGTCAACTTGGCCATTTGGGAAAATGTATGAAAATCTTACCTACCTAAGGAAATGTCTATAAGAGACTTGGCAGCTTAAATAGTTGTCATACTGTTTATTAATGAATAGTAATACATGCAATTTAGCTTTAAGAAAGGGGAAAATGTTTCCACAGTGAATAGCTATTAAAATATGATAAATAGATCTCCCTCTGTGCTTTGCCTTATAAACAAAGTAGCCTCTGTAAGTTGTCTTTTGGTAATTTATAATAGCCAAAATTTCTACTATGGAAGGAATAAGGTAAGTTTGTTTTCAAACTCTCCTTAAAGAATAAAAAGAAAATAAAAAACCAAGTCAGAAAAAGCCCAGTATAGTTGAATCCAATTCTTGAGTTATATATTTAAAAGCAAGTCATTTGTTCAAGAAATAGGAAAAAATAAATTCTTCCATCTCCCTAAAAACCAATCTTCACTTTTAAACATTAACCCTTTAACCCAAACATGTCCCACAGAAACATTAGAAAAATACAATCACCTACCCCATTCAGATAATAGAACTATATAAGGTTTGTGCATGTGTGTTTGTTTGAAATTGTTTTGGAGGGTTTTGCTGTTGTGAGAAGGGAGATTAAAAGAGAGAGAGAGAGAGAGAGAGAGAGAGAGAGAGAGAGAGAAGATGTGATTTGTTTCCCCCCGGAACTCTTAGAAGATAAGGTGACGTCCACTCAATGACTAGACATGACTAAGGACTGACAGCCACTTACAATGTTATCATCTTCTGAGAGGGCTGCTGCTGGTTTTGTGGGCACTATCTCCACAGTAGCAGGCACTTAGTCGCTCAATGTTATTTGAAGAGGTTTAAGAGGTACTGCAGCTGCTGCATCTCAGGGTTCTATTTTTAATTGGGGTGAACTTAACTGGGGCCTGAATCTCTTCAAGAGAGAGACTCTCAGGAAACATTTATGGTAAATCCCCTGACAGCAGCAGAATATTAAGATAACTCAATAATCAAATCCTCTGAGAACCAAGTACTTTTCCAGAAAGTCAACTTGAACAGAAGAGTCGCAGGGCTGGGGGGGGGGGGGTGTGATATTTTTTGACTCTGCCATCTGCAAGGTGGACAAAATACATATGACAACTTACATTTTTGCATTATGAAAGAGGAAACTAAGGCTCAGAGAGGTTAAGTGACATGATCATGGTCATAGAATAAGTAGTAGTGCTTTGATTCCTACCCATAGTTCCTGAAGCCATTGCAGTGATTTTTCTACTATTTGCTGCCTTCTGGTGACATATTTTGAAAGGTTTCATTGCCCTTTTTGTTAGTGTTGTTTTGTTTTCCCAATTAGATGGCAGGGTCACAATTAGTCATCTGTATTCATTTTAGGTTAGTGAATAGAGATATGGTCCTACTGAATCATCTAATGGGTTAGAATGAAAGGTTTCATTGGAGATCTAGACCACACAAGTGCACACACTGAATAATATCATCAACATGAGAGCAAACCAGGCAATTTTACAAGTAGGTATGCCCTACCTGTCCAAAGTAAGAGATTAAGGGTGACTGCTGTCTACTGCTCTCATATAATACCGAGTCCATTTTGAGATGACACCCAGGAGGTGACTCTCCCTGTCAAAGAAGATATAAAACATCTCATTCAATGCACAGAGAATATTACAGAGAATATTGATCCCCAGAGAGACCAATCCTATACAGACATAAAGAAAAGGCCTATGAGATTCTTTTTTTTTTTTTAATGACATGCTTTTATTTGCTCTTTAGAATTGAACAGAAAATTTTGGTTTTCACATATCAAATAAATGATACATTCATTTAATTTATGAGTAATCTGTGCCTTCACTAGAAAGATCCAAACATGAGACAAAATTTTCTTTTGGTTTGCTTTATCAAAATAACTATGAACATTGCATTTTTAAGCCTATGAGATTCTTAAGACTAGGAAAAGAGACTTGCATCTGTGCTCTGCCAACCTCACAGAGTAAAAGACTAATTTTTTTTTCTAGAGTTAATAGTATCTGATGCAAGAAGTGAAGATCTCATCAGAGACCAAGAGATGTAAAATTCATAGTAGAGAATCCAGGGTCTACTAAATTTTCCCTAAATATGCTAACAGTTATATCCCATGTCTTTACCAAAAATACCAAAACCAAATGTAGAATCCTGACAATTGATACACGCATAGCACCCATATGTGCACAGCTTTAATGTTTATAGTTCCTGTTATTTTTAAGTATCCTCCAAAAGACTACCTATACAATTAGTGTGCAAATTAGAATCCTAGGCTATAGTTGAATGTCTTAAGTTACATTTGTTCATAGGTACTGCATCTTAGCAAGGTATCATTTTCCATTACATTATTATATATGCAAGTATTCCCAGAATGTAACAACAATTTTTTAGCACAAAATAACTCCTAAATGTTATTAATAGTGAAATATCAAGACAATACAAGAATGAAGGAAATGTGTGTAAATTTAACTTTCCCTCATGAACACTCAAAAATGAATAAAATAAAAATTGCTTTTGGTAGTTATACTCTAGGTTTCACAGAGGCAGAGCTACATCTGTAAAGATTATCACTGTACCCAGGTGCCTAGTAACAGATTAGCTGACACATAGTCAGTGTTCAGTAAGTGTGAATTTTATCCATTCAGCAGATAGATGGAAGGAATAGATAATGAACTCTAGTTTAACTGTAGAATCTATTAGTCTGTCATGCATCTGCTAACTTGAACTTGGATGTTTTGGAATCACAGAATTCAGATCTAGATTTCTCCATGCAAAAGTAGGGGGGAACTTTCCATCTCCTAAGGTCTTCTTCAATTTTTTTCTTTTGTGTTCTGTAGTTTTCATTGTAGAGGTCTTTCACCTTTTTTTGTTAGCCTCAAATATCTTTTGAGGCTACTGTGAAAGAGAGAGTTTTCCTAATTTCTCTTTCGGTGGATTCATCATTGATGTATAGAAATGTATTTGATTTATGGGTGTTAATTTTATATCCTGCTACTTTGCTGAATTTATTTATTGGTTCTAGAAGTTCTCTGGTGGAATTTTTTGGATCTCCTAAATATAGAATCATGTCATTGGCAAATAGTGATAGTTTGAGGGTTTTTTTTTTTTTTCCTATTTGTATCTCTTTAATTTCTTTCTTCTGCCTAATTGCTCTGGCTAGAGTTTAAAATAGAAAATCTTGAAGACATCAACAAATTTCTAGAGACATATGACCTATCCAAACTGAATCAGGAGGACATACACAATTTAAACAGATCAATTTCAAGCAATGAAATAGAAGATGCCATCAAAAGCCTACCAAGAAAAACCCAGGACCAGACAAATTCTCAGCTGAGTTCTACAAGCCCTTCAAACAAGAATTAGCACCAATACGTCTCAAATTATACTATAAAATAGAGAAGGAGGGAACCCTTTCAAACTCATTCTATGAAGCTAGTATCACCCTGATACCAAAACCAAACAAAGATACATCAAGGAAACTTCAGACCACAATCCCTGATGATGTAAAAATTCTTAATAATTCTGGAAAATTGCATACAAACACATGTTAAAAAAAATAGTGCACCATGATCAAGTGGGGTTCATCCCAGGGATGCAAGGTTGTCTCAACATATAAAAATCAATAAATGTCATTCATCACATCAATAGACTTAAAGACAAGAATCGTATGCTCATTTCAATAGATGCAGAAAAAGCATTTGACAAAATACAGCACCTCTTTGTGTTCAAAACACTAGAAAAACTAGGCATAATAGGAACATACCTTAACATTGTAAAAGCTGTCTATGCTAAGCCCAAGGCTAACATCATTCTAAATACAGAAAAATTGAAAGCATTCCCTCTAAGAGCTGGAACAAGACAAGGATGCCCTCATTCACCATTTTTATTCAAGAGGGCCTTATTAATAAATCAGAAACTCAGTTACTTTAAAAATCAAAATACTACAGTTTGCTTCAGATCAATATGGTGGCAAAATCACACCCCCCACCAAATCACTGTTTATTCTTTAGTTACGGTACTTAGCACATTGTATCATTGTTGTTTACTTAACTACCTACTTCCCTACTGGATGTCAGGCAATCAGAGGACAGGGTAAGGGTTTCATCTCTTTGTCTCCAATGACACCTCAGACCTGACCCCATCAGATTCAACCAAGGTGTACCAAATTGATTTGGTTGACATACAACTTACCTCAGTAATAGGTTCTCTGAGCTACACCAAACATCAAATCAAAAAACATAATGAGAAACTGATTTAAGGAAATGGGCAAACATCTGCCCATCTGTTGCCATTAATAGAAGCAATAGAATCTCAGTTTGAAGTCATCCTTGGCCAATTAGTGATCCTTTCTCAAATTTTTGAATAATAATAATTGTTGGGTATGTAGCTCAATGGTAGAGCAGCCCTGAGTTCAATCCCCACCACACACACACACACACAAAAACACTATATAAATACACCACACACACACACACACACACACACACACACATTTGGTGGGGGAGCTTACTTTTTTTTCCTTACAACTAGGAAGGATATTAAAACTCTGGCTTATGAAAAATCCCATTCAAAGTTAGTGACTGAGGGCTGGGGATGTGGCTCAAGCGGTAGCGCGCTTGCCTGGCATGCGTGCGGCCCGGGTTCGATCCTCAGCACCACATAAAACAAAGATGTTGTGTCCGCCGAAAACTAAAAATAAATAAATAAATATTAAAAAAAAAAAAAAAAAAACAAAGTTAGTGACTGAAAGATAGATCATTGCATAGAAGAAAGTAGGCAGCCAAAGATCTTTGGGGAATTGTGGCATAAATGAAAGATGAGAGAATGCCAAGAAACAGGGTCTAGACAGAGTTGCCAGAAGCACAGGAAAATTAAGAAGATTCATGATTTCAAACAACAAATTATATAGCCAGGGTTTGTCATCACTACAACAACTGGTCTTCCAAATGGCAAGGCCTGGCTACCTGTCACTGACCCCACAGCTGAAACATCCTGGAGGTATTGCTGGATGGCACATAACCAGGTTGTGTCTATTGAGGGAAGCGTCATATCGCCACTGTGTCAGAATGGAACTAACTGGCTGTCAGAGTTGAAAGAGAATTCAAGTAGAAACCCCTTTCAAAAAAAGAAGAGAGGGCTGGGGATGTGGCTCAAGCGGTAGTGTGCTCGCCTGGCATGCATGCGGCCCCGGGTTCAATCCTCAGCACCACATACAAAGATGTTGTGTCCGCCGAAAACTAAAAATAAATATTAAAAAATTCTCTCTCTCTCTCTCTCTTTAAAAAAAAGAAGAAGATGAGAGGGAAGGGGAGGGGGATAGTAGGGGATAGGAAAGGTAGCAGAATACAACAGTCATTAATATGGTATTATGTAAAAATGTGGATGTGTAACCGATGTGATTCTGCAACTTGTATTTGGGGTAAAAAATAGGAGTTCATAACCCACTTGAATCAAATGTATGGAAGATGATATGTCATGAGCTTTGTAATGTTTTGAACAACCAATAAAAAAAGAAGAAGAGATAGAGAATTTATAGATCTAAAGATTCAAGCAGTTGATGGAAATATAGGAACTGTTTCATAGAGTAGAGGGTCAAACCCATTCCTGGCATTTCTAGCAGATACTAGTAAAGTGCTGGGAGTTTATTTGAGCTCTGTGCTAAAATCCACACATACTGTCACTAACAAATGGCTCAGTTTTTGAATAGGCAGGTGATGGCACCTCATTAACCAGGGAGGTATGGGAGGGAGGATTAAAATGAGCAAATAGTAGCTCCGATAACACAGCAAATACCCTTATAGAACATAGCCCAGTTTGGGTCTCTTACTCTGAATTTAGAGCTAGCACTACGTATCTTTCATGCCTTCTCAGTTTAGGAGTTTAGAGCAGGTTGAAATGGAAATAAACTAAGAACCAGGATTCATTATCAACTTACCCTGTGCTGAGTACCATACCATATCATCTCATTCAAGATTCAGCATCATATTAGAAATTAGGCATCACTACCCTATTTTATAAACAGAAACTAAGAGGCAGAGAAGGGGAAGATTTCACATACGTGAAGAATTATGCTGCCTGGCATCTGAATTTGGGTTTTTCTGGCCCTATAGCTCCATTTGAAATTTCCCAACAGAGTTGGTGGTTGCACAAGCGGGTTATGGGAAAGCCCTACTCAGTCCACTCTGTTTTAGGATAATGTGCCCTTCAAATCCAGATGGTAAATTCCCTGGGTGAACCGTGCAAATAACACGTGATTACTCTGGAAACCTGCACTTTATTATTTCTGTCTTACTCTTAAAACACATGGTGGCCATAGCAGTTGGAAACAAATGGGAGATGACCTGGTGCTGGGAAAGTGAATAACCCTGTAATTAGCCAAGTTAATATACTGCAGTTTCCATAAATAACATGCAGTTTACTTTTGTTATTAAATGACATTTAATATTAAAAAGTGGGGGGAGGTGTCTGATGTCGGAAAAAAATATGGTCTCAGGAACATTGTAAGGATAAAAATATTCTTAAAAACCATATCTTTAATTTTGAATGATCTTTACATCCTTGCAAAAAGGAACCTTCAGCATTTCCCTTGTAGCCTGAGGGCTTGATTACTTATTGTATTAGATGTGTGAGTGGTAGAGTAAAACTTCCATTTGAAAATTTGCCTACAGAGAAGTCAGCTTGTTTTTATCCAATACAGGGAGTCTCCAGGTCAAGGTTCCACCCCATGGAGCCTGAGCAGTGACAGAAGAGGATTATAGTGTTAGATCATGCAGCCTACACAGTTCCTCCCAAAGTTCTTGGAAATGGCTACAAACCACCCCTGAGCTAGACATGTAAGTCTCCTCACACATTCTTCATTCCTAACTGCCTGGGTCAAACTCATTTTCTCCTTACCTACTTTTTCTGGGAATGCATTATTCACTATTTCTGCTTTGGAAGTATTCTCTCTCTCTTTTTTTTTTTCCATTTTGTGGCTTTGCTATCTAATTTCCAGCAAAAAATCCATGAAGCAGAGTTGACATTTAGTTCCAGGGTCTGTGCAGGGGACTATAGATGTGCAATGAATGTTAAATCATGATGACAACAATAGACCCCAATTTTTACCATGTGATCCCAGTAAAACACTTCATTTTCCCAACTGTATAAACTCTGCAAAGCTTTGACCCCAAAATAGCTTTGTGTGCATGCACATTCATGTGCATGTGCGCGCACACACACACGTTTCTATGGTTTCCGTTACCATAGGAGGTGTTTCCATTATGCCCCACTTTATGTTTATAAAACACTTCATTGCTATGGTCTCTAGGAATATTGCTATAGTTAAATGAATACGAAATATCAGGGGAAAAGAAAAGAATTAAAATATAGGAAGCTAATAGGGAACAGAAAATTACAGAGGGTAAGAACAGGTGATGATTTTAAAAAGCAATTATTTTCTAAAAATAATTTTATCCTGACATATTTCTTTATTATGACATATTTCACTGCTCATTCTGATTCTCTCTGTCCACTGTAGCCCAACTCAGAGATATGGAGAGAAGACCATCCTTCTCAGTCTTAATATATTTTTTGAAAGGGTCTGGACCCCAGATCAAATCATGCTACATTTTTCTAACTCCAACAACAGTGTCCAAAGAGATATAGGATTGAAGAACGGTCTTGTAAAAGAGAAAATTTTATAAGATTTAAAAAAAAAGTCATAATGACATGAGTGTGGCTCACATCCAAGGTGAGCAAGGCTTGGATATGCTGAGTCCAGCTGCTCATACTGATTTCATAATTGCCAATTATAAGTCTCAGATCTTTAATAGCATAAGCTTGGCCATACTGTCAGGCTTGGTCCCAAACTGTGCCCTCCTCTTCCCCCAGCTAAAATTCTCCAATTCTCTTGTCTCAGACCAGACTTTAGGCTAAAAGTTTAGCTAGTTCTCTAGCCCCATCCATAGGAGCCTCTTTGAAATCACACTTGGTGCCAGCCCAGACCTACTCTGATTCTGCAGTCTTTTTGTTTGTTCCCCTGGGCTGAAGTCTTGTATCTGTTTAGTGACCCATGTCCTTCATGAGCCTTCCTCAACTCCCCCTACGCCAGTACACACAAACACACACACACACACACACACACACAGGGTGGGGGGAGATAGTGTGCTGAGCTGATGGAGAACCCAATACCCTGCTGTCTGGATATTTGCCTCATTTAATGTAAGCACCTACCTGTTTTGATCAAGTACTGCCTTACTTGTAGGAGACAACGTTCTGTGAAACTCAGCTCCCATAGGGTGCAGTTTTAAATGCCAGCTTCTCCCACTTCTTCCTCAACATGAGGCTCCCACCTCCTTGTCCAAAGATAGAACAAACCTAATTTGACTGCACCCTCCACTTCCACTCCAAAAACAATTGCTCTAGAAATACTTGTTGACATGTAAATATTTTGATATTCTAATTGTTTTCGTCAGTTCAACAAATATCAAGATACTTCGTGGGCAAAAATCACAAGTTGGAGATTATGGTGATAGAGATGGTACCTACTTACTGCTCCCCAAGGGATAGCTCTTTTTTTTTTAATTGGTTGTTCAAAACATTACAAAGCTCTTGACATATCATATTTCATACATTAGATTCAAGTGGGTTATGAACTCCCATTTTTACTCCAAATACAGATTGCAGAATCACATCAGTTACACATCCACATTTTTACATAATGCCATATTAGTAACTGTTGTATTCTGCTACCTTTCCTATCCTCTACTATCCCCCTCCCCTCCCCTCCCATCTTCTCTCTCTACCCCATCTACTGTAATTCATTTCTCTCCTTGTTTTTTTCCCATTCCCCTCACAACCTCTTATATGTAATTTTGTGTAACAATGAGGGTCTCCTTCCATTCCCATGCAATTTCCCTTTTCTCTCCCTTTCCCTCCCACCTCATGTCTCTGTTTAATGTTAATCTTTTCCTCCTGCTCTTCCTCCCTGCTCTGTTCTTAGTTGCTCTCATTATATCAAAGAAGACATTTGGCATTTGTTTTTTAGGGATTGGCTAGCTTCACTTAGCATAATCTGCTCTAATGCCATCCATTTCCCTGCAAATTCCATGATTTTGTCATTTTTTAGTGCAGAGTAATACTCCATTGTGTATAAATGCCAAGGGATATCTCAGTTGACTCATTTCTTTCTGCAGCCTGGTCCTGAGACAATCAGGAAGCTAGCTTTATCAGAATTCCCAAAGCTGCTTGGGTGATGGGCCTGATTTGAGCCAAAGTCCCAGGAAACTGACATCTAATTCAAATTTTAATTTTACTCCATTGAAAATTGTGTTTGCAATGTAGAAATCAGCTAACATTCACAGAAATAGGATGAATAAGCATCAGGTGCCTCCTGATATGAGGCACTGAGAAGAACACAACATTGCCTCTGTGATATTCCTGCACAAAGTATATGACCTCAATCCAACCACAAGGAAATACCAGACAAACTGAAATTGAGAGACAGGCTGCTACATAACTGAACTATATACTCTTTTCAAAGTTTTCAAAATGAAAAAGGACAAAGAAAAACTGTTCCAGACCAAAATAAATGAAAGAGACATAACAACTGAATGTAATATGTGACTCTAAATTGATCCCTCAACATCCCCTTCCAAAATATTTATATTTGGACAATTGATGGAATAAAGTCTGTAGACCAGATATTAGCATTGAATAAATGTCAATTTTCTGATTATAATATTTATAATGTGCTTATATAAGAGAATTTACTTATTAGAATATACACACCAAAGTTGTTTAAGGGCAAAAGGATAATGTGTTCTACAACTTATTTCCAAATGGTCTGTGAAATAATAGCAAGTAGTTATATAGAGACAAAATGATTTTTTTAAATGTGCTAAAATGGTAAAGATTAGGGAATTCTGGGAAAAGGAATATTGGTCTCTCTTGAGAGACAGTCTAGAATTATTTCAAAATGAAATATTACAAAAGAAATTTTAACCTTCAATAGTAGAAAATTGTCCTATGCTAGTTAGAATGGCTGAACAGGCCACCCACCCACAATGTTGTCCCTGAGCATGACACCCAAGTGTAATATTTCTTTAGCTTAACTGGTGGTAGAAGCCCATGCAGTACATCTTTCTATATTAAGCCTTCTTCCTCCCAGTTTCCTCCCCTGATATATTCGTCTTTTACAGGACATCACAACAAACTCTAAAGTAAAATTCTAGAAAGAGATGGTAGTGCAGGTTGTCAAGAGGCAATTTCCAGGTAGGGCATTTAATTTAACATCAGTGCTCCAATTTCATCTCTAACATGAATTTGATGATCGTACTTAGCTCACGAGGTTGTTATGAGGATATAATGAAACATATATGCACCTGGCACAAAGTTAAGTATTCTACAGATGATACCTACTCTGCATTATTACGTCAAATATGTTGAGAACTGCAGAGGAATAAGGAAATCAATCAAATAAGTCAGCACTACCCACAATGACTTCACATCAGCAGGGCACAATGGGCTAGACTCCAAAAGGGAATGTGAATTCCAGCAACTGTGTATCCATGACTGAATTGAGAAATGCCCCAAATCCAAAGTAACAGAAGACATGAGCACACATAAGCAACTTAATTCCATTTTAGGGCTGTGACAAATCTAAAACAAAGTGGAAATTACAGGCAACAGCTTAAGGAAAAATGAAACCCAAAAAAGTACTTTGTCTCCCAGTGGGAGACTTCAAAAAGATAGGGAAGAATATTTGATTGTGAGACAAAAACACGTGTAACTTTCTCATTTCCTGCTCACGAGATGCTCTGGCTGCCCTTATTTAAGTTGTGCTGAGGACATATAATAAGAGACTGAGCAGATATAAATGTTCAGCAAGACGATTCTTTACGACTCCTTGGCACCCCATGCCAAACATTAATAAGGTTTACGAGAAGCCAGTGAGCACTGTAAATTGTTCTCCTTCCAATTTGAATCATGCTGTAGACTTCATTTGTTTCCTGCATGCTGCTCTGACAAAGAGAGATAAATCTGATAAAGTTCTCTAACTTGGAAAGAGATTTGTTTTGTGTCCAGGGAATCTATCCATAAGAGGAAAAGGTTATTGGGCCTGGAGCCATGGGTAATAACATGTGTACCTGAACCACTCTTTTGATACGCTGAGCACTGTCACGCAGGATTCTCTGCTTATTCAGCCTTTTTAAACAGTCCTGAAGGAATATTTTTGTGCAGCCCTGTCAGCCACAAACTCGCCTGCAGTTCAGTGATTTAGAACCAAAATGTCATTAAGTGAGCTATATTTTACTCGTAAAGGCTGGGTGGCCATCACTTCAGTATTCTGTCACGCTAAACCCCATCGCTTATTTACATTTTTAATATTTAGAAGGTAAATAGTCCCAAGACACATATTCTAGTTCATACCTTGTCAAAGCAAATCAGAGAAAAGAAATTGGCTTCATCTTGCTTTTCAAGTATTTCAGACTGTTTTGCATTCTGGCCCTAGCAATATTTTTCTTAAAACAGTAGTGTTATATTATAATTGCATGTAGGCAAAGTCATAACTGACAACTCTCAGAAAGGAAATTTTCCATCTTGTGTGGAAAAAGATGGATACCAGACATGTTTTACACAGCACTACATTCACATTCTTTCTTAAAACCCAGGAATCTCAAAAACTGCACTTAGAAGTAAGTAGAAATCTGAGCAACGCTCTCTGTTTAAAAATCATGAGATTCTTTTAGTAAGTATCACTGATAACTCTTTTTTAAACACAAGGATCTCAAATAGACACTGAAAAGTTAAAGGACTAAGTTTAAACTACAACAAATTTACCTAGAATAATTGTCATATTGCTACAACAGAATCTGAATTTTGTACAAAAAAATAAATAAAACTGTAGCAATTACTGCTGTATACATCAACACTGCTACTGACAATGAAACTCTCAAGTCATACCTAGTACTTATTGAATACTTGCTGGATGCCAGCATGGGGGTAAGCACTTGACCATGGATGATTACTTTAATCCTCACTTACTGACCCTGGGGCCCCATTCTACAGAGAAGAGTAGGACTCAGAGGAAATGATCTGCCTGAGGCCAAAGTGTCTTTTAGTGGAAGATTCCACATTTAATCTTAAGTCTTACTCCAGAGCTCAAGCTTAGCCTCTTTGCCATACCACTTCTGTCTTCTAATTCTAGCCTATTTCTCCAGCAGCAAAACTCTTGCCAAGACTGTGAGTACTAGTGACACCAAAAAGTCAGAAATTTCTTAGAAGACCCATCTGGAGTTCTAACTGGGGAAAATGATGATATAAAAATATATAGACTGAGACGTCACCTGGATTGGGAGTGGACACACAGGGAAAATCCAAGATCCCAAAGATGGCAAGCAGCCCATTTGTTGGTAATTCAACAAATATATTGAGTACCTACTGTGTGCCTGTCACGCTCCAGGCCCTTAAATCTATGCAAGTAATGCGCCTTTGGATTCTTGTATTCACTGAATGTTTTTTAATTGGAAATTCAAATGTCAGGTTCTGTACTGGGAGGCAGAATTTCCAAATACAGAGCTTCTGGTTTCAAGGACTTCAAAATCCAGTGCAAATCTGACAGACAAGAATCAAGAGTCCTTTATTCTTCACTACTTTGTCTTTATTCTCTTCTTTCCCCTAAAAACCAAAGGTTAACTTCCACATCCAAAATCAAGTGTTTGAGGTACATCATGTTGGTTTTTATAATTACCGTATAAAAGAAGCAACAAGCCACAGAAAGTATAAGAGCTGAAAATAACCTTAAAGACCAGTCATGCTCTGAGTCTACAGGTGAGGAAACTGAGGCCTGTCTTACAGGAAATGACTGGAAGGGTTGTGTTCTGAGCCATGTCATTTGGTTTCCAGAGACTTTGTTCTTCCCCAATGCACCATGGTACCTCCTGCATGATCAACCCGTCCCTTCTGCCTGCCAGGAGAAAATGAAAAGTTTTATTGTTCATAATTTTGGATAAGTCGCAATATTGTGGGTTCATATAAATTCACTCACAAATTATACTCAATAAACCCCAGTGAGCAATTTAAAGTCGTGATACCACCCCCACTCTTGCTGGGAGGGCAAGGTGATGATGGAACAGGAGGGAGGAGAATGGGGAAAGCTCATAAATTATAGAAGCAAAGGAGTGATTTCATCAAAGTGCCAAGCTCGGTCCATGGAATGTTTCAATTGTATAAAATTTATAGTTTTCTGAGGAGGATGATTTACGGGCCCTAATTTTCCACAATAAAAAGCTCAGTGGGGATTCTGTGAATGAAATATCTTTTAAAAAATAAATAAAAAATATAGTTCGAAATGAGGGTCAATGGTGCCATGTCTGGTGAATAACTCCTTCTCGGATCAGCTCCAAAAATGAGTCACAGGAGAAAGACCCCATAAAACATGTGTTATTTAAAAAGGCATATGAAGTTGTATAATAAATAAGCTATATGCAGAAAAGCATATCTGATCCAATTTGTTGAATTGATAGGATTATATCTTCATCACTGAATTTCCATGAGAAAAGAGGAACTGGATAGAAATTCAGTTCTAATGGGTTTTAATGAAAGTTAAGATGATTGAACAATGGGAAAGGCTGAAGAAAAATGAAATCTTATTAAAAATAATTAAGGAGAGCTTCCAATCACTCCTGCAAGGTAGGCAGGCCTGCGACCCACCAGCAGAAGAGGAGCAACGGCCTGCTGAGAGGCAGAGCCGCCCCCTCCCCCTGCGCCGGCAAGGTAGAGGGAACTGTGACCACCCACAGAGCAGGCCCAGCGGCCTGCTGAGGGGCAGAGCCGCCCCCCACCCCCCGCGCCTGCCAGGTAGGCGGAACTGTGACCACCAACAGAAAAGGCTCAGTGGCCCGCGGCGGGACAGAGCTTCCAATCACTCCTGCAAGGTAGGCGGGCCTGCGACCCACCGGCAGAAGAGGAGCAGCGGCCTGCTGAGAGGCAGAGCTGCCCCCTCCCCCCGCGCCTGCAAGGTAGACGGAACTGTGACCACCATCAGAACAGGCCAGACCTGTAACCGACAGACAGAACAGGCCCAGTGGCCTGAGGAAGGGTAGAGCTGCCCCGCCCCCCACGCCTGCAAGGTAGGCGGACCTGCGACCCACTGGCAGAACAGCCCCAGAGGCCTGCAGAGGGGCAGTGCCGCTGCCTGCGCCTGCAAAGTAGGCAGAACTGCGACCACCGAAAGAACAAGCCTAGCGGCCCACAGAGGGACAGAGCCGCCGCCCGCGCCTGCAAGGTAGGCGGACCTGCTACCGACCGGCAGAGCAGGCCCAGTGGCCTGCCAGCGTGGTAGGCACATTGCCCCAATTGGAGGAGGGGCAGAGCCGCCGCCCGCGCCTGCGAGGGAGACTTTGCAACTATACAAGACCAATATAAATATATAGGGGGAAAATTCAATAGCACAACAGTTTCACCAAATAGAAAGGAACGCGAACAGTATGAAGAGACAAGGAAAGAAAGGACCACAAGCAATGCAGGTCAACTCAACGTTAGAAGAGGTAATAGCTGCAGCAGATGGAATGTCAGATAAAGAATTCAGGATATACATGCTTCAAACGATCTAGAGTCTCAAGGAAGACATCAGACAGCAAAATCAGACAATGAAAGATCACTTCAACAATGAATTACATAAACAAATCCAAGAAGCAAAAGATCAACTATACAGGGAGATAGAGGTTATAAAAAACAAACAAACAGAAATCCTAGAAATGCAGGAAGCAATAAACCAACTTAAAAACTCAATTGAGAATACTACCAGCAGAGTAGAACACTTAGAAGATAGAACATCAGACAATGAAGATAAAGTATTTCAACTTGAAAAGAACATAGACAGCTCAGCAAGACTGTTAAGAAACCATGAGCAGAACATCCAAGAAATATGGGATAACATCAAGAGACCAAATTTAAGGGTCATTGGGATACAGGAAGGGACAGAGTTTCAAACCAAAGGAATGAGCAATCTATTCAATGAAATAATACGAGAAAACTTCCCAGACTTGAAGAATGAGACAGAATCCCAAATCCTAGAAGCCTACAGGACGCCGAATGTGCAAAATCATAAGAGACCCACACCTAGACACATTATAATGAAGATGCCCAACATACAGAATAAGGAGAGAATTTTAAAAGCTACAAGAGAAAGGAAGCAGATCACATTTAGGGGTAAGCCAATCAGGATAACAGCTGATCTTTCAACACAGACTCTGAAAGCTAGAAGATCCTGGAATAACATATTTCAAACACTGAAAGAAAATGGGTTCCAACCAAGAATTGTGTTTCCAGCGAAATTAAGCTTCAAGATGGAAGATGAAATTAAAACCTTCCATGATAAACAAAAGTTTAAAGAATTCGCAGCTAGAAAACCATCTCTTCAAAACATCCTAGCCAAAGTATTACAGGAAGAGGAAATGGAAAATAACAATGAAAACCAACAGTGGGAGGTAGGACAGTAAAGGGGGGAAAAATAATCAAAGAGGAAAACAAACCATGTTTAGTAACATAAATAAACAAATATGGCTGGAACAACAACCCATATCTCAATAATAACCCTAAATGTTAATGGCTTAAACTCACCAATTAAGAGACACAGGCTAGTAGAATGGATCTCAAAACAAGACCCAACAATATGCTGCCTACAGGAGACGCATTTGATAGGAAAAGACATACATAGGCTGAAGGTGAAAGGTTGGGAAAAATCATATCACTCATATGGACTTCGGAAACAAGCAGGAGTGTCCATACTCATATCAAATAAAATAGATTTCAAGCCAAAGTTAATCAAAAGGGATAAAGAGGGACACTACATACTGCTTAAGGGAACCATACACCAACAAGACATAACAATCATAAATATATATGCCCCAAACAATGGTGCAGCTATGTTCATCAAACAAACTCTTCTCAAGTTCAAGAGTCTAATAGACCACCATACAATAATCATGGGAGACTTCAACACACCTCTCTCGCCACTGGACAGATCTTTCAAACAAAAGTTGAATAAGGAAACTATAGAACTCAATAACACAATTAATAACCTAGACTTAATTGACATATATAGAATATACCACCCAACATCAAGCAGTTACACTTTTTTCTCAGCAGCACATGGATCCTTCTCAAAAATAGATCATATATTATGTCACAGGGAAACTCTTAGACAATACAAAGGAGTAGAGATAATACCATGCATCCTATCTGATCATAATGGAATGGAACTGAAAATCAACAATAAAAGAAGGAAGGAAAAAGCATACATCACTTGGAGAATGAACAATAGGTTACTGAATGATCAATGAGTTATAGAAGACATCAAGGAGGAAATTAAAAAATTCTTAGAGATTAATGAAAACACTGACACAACATATCGGAATCTATGGGACACATTGAAAGCAGTTCTAAGAGGAAAATTCATTGCTTGGAGTACATTCCTTAAAAAAAGAAAAAACCAACAAATAAATGATCTCATACTTCATCTCAAAATCCTAGAAAAAGAAGAGCAAAACAACAGCAAAAGAAGTAGAAGGCAAGAAATAATTAAAATCAGAGCTGAAATTAATGAAATCAAAACAAAAGAAACATTGAAAAAATTGACAAAACTAAAAGTTGGTTCTTTGAAAAAATAAACAAAATCGAAAGACCCTTAGCCATGCTAACGAAGAGAAGAAGATAGAGAACTCAAATTACTAGCATACGGGATGAAAAAGGCAATATCACAACAGACACTTCAGATATACAGAAGATAATCAAAAATTATTTTGAATCCTTATACTCCAATAAATTAGAAGATAGTGAAGGCATCGATAAATTTCTTAAGTCATATGATCTGCCCAGATTGAGTCAGGAGGATATAGAAACCTAAACAGACCAATATCAATTGAGGAAATAGAAGAAACCATCAAAAGACTACCAACTAAGAAAAGCCCAGGACCGGATGGGTATACAGCAGAGTTTTACAAAACCTTTAAAGAGGAACTAATACCAATACTTTTCAAGCTACTTCGGGAAATAGAAAAAGAGGGAGAACTTCCAAATTCATTCTACGAGGCCAACATCACCCTGATACCTAAACCAGACAAAGACACTTCAAAGAAAGAAAACTACAGACCAATATCTCTAATGAACCTAGATGCAAAAATCCTCAATAAAATTCTGGCGAATCGGATACAAAAACATATCAAAAAAATTGTGCACCATGATCAAGTAGGATTCATCCCTGGGATGCAAGGCTGGTTCAATATACGGAAATCAATAAATGTTATTCACCACATCAATAGACTTAAAAATAAGAACCATATGATCATCTCGATAGATGCGGAAAAAGCATTCGACAAAGTACAGCATCCCTTTATGTTCAAAACTCTAGAAAAACTAGGGATAACAGGAACATACCTCAATATTGTAAAAGCAATCTATGCTAAGCCTCAGGCTAGCATCATTCTGAATGGAGAAAAATTGAAGGCATTCCCTCTAAAATCTGGAACAAGACAGGGATGCCCTCTCTCTCCACTTCTGTTCAACATAGTTCTCGAAACACTGGCCAGAGCAATTAGACAGACAAAAGAAATTAAAGGCATCAAAATAGGAAAAGAAGAACTTAAATTATCACTATTTGAAGATGACATGATTCTATACCTAGCAGACCCAAAAGGCTCTACAAAGAAACTATTAGAGCTAATAAATGAATTCAGCAAAGTGGCAGGATATAAAATCAACACACATAAATCAAAGGCATTCCTGTATATCAGCGACAAATCCTCTGAAATGGAAATGAGTACAACCACTCCATTCACAATATCTTCAAAAAAAATAAAATACTTGGGAATCAACCTAACAAAAGAGGTGAAAGACTTATACAATGAAAACTACAGAACCCGAAAGAGAGAAATAGAAGAAGATCTTAGAAGATGGAAAAATATACCCTGTTCATGGATAGGCAGAACTAACATCATCAAAATGGCGATATTACCAAAAGTTCTCTATAGGTTTAATGCAATGCCAATCAAAATCCCAACGGCATTTCTTGTAGAAATAGAGAAAGCAATCATGAAATTCATATGGAAAAGTAAACGACCCAGAATAGCAAAAACAACTCTAAGCAGGAAGTGTGAATCAGGCGGTATAGCGATACCAGACTTCAAACTATACTACAGAGCAATAGTAACAAAAACAGCATGGTACTGGTACCAAAACAGGCGGGTGGACCAATGGTACAGAATAGAGGACACAGAAACCAATCCACAAAACTACAACTACCTTATATTTGATAAAGGGGCTAAAAGCATGCAATGGAGGAAGGATAGCATCTTCAACAAATGGTGCTGGGAAAACTGGAAATCCATATGCAACAAAATGAAACTGAATCCCTTTCTCTCGCCATGCACAAAAGTGAATTCAAAATGGATCAAGGAGCTTGATATCAAATCAGAGACACGCCGTCTGATAGAAGAAAAAAGTTGGCTACGATCTACATACTGTCGGGTCGGGCTCCAAATTCCTCAATAGGACACCCATAGCACAAAAGTTAATAACTAGAATCAACAAATGGGACTTACTCAAACTAAAAAGTTTTTTTCTCAGCAAAAGAAACAATAAGAGAGGTAAATAGAGAGCCTACATCCTGGGAACAAATCTTTACTCCTCACACTTCAGATAGAGCCCTAATATCCAGAGTATACAAAGAACTCAAAAAATTAGACAATAAGAGAACAAACAACCCAATCAACAAATGGGCCAAGGACCTGAACAGACACTTCTCAGAGGAGGACATACAATCAATCAACAAGAACATGAAAAAATGCTCACCATCTCTAGCAGTCAGAGAAATGCAAATCAAAACCACCCTACGATACCATCTCACTCCAGTTAGATTGGCAGCCATTATGAAGTCAAACAACAACAAGTGCTGGCGAGGATGTGGGGAAAAGGGTACACTTGTACATTGCTGGTGGGACTGCAGATTGGTGCAGCCAATTTGGAAAGCAGTATGGAGATTTCTTGGAAAGCTGGGAATGGAGCCACCATTTGACCCAGCCTATTCCCCTTCTCGGTCTATTCCCTAAAGACCTAAAAAGAGCATGCTACAGGGACACTGCTACATCGATGTTCATAGCAGCACAATTCACAATAGCAAGACTGTGGAACGAACCTAGATGCCCTTCAATAGATGAATGGATTAAAAAAATGTGGCATTTATACACAATGGAGTATTACTCTGCATTAAAAAATGACAAAATCATAGAATTTACAGGGAAATGGATGGCATTAGAGCAGATTATGCTAAGTGAAGCTAGCCAATCCCTAAAAAACAAATGCCAAATGTCTTCTTTGATATAAGGAGAGTAACTAAGAACAGAGTAGGGTCGAAGAGCATGAGAAGAAGATTAATATTAAACAGGGATGAGAGGTGGGAGGGAAAGAGAGAGAGAAGGGAAATTGCATGGAAATGGAAGGAGACCCTCAGAGTTATACAAAAGTACATACAAGAGGAAGTGAGGGGAAAGGGAAAAATAATACAAGGGGGACAAATGAATGTCAGTAGAGGGGGCAGAGAGAGAAGAGGGGAGGGGAGGGGAGGGGAGGGGAGGGGGGGTAGTAGAGGATAGGAAAGGCAGCAGAACACAACAGACACTAGTATGGCAATATGTAAATCAATGGATGTGTAACTGATGTAATTCTGCAATCTGTATATGGGGTAAAAATGGGAGCTCATAACCCACTTGAATCAAAGTGTGAAATATGATATATCAATAACTATGTAATGTTTTGAACAGCCAACAATAAAAAATTTAAAAAAAAATAAAAATAAAAAAATAATAATAATTAAGTGAATGTGCCTAACATTCAGGAAAAAATGTAAACATGTACGACTTCTCACAAATTTGATTGAAGTGGAATCAGAGCCTAGATTTCACGAGATCATTTGTAATACCTTCCTCAGTGACAGGGTTTCCTCAGAAAAAACTCTAGCCTCCCCTCCGTCCACAGGAGCAGCAAAGGCTAATTCTGTGAGGACAGGCCCACTGAGTCACAACCAAACTCAACCACAAATGTATGTGGGTAGCTGTGGTTCAACCTCTTAGTTGTGGTTCAACTCAGCTTCCTGCTAGCAGCTAAATATCCCATCAGGCCCTATCCTTGTGTTCTGGACCACAGTCCTAACAAGTTGTCTGAGCCTTGCTAATTTCCCTCCTGAGAGACTGAGTTGACCCCAATCCTGGCATATCCTGATTCCTGCCACCAGCTACCAGATAAATGGCCTTGTATCTCAGCTCCAGCTGAGTGAAACACATCACTCTGGACAGTGGCCTTCCTAGCAAGTTATCTCCTCAACTCATACCCACTAAATGGATCGATTCCTGGGCTCCATTCCCAGAAGACAGAACCTGCTGTTTAACCAAGACTATCTAAATTGTGATGGTGATGATTTAATAAGTGAAACAAGATCAGAACCAGGTTATTCATTTTAAGTACTAGTATTGATTTGCTAGATGAATTTAAGTCTCAAATATGTGTACATTTCCTACTTCTTTCATTTTCATGGTGGGTAGATTTTAAGGTGCTACTCACATGATCCCCATTTCTTTTTGTTCACAGTCCTGTGCCATCCCATCCCCCTTGAGACTGGGGGAGGCCTGGGACTTGCTTAGAATAAATAAAATATAGTAAAGGTGATGGGACGTTGTGCCCAAGATTACTTTATTTTAAGATTATGTTATTTAAAGACTTTAATAGTTTAAGAAAAAAGAAAAAAAGAATCTATCTTACTAGCAAACTTCCTCTAGAGACATCTCAGTTACTGACTTTCAAGAAGGAAATAATATACAATTTTGTAAAAGGGCAAATCAGAGAGCCACGTGACATGGAAATGGGATGGAGGAGACAACCTCTAACTGCTGACAGTAGCCTCCATCTGATAGCCAGGAAGAAGTAGAACCCTCAGTGCCACAACCAAAGGAAATGACTCTTTTTAAAATTTGTTCTTTTTAGTTATACATGACAGTAGAATGTATTTTAGCAGTCCATACGTACACAGAGTATAACTTATTCCATTTAGGATCCCACTCTTGCGGTTGTACATGATGTGAGTTAGCCTGGTCATGTGTACAAATACAAGGCTAGGAAAGTTATGACCAATTAATTCTATTGTCTTTCCTATTCCCCTCTCTTCTCCCTTCCCTTCATTTCCTTTGTCTAATCCAATGGATTTCTATTATTCCCCTGCCCAACCTTCCTTTTTTGGGGGTTAGCATCCAAAAATCAAAGAGAACATTTGGCTTCCTTCACTCAGCATGATATTCTCCAGTTCCATCCATTTACCAGAAAATGCCATAATTTCATCTTTAAGACTAATATTCCATTGTATATATACACCACATTTTCTTTATCCATTTATCTATTGAAGGACACTTAGGTTGTTTCCATAGCTGGGTTATTGTGAATTGAGCTGCTATAAATGTGGATGGGCTGCATCACTGTAGTATGTTAATTTTAAGTCCTTTGGGTATAGACCAAAGAGTGGGATAACTGGGTCAAAAGGTGGTTCCATTCTAAGTTTTCTGAGAAATATCCATACTGCTTTTTATACTGGTTGGGCCAACCAGCAATGTATGAGTGAATCTTACTCCCCACATCCTCACCAACGTTTATTGCTACTTATGTTCTTTATAATTGCCATTCTGACTAGAATAAGATGGAATCTCAGTGAGTTTTAATTTGCATTTCTCTAATGGCTAGAGACATTGAACATTTTTTGACCATTCATATTTCTTCTTCTGTGAAATGTTTGTTCATTTCTTTTGCCCATTTATTGACCAGGTTATTTAATTTTCTGGTGTTAAATTTTTTTGAGTTCTTTGTATATCCTGGAAATTAATGCCTTATCTGAGGTAGTGGTGGTGAAGATTTTCTCCCAGTATGTATGATCTCTGTACACATTCTTGATTGTTTCCTTTGCTGTAAAGAAGATTTTCAGTTTGATTCTATCCCATTTATCGATTCTTGACTTTACATCTTACACCTTAGGAGTCTTGTAGAGGAATTTATTTCCTAAGCTGACATGTTGGAGAATTGAGCCTATTTCTTATTCTAGTAAGTTCAGGGTCTCTCTCTGGTCTAATATGTAGGTCCTTGATCTACTTTGAGTTGAGTTTTGTGCAGGATGAGAGATAGGGGTTCAAATCCATTCTATTATATATGAATTTTGCCAGTGATCTTAGAACCCACCTCCAGATGGGAAGCATGCCCAGCCAATGCCTCTACTGCAACTTTACAGAGAACCAGTCAGGACACATGCCCAGTTACTGACCCAGAGAAGCAATAACACGTTGTTTTCTTAACTATTATGTTCTTGGTAATTTGTTGAGCAGCAATGAAGAATCAATACAGCTTTAATTTTAATCAATACCAAAAATATTGCTCATAATGTACCCTGCAATGAGTAATGTAAAGAATTATTTTTAATCTCTTAACATCACCAACATGAAGGAGTTTATGATATGAATGGAAAGATTACACAAATTGAAACAATATCATACAATAAATGAGAGTCAACATATGACAATTTATGATCAATTGCCAAATAAATGTACCAAACATAAGTTTTTTTAAAAGCACTGTAGAAAAAGGTCCTTGGACCTCAGGAGGAGTTTATGAGACATGTACAGGGTGTCTCAAAATTCTACAAGAATTAATAGGGCTTGCTTTGGCAGAGATGAAGAGTAACACAAATTATCACTGCTTCCATGGAGACAGCATGCAACACCTCCATTGTACCAAAGAGTCAAGTTCAGAATGCATTGCATAGTATACCTCTGTTAGAAAACTATGAACATTCTCATCCTTGCAGAACAAAAGGAATTGACAATCACATGACAAGACAAGTACATGACTTCAGTAAGTTATTTCTCTCTCTAAACCTCAGTTCCATCAACTATAATAACAGGAAAAATTAGTGTATCCTCATCAGGTTGTTTTGAAAGTCAAATGACAAAAAGAATTAAAGTGTTTAGCACATGTAAGAAGTTGATAAATGATTGCTGTTATTATTACCAGTAGGACTTCTAATGCTTTTTAGAAGGAAGGGCAGTTCATGCAGGGAACTCACTTTCCACAGGCCTTAGCTAGCGCAGAGTCATGCTAGGAGTCTCCGTCTGTCCCAATACCCTGGCATTGCAAGGAAATGTTGCCTCCAACTCCTTCCTGCCTTGCTTTGTTGGCATTTCTGTGTTGATGGAGAGTCCCTGTATTAAACCATAAATGCCTTTGAAGATAAAGGCCTTGTTTATCTCATCTTCTTAACTTTTACCAGGTCCAAAACAAAGCTTGGCATAAAATAAATCCTCTTGAAGTGGTTTCATTCTGTGCTTTTAGTTTTTACATGACTAGGCAGCACCTCAGAAGCCTGGGGTAGGGGGAAGCCAGAGATAAAGATATTGCTCAAAATGCTAGCCTCTATTCTGTCTCGTTGGAAATATTTTGCTATGGTTCCAGAATTTAATCCCACCCTGTCCAGCTTCAGGGGAATTTCCGTGGCCCAGTCAGTGTAACTCAACCTTTGGTTTTTTAAAGTATACCTATTGGCCACCATGTACACATTCTTTTCTTCTTTTCTTTCAAGATTCCTCTTGAAAAATGTTCCTTGTTTACAAGTTTTTCCACAACAACCAATTGCTGTAATCAGGAAGGACAGCACCACATGAGAAGGTCACATCAATTTATATTCTTACAAGTTATCACTGCTTCCATGGAGACAGCATGCAACACCTCCATTGTACCAAAGAGTCAAGTTCAGAATGCATTGTATAGATTGGGTATTTATAAATATGAGGCATATGTGAATCCTCTGGTTAGATGATGGAATTTACAGTCTTCCTGTTGTTCAGCACTGACACTGGAACATAAGTCCCCAGGAGTTTACTGGAATATTCACATATGGTCAAATATTGCACATACGCTTGGCATCTTGATATATTTGAGATGCAGTGTGTTTTCACACAGACAACTGGCATCTGGCTTGAATGTTGAAAAATATGGAGGGAAAGAGTGATGCCAACAGGAAATCAAAAGAAAAGAGGAGCATGGAGAATGTCCTTTCTCCCAACCTAAAGAGAAATAGAAATGCTACAGCACCATCAGATGATCACCTGTCCAACTCTGAAAATTCAGTTATGCCTTCAGGGTACTTTTACTTAAAATTAATCCAGAATGTTGTTTCCTTAAAATAAATGGAAAAGACATGAACAACAGAGTTGATTTATTTTAAGAATCGAAGCCTTTAGGAAGAGGATGTGGTGAAAGGGGCTTGTGTTCCATCTCTATAAGTTACCAGCTGTGTGTCCTTGGGCAAATTGCAGAACCTCTCTGCACATTGGTTTTTTTCATCTATAAAATGGGAACAGATACACTTGCTGCTTTACTGCATTAGCAGCTGTGATTTCAAATAAGATAATAAGATAGCTGGGTATGGTGACACATGCCTGTAATCCCAGTAACTCAGGAGACTAAGGTAGGAAGGATTGCAAGTTCAAAGCCAGCCTCAGCAATGTAGTGAGGCCTTAAGCAACTTAGTAAGACCCTGTCTCAAAAAAAAAAAAGAATGGCTGGGGAAGTGGCTCAATGGTTCACCTGGGTTAAAAAAAATTAATAAGAAGATAATGTAACCCATAGTAATTATAAAATATAAAATAATATGATTAGCTTCACTGAGTCATTTTGAAAGTGAATATTCATTATCATTGATTTCAAAGCCATTACTGTTAGCTGTAGTAATTTTTTTTTATTTGTCTGCCTAAGAGCATACCTTCTAGAAACTGCCCCTTCAGCAGTTTCCCTCTTGCTCCCAGAGCTCATCAGTAGTGGAGGAGCTGCCACAATAGTCTAGCAGGAGTCTGGCCTGGTCACAGATGTTTGGGACAATATGCCTAAGGTTTAGCCCCATGTCTGTCATCAGGATATATAATGTCACAACAAATCCATATAGAAAATTCCACATGGCACATATTCTTGCTCAAGCCTATTCAAGAGACTTTCTGTCACCCACAACAAAGAAGATTTCTAAGACAATAAGGAGTTATGAGTAAAAAGAAAGCAGCAGAATAATATATTTTTTAAAGGGAAAAATAACAGTAATAAAATAAGGCTGCCTAAGATATAACTGTATAAAGCTGTCGAACTCTCAGCATTGTGACTACTATGTCACATCCAGCAAATCACAATCTCAGGGTGTCTTAATGCTAATATATAAATTGAAATTAGTTTGAAATGTTCACACTACTTGGGATACAAATAAGTACAAATATGATCTTTGATTTTTTTATCAAATATAATACACACACAAAAAAAAAGTATAACTAAAACCAACTGGACAATCTCCTACTGGCTTCATTTTTTGTTGTTCCTTCCCTGCATCATCCAAGAACCCTGGGAGGCTTAAATAAACCAAAGAAGAGAGTTGCCTAATTTTTAGTTAAAAGCATACAAAGGATGCCATCGCATGATCTCTGCTAGCAGCACACTCCCTTGGCACCACACTCCACCCAGGCTGCCTAGTCCTCCCAGGCACACACTCAGCCAGTCTCCTTTCCAGTCCCAACTGCCCCATAGGCTCCATACCCAGGATGGTGCACTTCTCTCTCCACCTGTCTCCCAAAGACCACTTCAGTACTCTGCCTTTCTTCCTTTTCAATCAATGGCACTGAAAATAATAATAACAATGGTTTGTTGCACTTCTTTCCTTGATTCTGGAGCTATCCCTGTACCACCTTCAGCTCACCACCTTCCCAAAGTACCTACCTGGTCTGTCTCACCTCATAGAAGGGACTCCGCCTTAAGCCTAATTATCCTCCCCACCAGCTTCCTGGAGAGCAAGACTTGGAAGCTCCTCTCATGGCTTCTAGACCATGAGCTCCTTGAACACTGGGAAGACATCTTTGTTTTTCTTTGTGTTAAGCCATACCCTCCACCAAACTCCCCAACACCAACAAAGTGCCAGGCACTTATTCAGTCCCTCAAAGCATTTGTCAAATGTGAACATCAAGACCTTGACCAAAGAAGGGAGCCCATTTGACCTTCACATGCCTCCAGAATCATGCCCAAGTGGGGATCACTCTTATGAGTAGAGCTCAGGCTTCCTGTTGACCACAGAAGCATAAGTTATTCTACCTCCTCTTGCAGTTTTGCTTTGGGCCGCAAATGCCAACAAGGAAACATAATACAGAGGGCATATAGTGGACGGACATGAAGAGCAATGTCTGTCCTCGTGGTGGTTCCCAAGCAGAATTAGAAAGGACAACTTTTGCAGGGTCCGATGGTGCACACCTGTAATCCCAGCAACTCATGAGGCTGGGGCCCGAGGGTCACAAATTCAAGGCCAGCCTCAGGAATTTAGTGAGGCCTTAAGCGACTTTGTGAGAACCTGTCTCAAAATTAAAAAAAACGTAAAAGGGCTGGACATGTAGCTCAGTGATAAAGCATCCCTGGATTCAATCCCAGGTACCAAGAAAATAAATAAATAAGAAAGGACAACATCTGTGCCTCTTGCTTAATATGTGTTTTACACCCAGGTTTGATTCAATGTGCCCTTATATTCACTGCTCTAACCCAAGAACTTTTGCTGTCCTCTTATCTGAGATCTTGGTATCATCACTGTAAGCAAAGAGCTTAAAATAAAAGGTTGGATCACATGGATATTATACGATCCTTGGGACCTGACAGAAGGGCTCCACTTCATTTACATTTACATTCAGTTACTATGGGCATGGTTTAGAAATGAAAATTCTAGAACTATCATATATTCAGAAATATTAGCCTAGCTTTTGTTCCCCCCTGCCCCTCCCCCACCAAAAAAAAAACTTCCAAATTAAGAGGCTCACCATATCTTGAAGTCTTTATGAAATGTCTCATACTGCAGGGCATTTTCTTGATTATTCCAGCTTGAACAAAGGAGTAATGACTGCATTACATCAGTCATCTAAAATAACTGATTTTTAAAAATTAGGTGGCAAAGAAACTTAATACAGATTTAGCATTGTAGGCAGGTCTTTTGAGAACAACTTTATAGAAAATGATTATAACACAGAAATTATAAATAAAAATCTCCTGTGTCAGCATCTCATATAATTAAGCAATATTATAACTCAAAGAAATGAAGATAAAGAAAACTTTTGTGATTGAAAACATTCTTCTGATGATAGAAATGTCAATATTGAAGACACCTCAAGTAATGTAAGGGTATAAAAAAGAAATATTTTAAGTAAATACATAATTTTATATTTTATATAAAATATTATTTTGAACATGTATATAAGTAGTAAATATGCCACAAATAACAGGTACTATTTACCTATTTTACCTAACCCTAAAACAATACATATATTCAAATTCGTCACGAAAACTATTCTAATAACTTTTCATTAAAAAAATAGAAAATAATGTAATATTTGGGGTTGCTTCATATTTACACATACACAAAATGTCAAAATAGAAATTTAATAATATCAACTTTTTTTTAACCAAGGTCTAATCTTCCCCTCCAGATTTTATACTCAGTTTTTTCAAAAATGTGGGGAGACCTTCACATTTCTTAAAGTATTTTATTTTCCTTTTCCTTCTTAAAATGTATTCAGTGAAAAAAATTATCTTCATGTATCCTTATCATGTCTCAGAAGCCAAGAAAGAATATGATTTTTGAACACTCTTAAATATATCTGCTAAATTATTACTTAATCAAAGTTCCTGTTTTCTCAAATGCAAAATAAAAAAAATAAATAAATGGAACTATCCTCATAGAATTCACATAGGATTAAACAAGATACTGCACATGAGGCTCAGCACCATTGACTTCAATAAATTCCAATTGCTATTTTTATCATCAGGGATCCAACTTGCCATCCACAAACTTGATCAGAATCATCTGAAATAAGTCAACATATGTCAGAATTAGCAAAATACAGTAAGTTACTTACCTGTAGCCCAATAGTTCTCACATCGATTCATAGGTATGTGGCCAAATTTTGAGTAACACATAAAACTTCCATCCAATTTGAACAAGACCACTAACCAGAGAGTTTTGCTGAGCAGGTGGTATGATTAATGTAGAGAAGTGCAAGTGAGAGCAAGAAAGAGTGGCATTAACTCCACACTAAAGAACATGGACAATTGAAATTTGGGGAAATCTTCCCTCTTAAATTCGAAACACAACACAAAGTATTACACAATTCTACACATACATAATTATGTCCCTGAAGGATGTTCAGTGTTAAGAAACTAACTGAATGATTTAAGGACACCACCAAGTTTCTAGAAATCTCCAAAAGGGAGAAGAAAAGAAATTGTTGTGTATTTTATCTTATGAGAGCATTTGCTTAATTTATGTATCCACCAGTTATACCTAGCAGAGAGCCAATACTTAGCATTTTTATGGAGTTAATGAGTGCTGAACAACTATCTTTTCTAGATTAAATAGCAGGTTAAACCCATAATTCCTTGCCTATTTTTAAATCCCCTTTTTGGAAATTTCTTAAGCTACTGAAACATGAGAGAACAAAATGGTGTTAATATCTGTTTCTCTAAGCCCGTTTCACAAGTAGGGAAACTGATCCTCAAGTGATATTAAAATTCCTTACTAGGCTTTTATTGACAACAATGTTCTCCAATTGTCATGGCTCCCTGCCCTCCCGCATCCTCACTTCACAGTTCTCTGACAAAGAAGAATATTTGAACCACATTAGAAGGGAAAAAAATTGCTACTGGGGGAGAGGCAGGTGGGGGAAGGATGGTAACTGTAGCACATAAGGAGTGGTTCAAGGAAGACATTTGAAAACACAGACTTCCGCTTCAAAACAACATATTGCATGATAAATATACACAATTTTATTTGTTGATTAAAAAATAACTTTAAAATACTTGAATTTTTTTTAATAATAGAAAAAGTTCAGACGTTTATAGAGCCAAAACAACCATCATTTATTTCTTTGTATTGCAACTGAAGCATGCTCTTCATCAAAAGACAAGAATGGGGGCTGGGATTGTAGCTCAGTGGTACAGCACTTCAGTAGCATGCATAAGGCACTGGGTTTGATTCTAAGCACTGCATATAAATAGATAGATAGATAAAATAAAGGTCTATCAACAACTAAAAAGACAAGAATGTCTAAGATCAGTTTATATGATTTATTTAGAACCATTCTTCAAAAGTCAAATAGGCCTGAGACAAAGAGAGGACAGACTCTAATGAGGTGGGAGCAAGAGTGGGCAGGTGAAGAAGGAGGTACTGCTGCCCCGTCATGAGGCTGTGCTGCAACCGACCAAGGAAAGGAGGTCAGCAGCAAACACACTGGAGGATCAGAGATGGAAAGTGAGTGGACACCCAACACAGGCAGTGATTTCCAACTCCAGCTGAGCAGGAAGGAAGGGGAGAGCTATCTGGCTCTTTGAAGGTTGGTTTCTCCAGGGTGGCCTGCTGAGTCTAGAGATGTGACCCATCCAGAAAAACAGTGGGGAAACTCCAGACCAGACCACACGCCCTTCCAGTTAGTGTTCTGGAAGAAATTTTGAATAATTCTTCAAGTCATTAAAATCCAGGGAAAATTTCAGGGAAATTATCTTACCCAGCACTTTGTAAAACCACTCACCATAAGAATAAACAAAGAGAGTTTGGAGATGTTTCTTTAAAAGGATAAGAGGCACTTCTAAGTGCTTTTCGCCACTTCCTTTCCTTACTGCCCGCACCCCCGGCTCTTGCCCCAAGAACACACATGTAATGAAAGGTAAAGAAATAAAGAGCTTAAACAAATTTTACTCTTTACAAGCCAACGAAATATATAGAGGCTAAAGAAAGGTAAAGATACAATTAAATATTGATTTAAGTTCAGATTTCTTTTTTATTTCAATTGATTACAAAGTTTGAAAACACCAAGGATTTAAAAATGATGCTTGCATCATGTTTCAAAAACCATTAAAAATAAGATTACACACTTTCTATGCACTCAATGAAATAAAAAATGTGTCACGTTTCTCAGACAAGCACCATAATATGCTTTGGGTCCTAAAGAAAGGAAAGCTAAACCAGGTATGGTGGTGCTCACCTACAATTCCATCTATATGGGAGGAGCGCGCATTTTAGGCCAGCCCCAGCAACATAGTGAGACTCTGTCTCATAATAAAAATTTTAAAAGGCTGAGAATGCCTAGCTTGTGTGAGGCCCTTGGTTCAATCACCAGCACTGCAGATAAAAAAAGGAAAGAAAGCTAAATTGATGCAAAATGCTCCTTTTTTTTTTCTTCATCAGCTTAGCATTTTGAAAGATACTCTCTGATAGTTTGCCTTTCCTTGAGTATTACTTAAAAAACTTTCCATGCATTACTACTTGGCCTTCCGGATACAGAATGGAGATCTTGTGGTATAAGCATTGTTTACCACTGTTTTTCCAGCAGGCAGTAGGACATCAACAATGCTAACAGAGGCTACACCATGTGAGATTCCTTCCCAAATGGAAACAGTGGTCTCTAATCAAAATGTTCTACTAGAATCCTGAGGGTAACTAACTTCTATCTTGACACTATTATCAGGATTCCTCTATGTCCTAGTTCTCACCTTCAAATCACACATTATGGGGAAAATATAAACCCACTCATTTCTGATCTGGTCATTCTTATTTTTGATATATTAATCTCAAATAAAATTTATGCTATTTGAAAGGAAGAAAAAATTTTGCAATCTGGCATAGTCTGATGGGACAAGTAATGTTTCCTATAATTACAAATGATTCCAGCTACTGACTGTGGTTACAAGTCCCACACTTAGGTCTGCAGCAGTGACTCACCCCCTTGAATTCTCTTCTCTATAAATTTTAGTCTTTCACATCTTTAATATGGTAAGCCTCTTTCTTAAGAAAATTCTCCAAAACAGTTGAATCAATTTAAATCAATTTTATATGAATGGATAATAGAAAATGTCACAAGAAAGACTCCTGATGAAACTCAAGTGTGACTGGGAAGTCGTCCTTCAGGGGACAGTTATGATACTGCTGCTGCATGTACAGGATCAACTTGGGCACAATGAGGGTGCAAACATTAAGAAGATCCACTTCTGCTTACAGAGGTTTAAAGACCCAGCCATAAAGAGCAACAAAGCCCTAATTTCACAACTACCTAATGTATTTGACTTTCATGAGAAAAAGACTGAAATTTAATGTGTTGAAATTAGAGACAGCATTGTGACCTCATGTAGGCGGTGGACTAGGACTGAGGACCTGCAGTATGACCTCAAATAAACTGCTGCTGAGAGCTAGAAGCACAGGACTAAGGAATTAGCAAAGTAAGTAGCAAATAAAGATGGTGACCTATGAGCAGATCCAGAAAACCAAGTTTTTTGGAGACAGTCAAAGCTGATTTGACTCCAGAGGAGACTGAAACTAACAAAATTTACAGTCCATTCAATGGCAAAGTAGAACACAACTTTACCAATTTACACTGATAAATCAGTTTAATTGCCAAGGAACCTGGAATTCTGTGGGTTCGCTGGCCTATGATTAAAACCAAAATGTTCTTCAGACAAGAGTTAATTTCCAAAAGAACCAGAAATCTTCTACAGCTTGACAACAAACTCTTCCCTGCTGACTCGTCATTTTATGCAAAATAAAACCCAAATCCTTACTCTGGAAATCAAAGGCATGTCTGATGTCAACTTGACTCCATCTGTACTCCTCAGGTTACCTGTCTCCTCCCAGGAGACTCGATGCTCAAATGATTCCATAGGATAACTGTTCTCATCCATCCTGTGCTGATCATTGTTAATATCCATTTCCAAACATTTACTGGTATCCAACATTCCAAGCAAGTTGTCCCTAAATCTCTTTTCTTTCTCCCGTGTCATCCCATACTCCCCCACCCACGAAAGTTCCAGTTACACCAATCTTGCCATTATTTCCTCAATAAACCATGCTTTCTCAGACCTCCATGCACAAAACTGATCCCACACAAGAAGTTCTTCTCCCTCTTCTTCCCTACTCTTCAAGAGTCTGATTCTCACTGCCTACACAAAGAATTTTCTGATTCCTTCCTCTTCCACTTAACCATGCCCTGCATAGTTAGTTCCTCTCATTACATTCTGCTCAGAACTGTGTTATAATTGGTATCTCACCATAAAATAATGATTTTTTTCATGTTTAATCTCTCCCCCTCCTCAACCTCAAGAAGACCATTAGTTCCACAGGGACAAGGATGGGGACCACAGTTCTCAATTCTGAATGTGTAGGCCCAGCACATGGCAGATTTGAAAAAAAAAAAAAAAAATGTTTGCTGACTGAATAAAGTAAGTCTACATTGAAAGCCAAGTTGGAATCAGAAAGTTACACAGCAAAGAAACAGCAGGGAGTTCAATATTCCTAATGAATAGGACATTCAAAACTTCGTATCAACTTTGCCTAGGACAGTATGTCCAAAAAAGTCTAGAGTGGCCACAGCTCCCTCTCCCTTAGACCACAGTTAAAAGCCTGACAGATTCCTGTAAATAATTCAATCTTCATCATTCAGCAGTAGGCAATATAAGCAAGGAGATTACTTTTCAGGTCTGTATTCCTCAGGTTACCTGTCTCCTCCCAGAAGACTCAATGCTGAAATGATCCCATAGGATAACTGTTCTCATCCATCCTGTGCTAATCATTGTTAATATCCATTTCTAAATATTTACTGGTATCCAACATTCCAAGAATGTTATCCCTAAATGTTAGACGTATATTCTATTGCAAGCTTAAAAACAGGCCAAACTACAAAGAAAAGTGCAATCCTGGAAAAATAACTTAATCTCTCTGTGTTTCATGACTTTATCCATATGTAAGTTGAAAATAATAAGAGTTTTAGCAGTGTCACATTTTAAAGATGAAATTCAAGCAACAAAGGTGGGCACTAGAACCTAGAACTAATTCTCGATCCAGGAGTCTGTCACTCTTTCAAAAAGTAGATATCTATCTGCCCTACAAAATCATGGTGAAGGTAAATAAGGCAGCATCCATTGGCACAGTGATCACATGCATGAGCTCTCTGAAAAGCCTCGGTATAATGCATTTGTTATTTATAAAGGAGAAAATAGGCCACAGTTAATATGACCTGTAGCACTCACCCCAAGAATGTTCTTGAACATTCAGCTCACCCTTCAGTAATTAAGAGCTACAAAAAGGAACAATTGTCTTGTTTCTTTCTACATTCAAACCCAGGCCAGGCCTAGATGAAATCCCTGGCATTCTCCATTCACCAAGCAAGAGATAACCTTTCCTCTAAGATGTTGAAGAAAATGTGGAAATGTGTGCCCACTGTGGCCCAGGGTTGGCCAGTAAAACTGGAGGACACAACATGCCAGAGGTGTCTATTTCCCTATAGCAAGATCAGGAGCACTAAATTTAGGTGATTGGAGAAGTTTTTTTTTTTTTAATTTTTGAATTAATTTTTAATTGGTGCATTATAGCTATACATAATAGTGTTATACTTGTGACATATTCATACATGCATAAAATATAACTTGGTAAATTTTATTTCCCAATAGCCCCCAGGGCATCAGTTTCTAAATCCCCTTGAGACTATCTCAATACTGATATACAAATTTGCCATTTTTATATATACTTTTTAAGAATTATTGATTGATTGATTGGTGCTGGAGATTGAACCAAAGGCCTTGCACTTGGTAGGTGAATTACCACTGAGCTATATCCCAGCTCTTTAAATAGATATATAAATTCTTTTCTAATAGAACATCCTTTTCCATCACATTGCTCTTCTTTGACAGTTGCTCATCTCACATGGGATTTCATGACATTGCCATGTTCAAACAACACATGAGATTTTATTACTCTGAGAAGCACAAAATTCAGTAACTTTGAGTGATCCTCATGAGTAAGAATACTCCAGTCATGTTTCATCAAATAAAGTAGTCAGAGCCAAGATCAATAAGACAGCTGTACTGTACCTTTCTTATTTACCACTCAGTTTAGAAATCATGAATCAAGCTGGGTGTGGTGGCACATGTCTGTAATCCCAGAGCTTGGGAGGCTGAAGCAGGACAATCACAAGTTTAAAGCCAGCATCAGCAACTTATCAAGGGCCAAGGAAACTTAGTGAGGTCCTAAGCAATTTAGTGAAACCCTGTCTTAATATTTTGTAAAAAAAAAAAAAAAAAAAATCAAAAAGGGTTGGGGATGTAACTTAGTGGTTAAGTGCCTCTGGGTTCAACTCCTGATCCCAAGGAAATGAAAAGAAAAGGAACAAACCATAAATCAAAGACCAACTTTCAGTAACCTACTTTCAGGAAGTATTTAGTTCTCAAACTGCCCGTATCACATTTTGGAAAAACCTATAACAAAGTAAATCATTCCATTTCAGCCTTTACTTGATTAGAAAAATGCAGTCAGTTATTCATTGCTAGGGCTTAGGAATATAACTTATATATTGAACTTACGTCCTAGGAAATTTCTAAATTAATGTATCAGTTTTAGGGCATATAAATAGGCCTCAAGCCATTCAAGTGCCTGATTATCTATACTCTTCTATGTACTATGTGTTAATTTTATAATTCAACTCTCTAAGAGAGCTGATCTTATTCTCTATTTTTAAGTTCTTGAGTGAGTTCCAGAACTCTACCAATCAGCCAGTACTAGGAAGAAAATATTTCCTAATACCTACACTGAATACTGAATGATACAGTCTTGTCCAGGGCACTGATGTCTGAAGCAGCAGTATCCCCCATTTGTCCTAAACCCCATGTCAATCATAGTAAGAAAGTAACTACAAGTTCCCGCTGCTGGTCTCCAAACTTCTCATCCCACATTCTCACTTTGGAATTAATGCTCAGTCTTTATAGTCAATTTATCTTAAAACTCCAAAACTGTGGAAGATCAGACAATACAAAAAGGAAAGAAATCCCGTAGTGCTACAAGATGGACCAGTAGTGTTTACTCTGCCTCTCACCTGTTTGGAGTTCAAGTTAAGCAATGTGATGAAGTTAATATGCTAAAAGGAAATTTTAACTTTATGAGTTTTTATTTTACCCAAATAACTCACATTTATGATGAACCAAATGTAAAAATAACTTATAGAACTCTAAAATTAAAATCATACTTGGACTTACTAAGGAAATATTGTAATACCTGGCCAGGAAAATACCTTACTCGAATACACATTTTTGAAAAGATTTAAGAAATAAACAGTTTATCCAGCAGGTTAAAATATAGAATTTCTTTTCACACAAAATCAAGCACTTTAAAAAACTGAGCAAAAGGCCCTGAATATACTGAAGTACACTTAGATGTCTTACATGATTTTTAGGACTATGTCATGTAGCTCCATTAAGATTGGCAGGGTTCACATACTTTCTGAGTCACAAATGAAAAGTTTATCATTTTTATTTATTTGTAAGAATTCTAATGTCTCATTGATCAGCCAGAAAATAATACTTGGAAACAGAACCACTAGATTAGTAAAAATTTCTGAAATTTCTAGAAATCCACATGACAAATGCAGAAGTTTACCATTGCTGTGGACTCTAAATATCATAACAAAAGTTTAAAAATAAACACATAGACCAATCACTGAGAAAAGCAAAAAGTCTAGATTCTATTGACTGTGTTCCTTGTAACAAACCCAAGAAACCCAAGTACAGTGCATGAATTACAATTGAAACTAAATCTATATAGAGAATTCAACAGCCACAAGCAAGTAATCATTATTAATCAAACTAAATAAAGCTTTTACAAGGTACTTTAAATCCAAATCATCTGAATATCTTAACTGGCCATTTCATATTTCCTACACAACTTCTTAAAATGTTAAACCATATACTTATATATTATTTAAATGTTTCATGGGACTCAGACATAGGTGATGAGTTAGTTTTTATCACCTCCATTCTGCATACTTTAAACACAACATATCTACATATAAACAAGTCAGAAGCCAGAATTTAAGCATACTTTAAAAATCTAAAGAAGTGAATTCCCATATGATGACTCCAAGGCCTAGAAATATCAAAAGAAAGCCGTCAGTGTGACACTGAGGTATACTGCATGATTTAGACTAAGAGGTAATTGATTTTGCAATTCTGGGGATGGAACAGCAGGTCTCAAACATGCTAAGCAAGTATTCTAACACTGAGCTACTCCCCAGCCTGATAAATGTTTTTTGAGTTTTTTCTATTTTAGTGTAAAAGAAAGCAATCAGTGCTAGTTAGGCTTCTGTGAAAATAACTAAGATGCCACACTGTATCATTGTGGCCTTTCATGGACCTGCCCAGAGCTAGCCAATGAGGTCTGATACAGAGTAGCCAAGGGGTGTCACTCCAAATCCCTCTCCTCTGTAGGAAAGAGCATATCTGTTTCAAAGAAAAGCTTTGAAGAAAGAGACTGAATTCAGATTCTGTTTCCCATACAAAAAACCAACACCCACATCCCACATGTAAGGTTTAATTCTCTCTGAGTGGTTAATTCAGTCACGGAATCCCCATAGATGAATGTCAGCATAAAACAGTCTTATTTATATATTAGAGAAAACAGTGTTATCAGTATGCTTTGATGCAGTAAGTTTAATATTACATAGAATATCAACTTTTCAAAAGAGAAAACTGACTACATTTGACTAAAGTTTACATTCATATATTCCCATATACATAAAAACCTCTACCGATGGCATAATTTATCAACCAATTGCCTTTAGAGAAGGCTTTATCTTTGTTCAACATTAAATGTATTTATTTATATATGTATAACTATATTTCCCTTTAAAAATTTGAGGCTGTGAAAAGTTTTTAAATAGAGAAGATATCTAATTATATCAGGATGAAGACTCTGCTGAAGTCTTGCTACATGGTCTCTTGGGTAAATTCCAATTCATCTAACCCATAATTCACTCAAAAATCCAATAAACCATGTATAGGTCATATACTATGTGCTAGGCTCTGGGGATATAAGGATCATGAAATGATCTTGGCCTATGTTACTCAGCATTCTGTTACTCAGACAAATTATTGAGATAAATGATTTTTTTTTTTTTTTAAAAAAGGAAAGATTTATTTTGGCTCACGGTTTCAGAGGTGTCAGTCCACAGCCAGTTGACTGTTGCTTTTGGGCCTATGACAAGATAGTACATCACAGTGGGAGGATGTGGTAGAGGAAGCCTTCAACTCATGGTGGCCAGAGGCATAGAGAAAGAGGAAATGGCTGGAGTCTCAATATCCCCTGCAAGGGCACACCCTTGATGACCTAACTTCTTCCCTCTAGGCCCCACCTCTTCAAGGTTCCGCCACCTCCAGATAGCTATACAGGCTAAGGACCAATCCTTCAACACATGAGCCTTTGGGGGACACTTATCCAAACCATAGCATAACTCAAATGGCTTCCTGTCTCACACAGGAGAGACGCACAAGACACATGAGAAAGGATTACCATGAGACTTATGAAGACCATGACAGAGCAAGTTATATGGTAGAGAAGGAAACAGGGGCACACTGAAAACTTCTTTAGGCCCCTCAAGTGGGGAGTGAAAGAATTCAAACAGGGGAAAGATGCTTGAGCGTCTTGGTGAACTGGTTAAAATCTGACTCGTAGACATTGTCAAGGAGAAGAAGCATGCCTGGCCAGTAGGAGCAAACAGCATGCGCATTCAGAGAGGCATAAAACAGCACAGCATGTTCTAGAACCAGTAGTTGAACTGTCACTATCTTTAAACATAAAGCAGTTGTGTTGATATATTCTATAATTTCATTATAAATAAACCACGTTCTCCAGCCACATTCCTGGTCTTCTTTGTCACTTAACACTGGGGAGAAATCCCATGAATTTTCTTTGAAATTTTATAAGATCATCCAGAACACATTCTAGTGGAAAGTTACAAACACAATTACAGTAGACATAAATTCATTAATGACTTACAGTTGAACTTAAATGAAGAGAAAACCCTCACAATTTACTGCTTTTCCATGACCCTGCATTTCGGATTAAGCATTTCATTCAATTCTTTATTCAGCAGAAGTTATTCCTGGGGTCACAGTGCAGAGGTTCAGAGCTCTGGGGCTGGATAGACCCGGGTTTGAATCCGTTGTTTCTCAGAACTATGTCCTAGGGTAGGTTTCTTCTCCAACCTTAGTTTCCTTTTATGCAAAACAGGTGATATAGAAGCACATAGTTCAAATAGGTAGTCTGATAATTAAGATTATATGTGCAGAGGTTTGCAGAGTCTGATAAGCATCTTTTCCCTTGTGAGCCCAATAACAAGCTATTTTAGATACAAAAAGTGGCAGATTTGGGGGATCATGGAGTTTGATTTTTCTGGCAGATTAAATTCCCTTTTTTCCCTTTAAGAATACAGACCCAACCTAAACTGTTCTCACTAAACTTTCTAAACATCTTGGACTTTGGTTCTGTTCTTTTACATTCTAGTAAAAAGGTATTTGTATTGTCTATAAAGAGATGTCTAGAAGAAGAGTGCCCATAAACCAAAGAAGGGGTATATCTGAACATTTGAAGAGCCCAAAAGCTCTTCCACAGCTTGGCACACTTAAAATAGGTAACTAAGAGAAGCCCACATGAGCAGCTGCCGTGCTGATCTTGAATAGATTAGCCCTGTGGTTCAGCAGATGCTGTTGATTGACTGAGTCATCAGCCAGTGCTGTAGCCAATGAGCTTTTTAGCCCATTGACACATTAGATTCTCCTGGGATCTTCTAAAACTCCTTGTACTTCTGGTTGAGTTTGGTCTGGGTAACAGCCTTGGCTTCCATATTTTTAAAATTCTCAGGTGATTACAAGGTTGCCTCAGGGTTGAGAACCACTACTGTGGCATATCACCCACTTTAATTTAGAAAAAAAAGAAGAGAAAAAATATAGTTGTTGTATATAGGGACAAAGAAGATGAACTTATTCTGATTTATGTTTCTATTAATAATTTTGAAGGAGGAAAATTTCTGTCGTAGAATATCTTTTAATTCTATTTAATTGTAATATTTAATACTTTCTATATATATTGCACATTATGCTCATGACTGTCAGGAAATTCTTTAAAAGTCAATGACACAGTTCCTGGCAAAGGGAATAATCTGATTAGAGACAATGTTTACACACAAAAACGTGATTAGAGATAACTATAACACAATAATATGAATAATTGAATAGCCTGATTCCAAAGCTCTGGGAGGTCAGAAGAAATGGTCAAAGTGTCCAGAGTCTCCAAGGAAGTTGGGGGAAACTGAGATAGATTTTGAAGTGGTAAGATTCACAGAAAAGAAAGGAGAAGAAATTCCAGCCCTGCCCCGCACCCACCAGAGCTGGGAATAAAACCAACTAGGGCCTCCTGCATGCTAGGCAAGCACTGTACCGCTGACAATGCCCCCAGCCAGAACTTGAGCATTTCTTTTGGGGGATTCACATTGGAAAGAATCTAGTTTTCAGGTCGTTTTTCTAACAGTTCCCCATTTTTTGTTTAAAGGATGCCCAGCCTGCTTTTACCTCCTGCAACTCTCTCCTTTCTTCATAATTCATTGCCTCTAGGACATGTGAACAGACACACACCATGATAAAATTACAGCCTAGGGCTCTTCCCACAGAGGAAAAGTCTCTAAGATCAGCTTCTGAGGAAAATCAAAACCCAAAACCATGAAACAACACTATACATCAGACATTTGAAAGACTCTTGAATTTGTTTTGTTTTTTTTCTCATTGTCCACATGGACTTTTTGACATTTTACTTTCTTGACTAATGTTCTTTCTTTTACTATTTGTCTTCATTTGACAGTCTTGTTCCCTTTGATTTGACTGTGTCCTCCCTTGAAAATGGCCTCTCTTTAAGATGTTGGCAGTATTTACTTAATATTGGTTGAGAATTTTGTTTCTTTAATTTGCAATTTGTGGTTGGGAAATGATCTGCTTTTGTTTCAGGTTGTTTAATGTTTTCCAATATAATATTACTTCTTGCACTCCAGCGGGTTCATTTACAAAACATTTAATGTCCTTTGTGTCTTTGAAGAATACAGTATTTGGTTAGAACAAAAGTGAGTTCCTGCATAGAGCTTGTGAAGGTTTGTAATTGGTATTAACTTGACTGGGTTTGTGAACTACTAAAGGGAGTAGGAAACTTTGGGTATTTACTCTTTTTCTTTAATCTATTAATTTATTCATTCAATAAATGTTTATTAAAACACCCTCTCTGTGTCAGAGACCATGCTAGGCACAAATAAATTTGGCTCCTGCCTCTGAAGAATTTCCTTGGTGGGGGGGCACTAAAACACAATGTGAACAATGACGTGATAAAGGTAAGGAGAGGGAATGGGGAGGCCAGAAGGAAGCCACCATTTTGGAGTTGTTCCTCCACAACAGTCTCAGCAAACCGTTTTAGCTGGACAAATAGAAGAGAAGGTCATCCCAGGCCTTCAGAGGAAGCAATCACTACAAAGCCCAAAGTCATAGGATACTGTGAGGCTTTCAGTACCCGAGGAGTGACCCAAGATAAGACTGAGGAAGTGAACATGAACCAAGTCCAAAGATCCAGTATAGGAGCCAAAGAGTATGAACTTAGCTCTACAGACAGCGTGGAATCACGGAGGTACTTGAAGCAAGGAGATGCATGAGCTGGCTTAATGTAGCTGTTATTTGGAAAGGGATTGAGGACAGGGAGACCAGATGAAGTAGCTGCACTATCTTCATGTGAACAATTGAGACAATTCATTTGAGACAATGAGCCACAGTTTGTTGAAATTCAAATGTAGAAAATAGGGTGAAGGCAGTGGAAGGAGGCAGAACTTGGTGAATGGTTTCATGGGACAAGTAAAGGAATGAAGAAAGAGCAGTCTAGGAGGAGATACAGGCGTCTAGCTTGGGCAACTGCATGGATGTGATGCCTGTAACTAGGCACTCTCCTCTTACACTCACCATGGCTTAGATTTTGCCCAGAATTAAGCAAAACAAATACATTTTGGTAATAATGAAAATTTAAGTAATTCATTCATGAGTCAACATAAGAAGCAGGGGGAAAACTCATTTAAATGATATATGAATTAAATAATTCCTTGTAAATAAATAGGCACAAGAATTAGAGACAAGAAATGAAGTCTTGATTTTGAGGGCAGATCATAGCAAGATTGAGAGAAAGGTACAAAGAGTTCCCATATACTCTCTGTTCCCACACATGCATTCTCTCTCCCAGTATCAATATCCCCAGAGTGATACATTTGTCACAATCAATGAGCCCACTTCAATACCTCACCCAAAGTCCATATTTCTTTAGGGCTTACTCTTAATGTTGTACATTTTATGGTTACATATAAGTGTATAATGACATGTATCCATCATTATGATATCATACAGAGTATCTTTCACTGCCCTAAATCATTGTTGTGTTTTAACCACTAAATATAGAAAAGAGACAAGTTTGAGTGTAGGCAGGCATCACCTTGAATTTGGCCATAGTGTCAATTGAGTGTAGCATTCCATGTGTTAAGGGCTGATGCAGTGCAGCTTAGTGACATGAGTTCATGAAAGATATTAAGGCACTTTGGAGTCTGAAGGAGCATCTTTCCTCATCTTAAATGTTATGCTACGTTACATATCAATCATTTTTCTAATGCTTGCTATGTTTTGAAGGTAAAAGAATTTGAAACAGCAAGAAATCAAAGGAAAAGAACCTGCCCTCCTCGATGAATAGTATATTTACTATTCATTCCATAAATAATGAATGGTCCAGGGTACTGCCTGGCACCTGTTACCTAACACTGTATGTCAGGAACAAAGTCAGATCCCTGCCTTTGCAGAATATGCAGCCTAGGGCTGGGCAGGGGGGAGAACACGGTTTTTTTGAGAATAATTTTCTCCAGGTTTTTTAAAGTATAATTGACAAATAAAAATTATATATAGAAGTTGTACAATGATGTTTTGATATGTATATACATTGTGAAATAATTATCAATTAACATCTTCACTTCACATAGTTACCACTGTGTGTGTGTGTTAACATTTAAAATCTATTCTTGCAACCTCTGCATCTATGAGTTTGACATTTTTAGATTCCACATATATAAGTGAGATCATGCAGTATTTGTCTGCCTTATTGCACTTGGTATAACGAGCAACAGGTTGCTCTATGTTGACACAAATTGCAGGATTGACTTCTTTTTTAAAACTGAGAAATACATTTATCCTTATCATATACCACATGCACAAAAATAATCAACTTGGAATTGTAAAAGAACTAAAAATAAGACTAAAAACTACAAAACTCCCAGAAGAGAATGTAGGAGAAAATCTCCCAGACATTGGCCTTGGCAATGATTTTTTAGATATCACATCAAAAGTTTAGGCCACAAAAGCAAAAGTAAATAACAGAGTTTCATTAAACTAGAAAGTGTCTGCACAGAAACAACAAAATGAAACTGCAGCTTATGGATTGGGAAAATATTTGTAAACCAAGAGACTTACATCTGAATTTTATTTTTACAAAACACATATAACTCAAAAGTAAAAATAAATAAATAACATGATTAAAATGTGGACAAAAGCCGTGAATAAATATTTCTTTAAAAAAAAAGAAAGAAAGAAAACCTACAAATAGCAATAGGCATATGAAAAGGTGTTCCACATCATTAACAATAAAGAAAATGCTAATCAAAACCACTGTAAGATAGCATCTCATAGTCGGGAAGTGAGATGCTATCTTATTATTAAGAAGTGAAAAGAAGATAACAAATATGGTAAGGGGGTAGAGAAAAGAGGACACTTGTATACTGTTGGTGGGAATGTAGATTGGTGCAGTCATAATGGAAAACAGTATGGAAGTTTCTGAAGATATTAAAAAATAAAACTATCAGCAATCCCTTTTCTGGAAATATACCCAACAGAAATTAAATCACCACTTTGTAAAAATATCTGCACTCCTTTGTTAATTTCAGTATTATTCTTCATAGCCTAGATAGTGAAACAACCTAAGTGCCTGTCAACAAACAAACTGATAGAGATTGTGGTGTGTATATATGATGGAATATTATTCAGCCCTAGAAAACAGGTCTTGGACTGGGGAGGTAGTTTGGTGGTACTTGGCTAACGTGGAGGCTCTGGGTTTGACCCTTGAGCTGAAAAAAAATATATATAGGAGGATGTGCAGGAAGTGGGGTGAGGAGGCAGATGAGATCTTGTGATTTGCTACAACATGTATAGTCTAGAGGATTTATGGTAAGTGTAATATTCAGACACTCAGACACAGGAAGAAAAATGTTGTAAGATCTCCTTTATGTGTGAAATCTTTTTTAAAAAATCAAATATATAAAGAACAAAACAGTGGGGGCTGAGGTTGTGGCTCAATGGTAAACTGCTTACCTAGCACGTGCAAGGCCCTGGGTTAGATCCCCAGCACCACATAAAAATAAATAAATAAAATAAAGGTATTGAGTCCAACTATGACTAAAAAATAAATATTAAAAAAAAACATGGCAGTGGTTACCAGGGTGGGAGGTGGATGAGGTAGGCAGGAATTGGGGGATGTAGGTCAAGAGAATACAAAGTAGCAGATGTGTAAGATGAACCAATCTGGCAAGCCAATGCACAATATAAGGGCTATGCATAGTAAAATTGTTCTGTATGTGAGATTCATACCAAAGGAGTAGATTTTAGCTCTTGCCACAAAAGGGGGTAATTATGTGAATGATGAATCTGTTCATTTGTTTCACTATGGTAACCTTTCACTCTCATATCCCATAACATCAATTTCTTCATCTTAAACTTACACAAGAAAATTTATTTAAAAATAAAAGAATAACCAAAGACATTTAATCAATGACACAAGTTTGCTAAAAATTAAGAAAAAGGAAGTACAGAGTACTATGAAAGTAAACAGCCCAATTGAAGGGATCAAACCTAGGGCAAAGAGTCACAGAAGTTCTCCCAAAGCAGAAGAGGGGAGGGGAGGGGAGGGGAGGGGGGATAGTAGAGGATAGGAAAGGCAGCAGAATACAACAGACACTAGTATGGCAATATGTAAATCAATGGATGTGTAACTGAAGTGATTCTGCAACCTGTATATGGGGTAAAAATGGGAGTTCATAACCCACTTGAATCAAAGTGTGAAATATGATATATCAAGAACTATGTAATGTTTTGAACAACCAACAATAAAAAAAAAGCAGAAGATGTATATGCTTAGGTTTAGGTGAACTGTGGTACGGTGCTCTAGGCAGAATGAAGGGTTAGGGTCTACTGCTGATAACCTTGTGTGGTACCTTATAGAAACGATGATGGGATATCAGTTTGTCAGGATTAAAATAACTTCAGAAAAATAAAACTCTGCAACTAATCTGATGCTTCTCAAGAAATGCCTAGCAATAATCATGATTTAAAATGAGAAGTATTCAAAGGAAACACGAGATAAATGGATTTAGGTGAATCTTTGCCTTCGCATCTGCTTCTGCATTGTCTGTAAAAATAACTAGGGAACAATTTAAATAAGAGGATATAAAATCACAAAGCAGGAAAGAGGGTGAGAGAGAGAGGAGAAATAAATGAATCAAAGAGTTCCGTTATAAATTGGATCAAATCTCCAGACCACTGAGAAAACTGATACAAAGTAGACCACAAATGATAATAGTAAAGAATCTTGGAGAATAGAGGAAAAAGCCAAAGACTACTTTTCTAAATGAGAAACAAAGTATGAAAAGTGAACAAGAGGCCTGGCACTATGGCACACACCTCTGGAGGCTGAGACGGGTAGATCACAAGTTGGAGACAAGCCTGGTTACAAGACCCTGTTTCAAAATAAAAAGGGCTGAGGATGTAGCTCAGTAGTAGAGCATTTCCCAAGCATGCTTGAAGCTCTGGATTCAATCCCCAGTACTTAAAAAAAAAAGAATTGTTATTATGGTGTTGCACATGTAAACTGTAATGTATAATTGATAATACAATATACAATATCAACATCATAAAATGCACAATATATTGGAACTATATTATAGTATATTAAGTCACATAACATTATTGTGTTAGCCAGGATACAAAGAAACAAACAGTAGGATATACATATACCAGAGTCACCCTAACTGGAACTGAAATGATGCAGCTGTCTACTTTCAGTAGTAACCGAAAAATGTGCAGAACCATCTATAAACTAGGCTCAAGATCTTTCTTCCTTGGTCAACTAGTTGAAAGGAACTCTGTTTGATGATAGATTGTGCTGTGCACACTCGACCCTATAGCTAGGTAGATCAGACAACACCCAATTCATGGTGGGAAGCTCAAGTCACATAGTCACTTGGTATCTCTGGTTAGTCTCTTAGAGTTTCAGTGGCAAACCAGAAACTGTTTCCAAAACAAGAATAATTACTTGCTGACAAGGTCATAGATTTTCTCTAAAACCCCAACAATTTTCACTGTGATTCTTCTTTGGTTACTTGCCAGAAGCTCCATATAGCATCCCTGTTTACTTTGCACGTTATCATTGGACCTGCTGGATCACAACATCTGGATGGTAGAACAGCGGGCACCAAAGCTGGGATTGCTGTAGAGCCTTCTCTCTCTGGAGTCCACATACAAAACTGGCAACTTTATGGGTAGCTATGCACATAGGAATAGCATCCATGAATGTGGCACATTTGACCTCAAAATAATTTATTAAACATTAGACAAAACACTGTACTTCTTTTTTCATAGTAGATAGTCCAAGATATGGCAACTCATCTTTCTCATGACTCCAAACCACTGAAACTCCAGAAACTTCACCCAGGTGGAACACCCCTGGATTTGTGTGGAGTTTATATTCTACTTTCTAGTTTATATATTTCTTACTAAGGCATCTGATTTGCTACTTTTTGCTTATCAGTTCTGATCAATATGATAGTATTAATATGCAATAATATTATATGATAATAATGTTAATATAAAAGTGTAATATTATATAAAATGTCAAGATAATCAATTTCTATGTAGACTGGATTAGAGAAGAAAACAGAATTGACATAACCCTGACTCCAAGAATGTGAAGTCTATTGTTGGCTGTTCTAGGTGAAAGCTAACTGCTTCTTACAGTTCTTGCAAATTGGTATGGAGGAAAAGGTATTTTTCAGGTCAATAACTGCACACCAACTACCAGCTGCAGTGTTTATTTGTTCCAGTAAAGATACCATATTTAGGATCACAGTTGAATATAAGGTTCCCATCTGATTAAATGTATGGTTCACGTTCTCCAAGATTCACTAAAGGTTTGCACTGACCACACAACAAAATTAAATGGGCATGTCAGATTTTTCATTTTAATCAGCTTTTTTGCCACTATGGCCAAAAGGCCTGACAAGCAATTTTAGAAGACGAAAAGTTTATTTGGAGCTCACAGTTTCAGAGTTCTCAGTCCATAGACAGTTGACACCATAGCTCTGGGCCAAAGGTAAGGCACATCATCATGGGGGAAGCACATGAAGGCGGAAAGCAGCTCACAACATGACAACCAGGAAATACAGAAAGACTGTTCCATTTACCAGGGACAAAATATACCCAAAAGCATGCCCCAATGACCTACCTCCTCCAGCCACATTCTAACTGCCCACAGTTACCACCCAGCTAATCCACTCAAACGGATTAATGCACTGATTAGGTTAAGGCTCTCATAACCCAATCATTTCCTCCCTGAAATTTCATGCATTGTCTCACACATGAGTTTTTGGGGGACACCTCATATCTAAACCAGAACAATCCTGCCTGTCTTGAGTCTTTGACAGTGGCTCTAATATCTCTAATTTCCCCCAAAAGATGAAATATTACTTTTGGTTTACTATCTTTGTAGGAATAAGAATTTTCAAAGGCTTTCACTTTATATCTGCTACCATAATGGCTCTTACTCCTTGGGTCAGAAGACCCATGTGAAGATTCTGACAGTGACCAAGTAAGTTGATTCCAGTCATGTATTTAGGAGCTGGGAAAATAACCACAGGGTGGACAAATTAGGCCCACTGTGAATTAATCCCAGGCTCAGACTTCATCTGTATCCTAACCACTGAAAGCCCCAATTTAACTGTTAGGCTATAGTGGGTAGTTTAGGTTATAGGAATTAATATAATTAAGAATATGTAAAAAAAAAAGAAAAGAAATAAAAATGGGTATATAATGAAAAAAACACATGATATATTTTTCAAATAGCAATACATGTATAATCAACAAAATAAAATATGAACAAATTAAAAAAGAATATGTAGTAATTCCTAAAAGAATTGGGTGTTTCCTTTTTCACAGGGCATATTCATGCTATCAAATAGCTGCAGTTCCCTTTGAGAAAAGGGCTGGAGGTAGATTTACAGTATTTATAACAATGATTCAGAGTCCTTCCTTAGGGAGACCTCAAGTTACCTTCCAACAAGGGCTCAAAATCTATGAATTGGTCAATGAATTTGGTCTACCTACTTGGTGAGCAGCCCTGGCTCTCCAGTATAGTAGTTGAATTCAGGTTTTTGACTACCAGAATTACAGTTTTTCTATTGTACAGTTCAAGCAATACTCGAGTAGACTGTGTATTTACTTCAGTGCTAAGAGCATTATGATTAATTAGTCACCAACAAAGATCTCAGCAGCTCAATGATTCTGATCAGGAATATGTCTCTGCCACCCTTTAATGTGAATGTGCCCAACTTTGTCCTTGACAGATAAGTGCAGCACCTTGGCCTCTGCTACTCCAGGAATCCATTCTCCTCGCTGAAACTAGGGTGCCCATCTCAATGGCGCATCCTTCATGGCCATACCTGGTTTACAAATGAGAATAACTACAGAGTTTTTCTAGGATGGCCAGGGTTTCCTTCATTGATGCATTATTCAAAATATTAAGTGAAGGAAGTCCTCTGTATTTTCTAGATGGATTTAGTTAGGAATAAATGTGCAGTTTATGCATGAAATATCCACTCCACAACTCCTACTTGCCTAAGTCTTTGGATTCTCTACATGCATTGGAAGCTGTGGCACCTCAGCCTCATTAGATTCAGGCAGTGGTGTGCTGGACCTACCTTGAACTAACTTACAAGAGAGCATAGTGTTAAATTTTCAGTAGTTTCATGAACAAATTGATAAACACAACCATTATTTTAAGATTAAACATATAAACTTAAGACTTTAGACTTCTCCCCATACTCTGGGGAGAAAAAACGAGGAGCTTACTGATCTTATCCTGAGATTTTCATGGTTAAAATGAGAGAAATGTAGTACAGACCTACCTCATGCAGGTTTGGGGTTCCAATTAATTCTGCCTATATAAATCAGGGACTCCCCAGCGGTCCCATGCAACATCATCTGTCTAAGGTAATAGTTTACCCATCTAAAAGATAGAAATAGCTGGGTGTGGTGGCTCAGGCCTGCAAACCCAACAAGTCAGAAGGCTGAGACAAGGAGAACAGCAAGTTCAAAGCCAGCCTCAGCAATTTAGCGAGGTCCTGAGCAACTTAATGGGACCCTGTCTCAAAATAAAAAGTGAAAAATGGTACTGGATATCTCAGTGGTAAAACGTCCCTGGGTTCAATCCCCGGTACAGAGAGAGAGAGAGAGAGAGAGAAATAATATTTACTTCCCTTGAATGATCATTGTGAAAACTGAACATGACACTGTATGAAAGCACATTACATAGTGCAAAGCATGTAGAAAATTCCTATAAATATTGGCCATTACAATACTAATAAATATTGGCCATTTGGTGAGAAAAGAATATTACAGGTAATCAGTTCTACATGAGAAAGTCTGACATAGCTATCATACACAGTCCAGAGTACCATGACAAGAATACTCAAACTCCAAAGTGCCCCAAGGTTGTTTTTTGCCATTTGACTTTGTTGAAGCAGCTGTGCTCCCTCAAGTTGACGGAAGTTTTATACCTTCAGCTCCTCTGATGGGGCTACGTGCACACCCACAGCACTGGTTAAGTTTGTCCTCAAAGCAGCCTGACTCTCTAACCTTGAGCAAACTCAGCAATGCAGGGCCTATGACAAATGCACAGTAAGGACAATGTTACAACGGAGCAGCTGCTTGATTTGTTGCATCTTATGAAATAGAAACCTCCTCACATCATGGGAATTAGTGATGGAATTTTAAAAAGAATAACAAAATGAAATTGGGAACGGAAGAAAAAAAATGTCTGGGTCCAACTAAAAAAAAAAAGACAAAAAAAAAACTTTCTAATAAAAAATGCAAACCAGATGCAGTTAGAGATGACTGATAACTAAGGATGATAAATGACTAATGTTCTCTATTGAATTATCCAGTGCACACTGTTGTTTCTACACAAGGGAACAATTTACATATGGTTGCTGAACTATCTTTTTACCTAAATTTGATTTCACAGGCAATTCTCCCAATCCCAAAGGAGGACCTACTCCATCACTGAGACCTGTATTTGCCTCAGAAGAGTGACTCTCTTACCTTTTAGAAATCTCTTTTATGAGAACAGAAATGGATGGGATAGATTATGGATAAATATTCTCTCCACAATGCCACCACAGGTAGAATGCTTGCACTGTGGGAATGATTCATTAGCACAGAGCCATTCATAGTCCCTCACCCAGTCGATCTTGTGACTCAGGGTCTATACTTTTCAGGCACACATAGGGGGTGAGGTACACAGTCTATGATTAATCCATTAAGTCCCAGAACAATCTCTGACTCCCACAGTCATTTATCATTCCTGCAACCTCTTTTTTGAACTCATGAAATATTTTAGTCTATATCACATACCTTAGTGTTAATGGTATACTGTCTTTTACTAGTAACCGTTGTTTAATCTCTGCTAGTATTATCTCACCAACTGAGGTGGTGAACAAGGTAGGGACTTGATCTGCTCCCCCCATTCATTTAACACCATGTGAGCATGAAGAATTTCCTCAACAAATACTCAATGATCAGTTGACAAAGGATGTTCATTTGCTCCCTCATTAGGAGTATGCCAAAATTCAACTGAAATAACTAGGTTCTGCCCAAGTTTGATTTATATAACTTCTGAATAGTCAAATGATAACCTGTTTCTACCCCTGGATTATCTTATTTAAAGCCTATGGTTGGCATTCCCCAGTCAAAGCTGCTATATATCAGTTATTGTGATTTAAAATTGTTAACTAAATTGCTAAACCCTTACTCTAACATGGGGAATAAAGTGTTTATGTATTTTGAAGGTAAAACCATCCCAACTTGGAAGAAAGAAAAGGTACATTCTTGCTGGAAGAGGAAAAAATTCTCTGGAGCATCCACCCAAATAGGACTAGTAATACTTTCTATCCAGTCAGCAAGAGGAGTGGGGTTCAGTTCACCTTGTCCCCTAAGGGCATTCTGTAGGGAGGGATTTGAGAGGTTTTTCATGAGGATTTTTATTCAGTTCATTTAGTTATCTCAGACAACAAAACATTCTTGACATTTGCTGTCTTGCTGACCAAAGAGGAAGAATTCTGCTTTTGAGACACAGGTTTCCAGAAAATGTTGACAGAATCAGATGGGGAAAAAATAAAACTATATAGGAAAGGAGCATGATCTGTTGGAGCCTCTTATCTCATTTGGAAGTCCACACGCCTTGTTTGATTTCCTCGTCCCACTTCTCAGAGCCCAGATGTTACATATCTGGAACAGAGCAGGTTGGGCACTATGGTGATGACAATGTTAAAGAAAAGTCACTCTTCAGTTCAACATCAGAGAGCTCTGTTAGTTTTAAGAATTGAGCCCAGCTGCTCCAATTTCTTTTGGCTCCTGATTGAGAACACTAAATAAAGACAAATAATCAGGCTATTGGAAAGTAAGCCAATGTTCTGTGATTTAGAAACTGAGGTCACAATAGTTTGGGTCACCAGAAAGTTATTGTGTGTCTTCTTTCAGACTTGGACTTGTCTTGTGACGTGTTGCATTAAATCGGGCAACTTGGCCAAATCTCCTGAGTCACTCCACAGAGCTTGGACCTGGTGGTGAGATATATACTTTTATTGTGCCATGGCCAGAAAAAGCATTACTTAGATTTAGTTTACATATTTGCAAAACATTCAATTGACTACATAATATGATATTTGTGGAGGTGATATGAATGGAGGGGAGTTTCTCCCTGAATATCCTTGAACCTAATTTTTAATATTTGACTCCTCACATGTGGTAATCATTAACTGCCAAAATTAAATCCATTTTGATTCATCATAATTATAAATACTACTAATTGTAAAAACTACTAATGATCAAACTAGGGTTAGAAGAGATACATACGGGACAATTAATCACTCCTCATTTATATGGTGTCTATATTATAGAAGCAGTCATTCTGCCATGTAAAGGTATATGTCATCATTAGTATTTTCCTAGGTAATTCCTATTTGGTTTTTAAAAAAAGGGTGTAAAGATAATGTTTTGAAGATTTGTGAAGTGATAACTGCTAGTTCTTCTCTTGCATTTGCAAGTTTCAGAAACTCAACTTAGCTGAAACTAAGGCTATACTGGGCTGACAGTTAAAACTGGAGTAGGTCAAGGTAGGAACTGGTACTGCTTGATCTGGGGTGCTACCAGTTCTCTTTTCTCTTGCTTTGACAGTCTCTTGATTTGGCTTCATTTCTAAACAGACACATCCACAGATTGGCACAGCTACTGCACCACAGGCCCATAAGCAGAAAGAAGGGCTCGTCTGTCCCTCAGTTATCTCTGACTAGTCAGTCCTCTGCTCCTCCCTAGAAGAAAGGAAGAGATCAAGTCAGAATTATATGAACAGAAATTGGGAGATAGACGGCTCTCTTGAGGAAATGTGGGTTCTCATGCTAGCAGAGATAGTAGACATTCACCACTTATATCCTCCTGTTCTTAGTTTTTTCCCATCACCCACCTCTAGCCCTGCTATTCTTAGCAGCACACCAAGCAAAGGTGTGGTATGGTTTGAATGTCCCCTCCAAAATTCATGTTGAAATTTAACTACCTCTGTCATGGTACTAGGACGTGGGACCTAGTATCATGTAGGGGATTATGTCATGGGGGCTCCACTCAAATGCATGGCTTAATCTCAGGAATGGGTCATTTATTGAAGGAGTGGCTTTGTTATAAAAGCAATCTCTCTCTCTCTCTCTCTCTCTCTCTCTCTCTCTCTCTCTCTCTCTCTCTCTCTCTCTCTGGCTCTGGCTCTTTTTCCCCCTACCCTCTCTTTCTCCTTCTTTTCCCCCCTCCACATGCTCTCATCATATGATGCTCTCTGCCGTGTTACCATGCAGCAGAAAGGCCCTCACCAAAAGCATTCATTCAATCTTAGACTTCCCAGCCCTCCGAATTGTGAAAAATAACTTTCTGTTCTTTAAAAATGCCCTAGTCTCTATTCAGTGGTGTTCTGTTATAGTAGTAGAAGACAGATGAAGACAGTGAAATCCTAATTGTCGAGAATATTGTAGCAGAAGCAGTTCATGCTCACAAACCATAATGTGTGCTCATAAAATACATTTTGCAGCCTTGCCTGCAGTTTTCTGGTGCCTGTAACTCTATCTGGCCAAATCAATGGAACCACAGTGACACATGTCCCTTCTGTGCCAAAGTAGTTAAGGGCCATGTGTCTTCTCCATCTTCCTCCTCCTTTCTAATAGTGACCTTGGAAGCTCTGTGGTCCAGAGGGGATGGCTACCAGATGGAAGAGGACTCCCCACCCAAACTGGACTCTACGTGACAAAAAATAAACTTTATTGCACAGAGTTCCTGAGATGTGGGGATTTCCTGTTGCAGCAGCTAGAAGTGATTAGTCTGAGTAGAACATCACCATTTCTCAGCAGCCCCTGTGTCAAGATGGGAAATAGCAGTAAAATAAAGCTTCACTTACAGAGATCACAAAGTCATAGCCAGTCACAGTGGCTCATGCCTATAATCCTAACAGCTCAGGAGGTTGAGGCAAGATGATTCAAAAGTTTGAGGTCAACCTGAACAATTTAGTGAGACCCTGTCTCAAAATTAAAAAAAAAAATGTAAAGTGCTGTGGATGCAGCTCAGTTGTAGAGCATCCCTGGGTTTAATCTCCAGTATGAAATAATTATAATAAACAAAAATAAATAGATTTCATGTAGTCATTTCTTCATGGACTTTTTTAACATGGAAATTATTGAGATTGAAAACAGTTGCTTCAAGGTGTCCTACATACACCCTCATGATTAATTTGTTGAAAATATGTTTTTTTTTAATATGGAGCACTTCATTGACATTCAGAACTTAATAGCAGAAATTTGACTCTCTAAATAGGAGTTCTGCTTATCTTAAAATGATTTTTTTTAGTCTTTCTGAGAACTTTTCTGAGTTGTATTATTCCTGTTATTAGACATTGTTTAAAAATTATCATTTTTTTGCTGAAAGAATATAATCATGAAGATGATTGATTATTTTTATGTATTTTAATAAATGAAGAAATAAACTTTGTAACTATGATCTTTGGATTTTTTCTTGAAAATAATTCTTTAGTTATTTGTTCTTTTTCGAGTTTTTCTCTTATGTCTGGTGTAGGCAAGGACCCAACTCATTGAGAATTCTAATTAATTAATTCCTATTTATCTAAGTTTCATTTAAGATATTAAGGTATTGTCATTTTAGATGTATCTTTTCTATAAGTGCTTAAAGCATGAAAGAGAACATAAAAAATTTAGTTCTTAAGAATAAATCAAAGATATGTTACATTAAGAATGTAGAAAAATGGAAAATGCTTCAAGGCCTAAGCAGCAAATAAATAAAGTGATAGCTGGTAAGTGCCTCTTCTGGGTTTCTGTTTTGTTTTGTTGTTGTTGTTGTTGTTGTTGTTATTGTTTGTTTGTTTTGTTTCATTTTGTTTTTGCTTGCTGTTGTTGTTTTAGTTTTGGGGTTTGTGTGTGGGTGTATGATACTAAGGCTGGTCGTTTTTCTTAAGTTATAAGTAGTATAAGTAATATTCAAAACATTTTAGCTTAAATCTCCCCATCCCGACCCCAAGAAGTCTATCTTGATGAGAAAAATCTTGAAATAGTCTATCCAGTAGATACTGAGCTCTTTTTACAAGAAACAAAACCAGAGCCTTGGGGTTGAAGTGGCCACACTGTGAGGGAGAACATGACACCCCCAGTTATGGTGTAGTAAGCACAGAGAACATGAGGGGGCGCTGGAGAAGATTTTTCTGGAGGAAGGTTTGCTATAGCTTAGTCCTCATAGACTAGCATCCTGGTAAATGCTGAGGAAGAGTGTTCCAGCTGGAGTGTTCCAGGGGGAAGGAAAGTGGGAGGATTGGCTTGGCTGGTTTTATTTCTTACATAATCAGGACCTCCAGGAATCTATCTGGAGCCATTGGCAACTTAGCAAACATCTTTTGAAAAGACATGATTTCACAACCCAGTGAGTTGTCTGTCATCTCTCAGGACAACTCTCCCAGAGTTGCATGAATCTTTGGTTTGAGACCTCCTATAGCTCCCAAGTTTATCCAGGAGCCTGAGGTATGGCATTTCTCACAGAGTTACTCTTGCAAAGATTGTCAGGACAATGAGAGCCAGCCAGAGGCAGGAAGTGACCCCCAAGCTGAGCTGAATGGCTCAAGAGGTGAGCACAGAACTAAGAGCAACTCAGGGCCCCACCCCTGTGGGGTTCATGAGCTGCCCTGGATGCCTTGACTGTGGAGTGGACCCTTAGCCTGTCTAATACCTAAGTGTGGCTAAGTTGCTACACATCTGTCATCCTCTGAAAACACCACTCTGAGATCATATTTTCTTGAGAGTAGGTCAGTAATACATTTTGAAGAGCACCTTATTTTTTTTTTTTTTTTTTTTTTTTTTTTTTTTTATTGTTGGTTGTTCAAAACATTACATAGTTCTTGATATATCATCTTTCACACTTTGCTTCAAGTGAGTTATGAACTCCCATTTTTAGCCCATATACAGATTGCAGAATCACATCAATTACACATCCATTGATTTACATATTGCCATACTAGTGTCTGTTGTGTTCTGCTGCCTTTCCTATCCTCTACTATCCCCCCTCCCCTCCCCTCCCCACCCTTCTTCTCTCTCTACCCCCCCTATTGACCTTCATTTCTCCCCCTTGTATTATTTTTCCCTTTCCCCTCATTCCCTCTTGTATGTTCTTTTGTATAACCCTGAGGGTCTCCTTCCATTTCCATGCAATTTCCCTTTTCTCTCCCTTTCCCTCCCACCTCTCATCTCTGTTTAATGTTAATCTTCTTCTCATGCTCTTCGACCCTACTCTGTTCTTAGTTACTCTCCTTATATCAAAGGAGACATTTGGCATTTGCTTTTTAGGGATTGGCTAGCTTCACTTAGCATAATCTGCTCTAGTGCCATCCATTTCCCTGCAAATTCTATGATTTTGTCATTTTTTAATGCAGAGTAATACTCCATTGTGTATAAATGCCACATTTTTTTAATCCATTCGTCTATTGAAGGGCATCTGGGTTGGTTCCACAGTCTTGCTATTGTGAATTGAGCTGCTATGAACATCGATGTAGCAGTGTCCCTGTAGCATGCTCTTTTTAGGTCTTTAGGGAATAGACCAAGAAGGGGAATAGCTGGGTCAAATGGTGGCTCCATTCCCAGCTTTCCAAGAAATCTCCATACTGCTTTCCAAATTGGCTGCACCAATTTGCAGTCCCACCAGCAATGTACAAGTGTACCCTTTTCCCCACATCCTCGCCAGCACTTGTTGTTGTTTGACTTCATGATGGCTGCCAATCTTACTGGAGTGAGATGGTATCTTAGGGTGGTTTTGATTTGCATTTCTCTGACTGCTAGAGATGGTGAGCATTTTTTCATGTACTTGTTGATTGATTGTATGTCCTCCTCTGAGAAGTGTCTGTTCAGGTCCTTGGCCCATTTGTTGATTGGGTTGTTAGTTATCTTATTGTCTAATTTTTGGAGTTCTTTGTATACTCTGGATATTAGGGCTCTGTCTGAAGTGTGAGGAGTAAAGATTTGTTCCCAGGATGTAGGCTCTCTATTTACCTCTCTTATTGTTTCTTTAGCTGAGAAAAAACTTTTTAGTTTGAGTAAGTCCCATTTGTTGATTCTAGTTATTAACTTTTGTGCTATGGGTGTCCTATTGAGGAATTTGGAGCCCGACCCCACAGTATGTAGATCGTAGCCAACTTTTTCTTCTATCAGACGGCGTGTCTCTGATTTGATATCAAGCTCCTTGATCCATTTTGAATTCACTTTTGTGCATGGCGAGAGAAAGGGATTCAGTTTCATTTTGTTGCATATGGATTTCCAGTTTTCCCAGCACCATTTGTTGAAGATGCTATCCTTCCTCCATTGCATGCTTTTAGCCCCTTTATCAAATATAAGATAGTTGTAGTTTTGTGGATTGGTTTCTGTGTCCTCTATTCTGTACCATTGGTCCACCCGCCTGTTTTGGTACCAGTACCATGCTGTTTTTGTTACTATTGCTCTGTAGTATAGTTTGAAGTCTGGTATTGCTATACCGCCTGATTCACACTTCCTGCTTAGCATTGTTTTTGCTATTCTAGGTCTTTTATTTTTCCATATGAATTTCATGATTGCTTTCTCTATTTCTACAAGAAATGCCTTTGGGATTTTGATTGGCATTGCATTAAACCTATAGAGAACTTTTGGTAATATCGCCATTTTGATGATGTTAGTTCTGCCTATCCATGAACAGGGTATATTTTTCCATCTTCTAAGATCTTCTTCTATTTCTCTCTTTAGGGTTCTGTAGTTTTCATTGTATAAGTCTTTCACCTCTTTTGTTAGGTTGATTCCCAAGTATTTTATTTTTTTTGAAGATATTGTGAATGGAGTGGTTGTCCTCATTTCCATTTCAGAGGATTTGTCGCTGATATACAGGAATGCCTTTGATTTATGCGTGTTGATTTTATATCCTGCCACTTTGCTGAATTCATTTATTAGCTCTAATAGTTTCTTTGTAGAGCCTTTTGGGTCTGCTAGGTATAGAATCATATCATCTGCAAATAGTGATAATTTAAGTTCTTCTTTTCCTATTTTTATGCCTTTAATTTCTTTCGTCTGTCTAATTGCTCTGGCCAGTGTTTCGAGAACTATGTTGAACAGAAGTGGTGAGAGAGGGCATCCCTGTCTTGTTCCAGATTTTAGAGGGAATGCCTTCAATTTTTCTCCATTCAGAGTGATGCTAGCCTGAGGCTTAGCATAGATTGCTTTTACAATATTGAGGTATGTTCCTGTTATCCCTAGTTTTTCTAGAGTTTTGAACATAAAGGGATGCTGTACTTTGTCGAATGCTTTTTCCGCATCTATCGAGATGATCATATGGTTCTTATTTTTAAGTCTATTGATGTGGTGAATAACATTTATTGATTTCCGTATATTGAACCAGCCTTGCATCCCAGGGATGAATCCTACTTGATCATGGTGCACAATTTTTTTGATATGTTTTTGTATCCGAGTGGCCAGAATTTTATTGAGGATTTTTGCATCTAGGTTCATTAGAGATATTGGTCTGAAGTTTTCTTTCTTTGAAGTGTCTTTGTCTGGTTTAGGTATCAGGGTGATGTTGGCCTCGTAGAATGAATTTGGAAGTTCTCCCTCTTTTTCTATTTCCTGAAGTAGCTTGAAAAGTATTGGTATTAGTTCCTCTTTAAAGGTTTTGTAAAATTCTGCTGTATACCCATCCGGTCCTGGGCTTTTCTTAGTTGGTAGTCTTTTGATGGTTTCTTCTATTTCCTCAATTGATATTGGTCTGTTTAGGTTGTCTATATCCTCCTGACTCAATCTGGGCAGATCATATGACTTCAGAAATTTATCGATGCCTTCACTATCTTCTAATTTATTGGAGTATAAGGATTCAAAATAATTTTTGATTATCTTCTGTATTTCTGAAGTGTCTGTTGTGATATTGCCTTTTTCATCCCGTATGCTAGTAATTTGAGTTCTCTCTCTTCTTCTCTTCGCTAGCATCGCTAAGGGTCTGTCGATTTTATTTATTTTTTCAAAGAACCAACTTTTAGTTTTGTCAATTTTTTCAATTGTTTCTTTTGTTTCGATTTCATTAATTTCAGCTCTGATTTTAATTATTTCTTGCCTTCTACTTCTTTTGCTGTTGTTTTGCTCTTCTTTTTCAAGGATTTTGAGATGAAGCATGAGATCATTTATTTGTTGGTTTTTTCTTTTTTTAAGGAATGAACTCCAAGCAATGAATTTTCCTCTTAGAACTGCTTTCAATGTGTCCCACAGATTCCGATATGTTGTGTCTGTGTTTTCATTAATCTCTAAGAATTTTTTAATTTCCTCCTTGATGTCTTCTATAACCCATTGATCATTCAGTAACCTATTGTTCATTCTCCAAGTGATGTATGCTTTTTCCTTCCTTCTTTTATCGTTGATTTTCAGTTTCATTCCATTATGGTCAGATAGGATGCATGGTATTATCTCTACTCCTTTATATTGTCTAAGCGTTGCCCTGTGACATAATATATGATCTATTTTTGAGAAGGATCCATGTGCTGCTGAGAAAAAAGTGTAACTGCTTGATGTTGGGTGGTATATTCTATATATGTCAATTAAGTCTAGGTTATTAATTGTGTTATTGAGTTCTATAGTTTCCTTATTCAACTTTTGTTTGGAAGATCTGTCCAGTGGCGAGAGAGGTGTGTTGAAGTCTCCCATGATTATTGTATGGTGGTCTATTAGACTCTTGAACTTGAGAAGAGTTTGTTTGATGAACATAGCTGCGCCATTGTTTGGGGCATATATATTTATGATTGTTATGTCTTGTTGGTGTATGGTTCCCTTAAGCAGTATGTAGTGTCCCTCTTTATCCCTTTTGATTAACTTTGGCTTGAAATCTATTTTATTTGATATGAGTATGGACACTCCTGCTTTTTTCCGAAGTCCATATGAGTGATATGATTTTTCCCAACCTTTCACCTTCAGCCTATGTATGTCTTTTCCTATCAAATGCGTCTCCTGTAGGCAGCATATTGTTGGGTCTTGTTTTGAGATCCATTCTACTAGCCTGTGTCTCTTAATTGGTGAGTTTAAGCCATTAACATTTAGGGTTATTATTGAGATATGGGTTGTTGTTCCAGCCATACTTGTTTATTTATGTTACTAAACATGGTTTGTTTTCCTCTTTGATTATTCCCCCCCCTTTACTGTCCTACCTCCCACTGTTGGTTTTCATTGTTATTTTCCATTTCCTCTTCCTGTAATGTTTTGCTGAGGATGTTTTGAAGAGATGGTTTTCTAGCTGCATATTCTTTTAACTTTTGTTTGTCGTGGAAGGTTTTAATTTCATCTTCCATCCTGAAGCTTAATTTCGCTGGATACACAATTCTTGGTTGGAACCCATTTTCTTTCAGTGTTTGAAATATGTTATTCCAGGATCTTCTAGCTTTCAGAGTCTGTGTTGAAAGATCAGCTGTTATCCTGATTGGCTTGCCCCTAAATGTAATCTGCTTCCTTTCTCTTGTAGCTTTTAAAATTCTCTCCTTATTCTGTATGTTGGGCATCTTCATTATAATGTGTCTAGGTGTGGATCTCTTATAATTTTGCACATTCGGCGTCCTGTAGGCTTCTAGAATTTGGGATTCTGTCTCATTCTTCAAGTCTGGGAAGTTTTCTCGTATTATTTCATTAAATAAATTGCTCATTCCTTTGGTATGGAGTTCTATACCTTCCTGTATCCCAATGACTCTTAAGTTTGGTCTCTTAATGTTATCCCATATTTCTTGGATGTTCTGCTCATGGTTTCTTAACAGTCTTGCTGAGCTGTCTATGTTCTTTTCAAGTTGAAATACTTTGTCTTCATTGTCTGATGTTCTATCTTCTAAGTGTTCTACTCTGCTGGTAGTACTCTCAATTGAGTTTTTAAGTTGGTTTATTGCTTCCTGCATTTCTAGGATTTCTGTTTGTTTGTTTTTTATAACCTCTATTTCCCTGTATAGTTGATCCTTTGCTTCCTGGATTTGTTTGTGTAATTCCTTGTCGAAGTGATCTTTCATTGTCTGATTTTGCTGTCTAATTTCTTCCTTGATACTCCAGATCATCTGAAGCATATATATCCTGAATTCTTTATCTGACATTCCATCTGCTGCAGCTGTTACCTCTTCTAAAGTTGAGCTGACCTGCATTGCTTGTAGTCCTTTCTTTCCTTGTCTTTTCATACTGCTTGCGTTTCTTTCTTCTTGGTGAAACTGTTGTGTTTTTGAAATTTTTCCCCCCCCTATATATTTATGTTGCTCTTGTATAGTTGAAAATTCTCCCTTGCAGGTGCGGGCAGGGGCTCTGCTCTGCCCCTCCTCCAATTGGTGTGAGGTGTCTACCACGCCCGCGGACCCCTGGGCCTGATCCGCTGTTCTGTCGCAGGTCTGCCTACCTTGCAGGTGGGGGCGAAGGCTCTGCCCTGCCCCTCCTACCACGCCCGGGGACCACTAGGCCTGATCTGCAGGTTGGTCGCAGGTCTGCCCACCTTGTGGGCAAGGGTGTCAGTTCCGCTCCGCCCCCACTCCAATTGGGGTCACTTGACCACCACACAGGCGAGCCGCTGGGCCTGATCTGGGCGCGGGCTAAGGCTCTGCTCTGCCCCTACTCCAGTTGGGGTGGAGTGTGTACCACGCTGGCAGGCCGCTGGGCCTGATCCACAGGTCTGTCGCAGGTCTGCTTACCTTGCCAGCGCGGGCGGTGGCTCTGCCCTGCCCCTCTTACCACGCCTGCAGACCGCTGGGCCTGATCTGCAGGTTGGTCGCAGGTCTTCCTACCTTGCGGGAGTGGGCGGCGGCCCCTCTCCTCGCCTCTGGCTCGATGACAAAGCGAGAGAGACTCGGGTATCTGTGACTCACCCTCCCTACCAGGGGACCAACTGTTTCCGTCGCCGCTGGCACCGATGAAGTTTTCTCCTCGGCCGCTCTCCGATGACATCAGATCTCTGCCATGCTGGCATCCCCTGTTCTATGGCTGAATCCCATTTTCTTCTCTTCCAATAGGCAGAGCTGTGCCCTCTGAGCTGAGCTTCTGCCCTCTATGTGCTGACAGAAATCCCTGTACGGTGGCTCCTGGGAGTCTCTCAATCCTGTTAGTCCAGAGCCCTTTCACTTATCCGGCCCCTCCCCCTGTTCCTCCTCCCAGCCAGCCAGCCAGGTCCTGTTCACCAGAGGCTGTTCCCCAAGGATCTGATTACACTTGCAGCCCCACCGCGTGTCCTATATCCCGAACGATGAACACCCTCTCTGTCATTCAATTAAGCCCCAGTGCTGTGGTGGGGTGATCTGGGAACCAACAGTTAAATGTTTCAGGACCCCTTTGGTGGGCACGCCCCCAGAAACTGGCGGCTAAGATCTTGGGTGTCGCCGCTGGTGTTAAGGGGAGGTGGGGATCTGGAGTCCCCTCTGCTTCCCTACAGACACGCCCCCGGTGGTTTCCTGGCTGCTTGTATCTGGAGGGGGTGGGAGTCACACACCTGCTAATGTGGATTCCGCTGGGAAGGAATTCTGTCGGCGGAACTCTGGTGATGTCACCACTCTGCTATGGCAGGCCCCAGGCTCCTTGCCAGAGTGTCCGAAGGGAGGGGTGGGACTGGTCTGTCTCTGGTTGGTTTCAGCTCCCGGTTTGCTATTTCATGAAGGCTTGGCGAGAGACCTCTTCCTAGAGTCCCTGCACCGCTCCTGCTGCGCTGCGCTGCGCCTCGGAGGCTGTCCGCCCTGACGCGGGCCGCGTGCAGGCAGCCGACAGTCGCCGAGTCGCGCGGGCAGCGGCTGGCGGGTCTGGACCTCTGTGCTGCGTGGCGGAGATTCACTCGTCTAGCGCAGACTGTCACCTCCAAAAATCCTTCCAATTCCCGGCCGGTCTCTCTTTAGTGGAATTTTGCTAGGAGTTTCTCAGCAGGTCATATCTAAGCGTATCCATGCGTCTCTCTGACCCCTTTGTTGAGGAGGTACTGAAAGCGCTGCCTCCCCTCTCGCCGCCATGTTGGATCTCGAAGAGCACCTTATTTCTATATGAAAAATACATAGTTTGTTCACTTCTCTATCCCAAATAACGTTGCTTAAGGAAACTATGGGGGATTTTTAAGGTTGATAATTCATATTCATCCTCCCTTATGCTAACAGGATTCTAGGTATTTTATGAAGATATATGTAAAGTAATAATATGGCAATAAATTAAGAGCAGGTGATAAAAGAGACATGCCATTAAAAAAGACATGGTTACAACACAGTTACATACTCTTAGGCTAACTTATTTAAATATAGACATGTGTATATATGCATATATGCATTTTAAAAGACTACAAAAATATTCTGGCTTTAGTTTTGCCTTTTTATTTTTACTTCTCTATATTTTCCAAATATTCTATGATAAGTGTGAATTATTCCATAATTATAAGGTCTTTTTTATAAAGTATGCAAGAAAAGATAGGAACATACACATATATACAAAGGAAAAGGCTCATCACATTCTATAAACATAAATGCACTTTTGATAGATGAGTCACAAATAGGGCCAAGTTGTGTACTAGCTACTGTGAAAAGAGAAAACTGATTCTCTACAAATTTCATATTGTTTAAGATTAAAAGAAAGGGGCTGAGGTTGTAGCTCAGTGGTAGAGCACTTGCCTATCAAGTGGGAGGCACTGGGTTCAATCCTTAGCACCACATTAAAATACATGAATAAAATAAAGGTATTGTGTACATCTACAACTAAAATTTAAAAAAAAAGAAATACAAAAGATTTTTTAAAAAATTAAAGGAAGCTAGGCCCAGTGGCACACATCTGCAATCCCGATGACTCATAAGGCTGAGGCAGGAGGATTTGCAAGTTTAAGGCCAGCCTGGGACATTTAGTGAAACCCTGTCTGAAAATAAAACTAAAAGGGGCTGGGGATGTAGCTCAGTGGTAGAGCATTCCTGGATTCAAGTCTCAGTACCAGTGGGGAGAAAAAAAAAGATTAAAAGAAACTATTTGTTTAGGAGAAATAGATATTTTCAAAAGCTTTCCAACATCCTTCCTGATATGAAAAAAAGAACATAGTAATATAACATATTGCTAAAAAGTAGAAAATTATCTTGATTCATGTAATCAAGCTTTTGATGCTCATTGACTGGAATTAGAGGAATAAAGTAGGAAATACTGTTGGCTCTTCATATCTTCAAGTTCCACACTCACAGAGTCAAACAACCACAGATCAAAATACTCTAAAAAAATTACACTTTTGATGAACATGTACATCTTTGTGCTATTATCCTCTAAACAATACAGTGCGACAATTATTTACATAGCAGTTACATTATATATTAGAAATAACATAGAGACGATTTAAAGTATACAAGAAGATGTATATAGGTTATATGCAAATACAATGCCATTATATATAAGGGATTTGGCATGGATTTTGTCATCCAAGGGGGAAGGGAGTCCTGAAAGTGATGCCCCTTGCAAACACAAGGGATGGCTGCATTTTATATTCATATCACATGAGTTGTTTTCCTAGGCATGTAGGTGAGTATTTCTAAAAAAGAATAGATAACAAGAGTAGGTCACACATAATTTCCCATAAGAGGATTTTATTTATTTAAAAAAACCCAGAAACTGACCCTGATGTTTAAAAATGGAATTATCAGTATGTATTTTGTATGCCAAGTTCAATGATGGTTTAACAAGAAAGTGGTGTTAAGGAGTCTCTTGCTTTCTTCATGCTCTCTTGGAGAGCCCTCATTCTCCTGGGCTCAGCATGGGCAATGCTTCCTCTGAGGGGGTTTCAACTTGGGCTGACGTATCACCTATCATGTATCATGGTCCGATATGAAGCTCCATTTCCAATTTGTCTGGGATCCAGCTATCAATGGCTTCTGAGAAAATGCTTCCCACTGGAGCTCAGAGATAGCAATTCTTGTCAGGGGAACACTAAACATTAAAACTCCCTATGATCTGAACCCCGAAATAGTCTATAATTTACATTCAACCTCTATGAAGATTGAGAAAGAGAGAGAGAATTTGTTTTTTCCAATTTTGTTGAAATACTAAGTCACATTGCTATGGACTGAATGTTTGTGTATTCCCAAAATTCACATGCAGAAGCCTAAATCCCAAAAGCAATGATATTCAGAGGCGGGGCCTCTAGGAAGTAATTAAATAGTGAGGGTAGAGACTTCATGAATGTAATAAATGCCCTCATAAGAAGAGACACAAGACAGATAACCTCTGCTTTCTGCCATGTGAGGATACAATGAGAAGCTAGCCAACTGCAAACTGGAAACAGGACCCTCATCAGATACTAGATCTGTCAGCACCTTAATCTTGGACTTCTTAGCCTCAGAAACTGTAAAAAAATAAATTTGTGTTGGTTAAGACACCATCCAGTCTATGGCATTCTGGGATAGCAGCCTGAACAGTACTGAGATACATACATAAAGTGTAATTGGTCTGGTTACTTTTGTCTACTGAAAAGATAGTGTTTTATACATGTTCTCTTTGCAGCAAATTTAAACTTAAAATTCAGTGCTTCAACTCAACAAGCATTTATTGAGCCTCCACCATGCTCAAGACATTCTATTAAAATGCTGTGGATTACACAAAGATAAGAGCACAAACAAGTGGGGGCTGGATGTACATCAGTGGTAGAGTGCCTACCTGGGTGTGATCCCCAGCACCACAAAACACACACACACACACACAATAGGGCCCAAGTTGTCTAATAGCTACACATACATATGACTTTCAGAAACAAAGTGATTTTTTAAAAAATATAAATGCTGAAAGAAATTATCAGGTCACACCATGCATGCTATGTTCAGTTTCAGAGCCTCTACATTCACATGAGGTTTTGACTCAGAAGCATGTGTTACCCTACATAAATGAATAGCATTAACTCATCTTCAGAGCTTCCCTGAAATAGCAAATCAGTTTTTTAAGCAATGTAAATCCCATCCAAATTGTAAGGAACAATGAAGTGAATATTTCTTATCAGCTGGGATCCTAGTGGATGCTCTTTAAGCTTCATAGTGGTTTTCAAGCTGGATCCTAAACCTGCATTGGATTACACACAGGTGAGACACAAGATATAAAGACATGCTTAGGTCTCATAGCTGGTTAGCCTTCAGCTGGATAACAAGTTAGTCTCTCAAGTTTTGGTTGCAACAGTATCAACATGATCTGAGAAGTCATCAGAATGCAAATCTCAAGGTCCATCCAATATCTACCAAGTAAGAAACTCTGGGCTGGGGCCCAGCAATCTGTGCTGTAAAATACTCTCCAGATGATTTTGATGGATGCTGAAGTTTTAAAGCCACTGCAATAGCATGACATGGAGAAAGATTTTAGCTGAGACATGATTTTCTGAACTCTTTCTGATGCTACTCGCATCTGAACTCTAACAGCCAATTATAGTGTGACTTCTAATCCCATATCCTTCTCTACAACTCTTGGAAGAGTTCATTTTAGCTTCTGAGAAAGAAAAAAAAACTGTTCAGTATGCCAGTTTTTATTCTTAGAACTAGGCCTGCATTGAATTATCTGAAAAGATCGCAAAGATCTTTACTATTCCACCAACACATGGGAAAATAAACCACTGACAATGTGTCAATGCCCCCCCCCTTTTTCCTTTGCTTTTGTGTGATCAAGTTATTGAAAAAAATTCATAGCTTTTGTAATCCTGAGACCTTTGGATTTACAGGAGATCTACTAAAAATGTCATAAACTCAATTTGGTAAATGAAAATAAGAATTCAACGAGGGTACAAATGCCAATGGCCCAAGTGGCTTATGATTAAAACATGACATTGGGTTTTCACGATTTTTACAGCTAATTAGAAAGATTTATCAGCATCCAAAAGAAGCCCCCTGGAGGAAACAGGGCTGTACATAGTGATTAATGATAACAAGTTTCCACTTGGAGTGGAAAACTACCGCACTCCAGTGGCTCTTGTATGGCAAGGCAAAGCACTGATACTTCTGAAGGAAAGAGGTATCAGAGATGAGGGTATGACAAGGCCATAAACGACATTCATTTGTTCACCTCTCCCAACCTCCTTCATGGACAACTCAAAGGTGATGAACTCAACAAATCTCTCTTACTGGCCTTTTATTTCCTCCTTCTACAATTCAAATCACCATGGCCTTCAAGGTTCAGGATAGTGCTTAGTTAGCTAGTGGGTGGCAGTCAGACCAGCTTGACTCTTCACTTAGTAGGTATGTGGTAAATGAAAATAAGAATCATTTTTTAGCAGGTTAGCAGGTTAATTTCTCCAAAACTCAGTTACCCCATCTGTAAAAATTAGAATAGTACTACTAACATCATAGACTTGTTTTAAGAATTCAGTGGGATAACACATGTAAGATGCTTAGTACAATGTTTAAGTAAATGCTGATTAGATGGTGCTAGTATAAGGTGATCAGTGTTCAAAGTTGGTGTATGTGTGATGAAATCACTAATCAGAATGTAACTTCTTGGAGAATAAGCAGTGGGTCTGTTTTTATAGGTAAGAAGGGAGGAAGGGTGGAAAAGGAGGGAACATTGGAGAAAACCATTCCAAACTCTCCACCAATTGGCTGATTTCTTGGAATTCTACCTATTGAGCTCCACTCCTCTATTTTAGGGTTCTGATCTCATGAGAGTCCATCTGGTTTTACAAACACTTCTCTCTTAGGATGCATGTAAGATTTGAAATCATTTTTTTAATTTAAATTTGGAGAAAGAGTACACATGAGAATACCAGGGACATGAGCAGTGACAAAAAGAAAAGAAGTCAGAGAAGAAGGTGTCTAAGCAGCCTAGCATAATTCTATAGTTCTCTGAATTCTGACAACCAGCCAAACACTGGAAACCCACTTGTCTCTTGATCCTGATATGAGAATCTCAGACAGAAAACAAACCAAAAAAAAAAAAGAAAGAAAGAAAATTCCTTGGTGCATATTTCAATTACTTGAGACACTGGTCTCTCTTTTCCTGCACTTAGCTTCTAACCAGAAAGCTCAGAAAAGAAAGTAGTCCGTGGCTACTACTTCATGTGTCATCTGTGTGTTTGGTTTTATTTTGACTCATGTTTTTGCTTTTGTGGGACCCTCTAATTAACTCAAATCATCCCCAAGGGATCAATTGGAAAATGGTCATGTCTTTAAAAATAAAGGTGTTTGGGGGGCTGGAGTTGTAGCTCAGTGGTAGAGAACTTGCCTAGAATGTGTGAAGCACTGGGTTCAATCCTCAGCACCACAAATAAATAAATTAATTAAATAAAGGTCTATAAAAAATCTTTAAAAATTAAAACATAGAGGTGATTTTAACAGGGCATTCTTTCAATTAAAAATAGTAGAAATCTCCATCTACAGAAATTAAAAATGGAGCTGGGGATGTAGTTCAGTGGTACAGTGTTTGCCTCACACGTGCAAGGCCTAGATTTGATCCCCAGCCGAAAAAGAAAAAAAAAGAAACCAAACATCCTCTCACCTTATGTTCACAACCTTCAAAAACAAAGGGAAACTGTTCTTTATAGTCTCCAATAACCACAGAAGATGATGCCTCTGAATGCTGGCAGGTCTTGGACTACAGATTCCGGAAACAGAGACACTTTGCTGGCAACAGCTAATGGAAAGTTGCCAACATGAAGCTGTTAACAAAGAGGAGTTGGAATAACATACAGCCTTGCAACTTGATGGCTATTTCCAAGTTCAGGGTTTGAACAAGGGTATAAGCAACTAAACCAGCAAGAATGCCGGGTATAATTCAATGCTGAAGTTTTCTTGTATTCTTTTAGAAGTTTACTTCATTTAAGAAAAGAAATCTAGATAGAAACCAGAGATATCCAAATGATTACTGCTTTGAGAATATTTTTCAGAAACAGTAAAAGTAAGGCATGGTAAGTATAGGGGACCCATACAAAAGGACAGTTTTGTCTCTTTGATGTCAAGAACATCGTGGCTGTTCAAAAGGAATTCCCTGTCCTGGATCATGAACCACTGAGCCCTTGATTAGCTGCTTTAGCTCACTGAGTAACATTTATAGGCCAGATCAGCTGAGTTCTCAGTCAAGTGCAGTCTTATGGGTAGTTAGGGCAAAGCAAGGGAAGGGAAGAGGGGGACTCATTTATTAGCATATTCTGAGACTTGGCATTGTTTGGAGCTCATAGAAACCCTTAATTATTTAAATTATCATGGAACCAAAATGATTGCATTTCACCAGACTCAAGGTATAAACCCTTGATACCCTAAGTTACAATGACTCTGAGTCATGCCCTTTCTTACAGTCACCTTCTTATATATCTAAGAATCCCCAAATACACTGACTCATCTGCTGAATCTGGCTCCTCTCATAGATCACAAATCCAGATGGCTCTCAAACCTAGACAAATCCCCAACTGCTGGCCCAGGGGCTGGTACCCATAGAAACCAATGCCAGACTACAGGAGGCAACATCTTCTCCCATGCCCAGCAGTTCAGCCATCAAGCAAGTCACCCTTGTTTTTCATGGTGGCCAGTGGAGCAAGTGTTCTGGCTGGCTGGGTGATGGGTCTACACCAGACCTCATTCTTGCTTCCCCACTACCCTGCCCTTGGGGCAGGTTTAACAGTTCCCCTACATTTACCCACATCTCTAGGCAACAGAATATAACATCCTGAGTGGTTATAATTCAGTCTGTGTTGTAAACTACATGTTTGTGTCTCCTTTGCTTTCCTTCCAAATCTATGTGTATAAGAGGTAGGGCCTTTGGGAAGTAATTAAAAACCTTTAAAATAAGATCATGAGGGGGGAACCCCTACAATGTTATTAGTGTCCTCACAAGAAAATTTAAGAAAACAAGATTCATCTCTTTATCTATCTGTCTATCTATCTATCTATCTATCTATCTGTCTATCTCTTGCTCTCACTCTCACTTTTGCTCTCCCTCTCCCTCTCCATGCACCCAAAGAAGTCCATGTGAGGAATATAAACTGGAAGGGGGCCCTCATCAAGAACCAACCATAAGGGCACCTTGATCTTGGGCTTCCAGACTCTAGAGCTGTGGGAAACAAAGGTTTGTTGTTTAAGTTACTTGGCCAATTTATTCTGATACAACACTCTTTCATGATCCATGAAAGGTCACAGCCAAATGTCCTGAAGCTATTATTTCCTCATAGCCAGGTCTGGGCAGGATGTGTTCTGACCCTAGAGCAAACCCAGGAAGCCCTGGCCTTGGGGCAGAGGTCAGCCTTGATCCTGACCTATGAAATGATCATAGGTCATAGTTCCTGCAGAGGATTGCCTTGTTTATCTGCTTCCACATCTGACCTGGATCATTGATCCTCCCATCTATCAAACAAGGGAAGGGGTCAAAACCTTAATCCATTTCCCTAAGAAGCTTGTTTCCATGTAAATGTAAATGGCTGAGCAAGCTGAGCAAGGTCTTCCCAACTCTTCTGAGCAATACCCAAGCCCCGCCTATCCGCAAAGTCTAAGTATCTGTCTTAGCATTTATCCTTCAATATCACACAAAAACTAATGAAATAGGTACTATTATCCTGATTGTTTTTTAATTATTTTTTTTATTTATGTATGACAGCAGAATGCATTACAATTCATATTACACATATGGAGCACATTTTTTCATATCTCTGGTTGTATACAAAGTATATTCACACCAATTTGTGTCTTCATACATGTACTTTGGATAATAATGTCAATCACATTCCACCATCATTTCTAACCCCACTGCACTAAACTCACAGTCTTGTTCCCTGATGGCCAGGCTCCACTTGGGGGACAGCTTCTGCTCCCACCCTGCTCCATGATAACAGAAGCTGTGTAGGTCTCCTCATGCTCAGGCTTGGCACACCACCAGATGAAAGAACAAGGTTATCTGGCCAATTATCTTCTCTAGCCCACATAGTCCCTTTTTTAGTAGATGGTCTTATTGAATTGAGCTATTAACAATAAAAGGAAAAACTTTCATATTGAGGTATTTATTTCTTTGCTTTAGAGCTCCTTTTCATAAGCAAATAGTTCACAGGGTTGTGATCAGAATATTGTCAGTGGTCCTTAAGCTTTAGGAACTACCCTTCCCTCTTATTTTCTTCATTGGTTCTGTCTCTGTCCTCTAGTGGAAGCAGTGACTCCATGTATCTCTCTTGATAAGGATTTCAGTAATTTTATTTAGTTAGTTGTATTTTACTTGCATTTGTACGCATGATAGTCACATGTGCTGGGGATCAAACCCAGCACCACTCACATGCAGGCAACTGCTCTACCACTGCACTAAACTCACAGTCCCTCAGCAATGAATATGAATGTTCCTATATTCAAACCCGGGCCCCATTCCTGCCTGGGTTTCAGTCTTCACTTCTAAAAAAAACCTAGTTTCTAGTATCAAGTAATGATAGCTAATAATTTTTTTAATTATCCCTGTTCCATATCAAAGTTACTAACTAAACAAACATACGACAAGCTTGCTATACAGATGGAATAGAGTTTAAAAACTATCTCTAGGAGTAACAACTTACCATCGGATTTTTAAAAGAAATATTGACCTTAGGATACAGAGAGTTAACCAGTGATTTGATGGTATCATTAGTCCACAAGTCTGGAGTCTGGAGTCCAACTCCCTTTCCCATGGATCTGGGCCTAACTTACATGATTTTTTTGACCTACAGAAATTATATTTTTTACTTAATATCTGCTCTTAAAACAGAATTTGTACTTTATGGTTTATTGACAGCTATTATCTTGTCATTAATTGTCACAGTTTGTTAAATATGCAGTTATTAAGATTATCTCTAATCTTTGATCATGACTTTTTTGGTATCTTGGAGACAAACTGATCTTTTCTAAGACTGCCTTTCCAGCTTCAAAATGCAAGTTTTTCAGACTCTATTAGCTCCTGCCTTAGTGTCCCCTGGGCAAGCACAATCCTGGAGCCCACAGCTGTGGTATTGTTTCTTTAAAATAGAGAATAGAGACAGTACTAATCTTTCTGGAACTGTTTACAAGTACATCAAGGGTGTCCACAGACCTCTGGTTTCATTAGGGTATCTGTGGACACACAGAAAGATTTTCAGAGACCCCTGGGCTGCTCTCAGACATACTAGAGGTCAAGGGTCTCAACTTTTTTCATGTGCCCACATCCACCTCTGCATCAGCACCAGCGGACAGACCCCACCACCTCCTCTCCCTCCCAGGCTCACAAGCTCACCACCTCTGACTTCTCTCTCTAAAGGCTGCCAACTGCTAACTCTTTCTAATCCCTGAGAGAAGGAGGCCAGCAGTGCAATGTTCAGAAATATAATATTAAATAATATCATCAGGCATAACCATGTCATCGTGGTTTTGTTCCCTGAGGTCCCTCCTTGGCCCACCTCCATGATCTGATCCAGCATCCCATCCCTCATTCCTCCTCCTAGATCTCTGACCTCTGTTCCTCTCTGATGAAACATTTAAGTCCTAAACTCAGAAGGCACAAATCCTCCCAGCTTTCTGCCCCAGGCTGTAAAAGCTTTTGCTCACCAATTGTTTATTTTTTCTTGGCTCAGCATAATTTCCAACATCATTAAGAATGACAACTTCTGTCCAGAGACCATTGCCAGTCAAAGTGTAGCCCATGGATCAGCAGCATCTGGCTCCACCTCGGAGCATGATGGAAACACAGACTCTCAGGCCTCACAACAGAGCCATCTGCATTTTCACAAGAGCCCCAGGGGATGTGCCTGCACATTAAAATTTGAGAAGCTCTGTTCTAGAAAATAGAAATCTGTTATAACACAAAGTTTAATTCATTCCTTTTTCAAAATCCCCAACTGTAAGGCATCTTTATAAAATCAAACAGAACTGTTACAGAAATATTTTCTTAATATAAGTTCCCCTAGATTTGTTTAATTGAAAATAAAAGCTAATACAATGTTTCTCACATTCTCGGGGGAAATTGAGTATTTCTATACCATGTTTGCATCATACAATAAGTTTTATTCTGAGTATCTAAACTTTAGCATGTTTCTATATTAATTTATGCACAAAGCCCACTGAATCTCTAATCTATTTTCAATTAAAAATAACATTTCCCTTTATTTATGTTATGGAAGTGTTTTTGTTTGTTTTCTTTGATTTGTTTTGCTGCTGTGACCAAAAGATTTGACAAGAACAGTTTTAGAGGATGAAAAAGTTCATTTTTGAGCTCATGATTTCAGAGGTCTCGGTTCATAGACAGCAAACCACATTGCTCTGAGCCAAAGGTGAGGGAGAACATCGTGGTAGAAGAGTATGAAGGAGGGCTGGGGTTGTGGCTCAGTGGTAGATTGCTTGCTTCACATATGTGAGGCACTGGGTTCAATCCTCAGCACCGCATAAAAAATAAATAAAACAAAATAGACACATTTTGTCCATCTATAACTAAAAAAATATTTTAAAAAAAGAAGAGTGTGGAGGAGGAAAGCAGCTTAGGACATGGCAATCAGTGAGCTACCTCCTCTAGCCACCCAGTTAATCCATATCAGTAGTTAGAATCTCATAATTTAAACATTCTACTTCTGAAAATCCTTGCATTGTCTAATGCATGTGCTTTGGGAGGATACCTCAAATCTATAACATAGCAGAAAGCAAACATGTTTTTATAGAAATATCAGAAAATGAATATTGTTGGAATGAAAATTTTAAAAATCAATAAAATAAAATAAACAGTCAGGGCATGTAGTTCAATAGTAGAGTGCTTGCCTAGCATTGTGAAGCCCTGAGTTTGATTCCCCTAGTACCACAAAAGCATCAACAACACCACAAATTAAAATTACCTAATGATAACTACTGTAAGACATTACAATAGTTTCATGTACATTATTATATATAATGTACTATAGAATGTGATCACATGGTACATAATGAACATATGTCCAATAAATATTTATCTATAAGAATTAATGGATGAAGAGTATTGATTATTTTGGACATTCATTTAGGCAATGTGTCATCATGACCCATTTCAAAAGGCATTATGTAATATAATAAGAGATATATATTAGTTATTCTTAGGGTTAAATTCAATGTTTTTTAACAAAGAAATATATTTGTGAAAAAGGTGTGTCAATTTTTTTTTCTACTGAAGACTGAACCCAGGGGAGATCTACCAATGAGCTAGACCCCAACCTGTTTTATTTTTTTTATCTTGAGACATAGTCTCAGTAAGTTGCTGAAGGTGGCCTCAAATTTGTCATCCCCATGCCTCAGCCTCACAAATTGCTGAATCATAGGCATGCACCACTATGAATTTTTTTTCAGCTCTATGAATAGGTAAAAGTAAAGCCTGCCAATTAAACAATATCCTTTAATCATAATTACATTGATAGGACTACGATAATGCTGTTTTCTATGTGTCTGATTGATAAATTATACATGTGTTTTTTTCTTATTCCAGGGCTAAATTTTAACTCTTTAAGGATGTCCCAAGAGCACCTGAAAGCCAAAGTCATAAGTTTAAAAACTAACTCACAAAAAAAGCCACAGTGAGGTTACGTTTGAAGTTACCATAAACTATGGACTACCCATATTCTGATGATATTAATTAATATTAGCCTTTTCACAGATATATATATATATATATATATATATATATAAACTAAGGCAAAGTAAGGGATAAAAAAATTTGAAAAGCTTTCAAATCATTTATAACTTACTGTGGAACACAACCCAAACAAGGAAACAAAATGTAAAGCTGTGGTGACTCATAAGGACACTCCTTCTTCAATAAGAATAAACTTGTGATTTCTCTACAATATGAACCATATTTACATTGCTCTTCTCAGCTAGTGTTCTTTGCTTTGAACCAATGGTAAAGGATGCTGGCTATGTTGGGCAGATGAAAATGGACTGTATGGTAAGAATATGCAATAAAACAGAAGGAAAAGCTGAATAGCCAGGTTTTGAGCAGGATGATTATCCAGAAGCTCCAGATCTAGATGGCCAATGGAACTCCCAGCTCTTGTGCTAGAGTGAGCTTTAGTTTCATAGTCAGAGAGCATCTGACTGGCCCCACTTGGGTCACATGGGAACCCCTGGCCATTGGAGGGAAGCAGATCTTGGCTGACAGCCCCACCCACCTGAAGACTTCTAACATGGATGGTGCCACTTCCAAGTGAAGAAGAAATAGTTTCTGGGCAGACAAGACAAAGAGCTGTCCACAAGAGCCACTATTTCCATAGCATTATGGCTAAACACTGGTTTAGGCAACAAGGATGTCAACATATTCAAATATCAACTTGAACTGGTCACTGATATCTGTAGTTAAAAGAAGGCACTGAATCTTAATTCATTCTGAGAATTGTCAAGCAAGAAGGAAAATAAGAAAATCTGAATTAAAAGAAGTGATTTACTGATAGGCCCAATAAATGGTTTCAGAGGAAGAAGATATTTTAGCTTAAATAAACAAACAATTAACCTTGATAACAAAAGTTTAAGAACTATGTTAATGACTTTAATCATCTTTCTTCTCTGCAAGCTGACATGTAACATATGTGGTACCATTTAATGTTTATATAAATCTGATCCAGGATCTCATTAAAGTACAGGTTCTATAATCCCAGCTATTCAGAAATCTGAGGCAGAAGCATTGCAAGTTCAAAGTCAGCCTGGGCAACTTAATGAGACCCTCTATTGAAATAAAAAAGGCTGTAGACATAGGTCAGTGGTAGAGTGACTTCCTAGCATGCATGAGGCCTTGGGTTCAGTCCCCAGTACTAAGTAAATAAGTAAATAAATACAGGTTTCAATTTGGTAGATCTGGCATGTGGCCTGAGATTCTGAATTTCTAAAAAACTTGAGGCCATTCTGCTGATCTGGTCCACAAAGGACACTTTGAATTAAGTACTAGAGGACTGAGACTCCCTACTGTGCAGATCTGTGATTGTTCTTTTACATTAAGCCATCCTTCATTCAGCCACATATTTCTCACCAGCACATCCCGTGACAAGAGGTCACTTACCTTTTGGCAGCTATTAAAAAGTGTTGGTGGGGAAGAAGCTTGAAACCATTCAATACTAGTTTTGTTGGTTTCATTTATCCAAGTGATCTTATGTCTCTGAACACAGAAACAAACAATGCTTTTGTCCTCTGATCTGAAAGCAGACAAATAGTCTATTTTGCATTTTGAGCAGCATTCTCAAAATGCTGCTACTCAGAAATCACACTGAGCCCTTCAAAGGAGGTATTGTCATCAGAGTTGGGAGAGCTCATTTCTCAATCAAAAGGAAAAAGGAGAAACTTGAAAACTAATCCATTATATGTCTGCTGGGTAGACCCCAGGCCTTGTCCTCACTACCAATAGTGACTGGCCACATCCTGTAAGCAGGGCCAACCCAGCCACTATGGATGCAGTGACATTCTTTTATCTGTCAAAGATGTGCTGAGTGATGGAGCAGCCCCGTGAATGGGCTTTTCTCTCTGGAGAGAACTTGCCTGAAGGAGAGATGGGGGACCACACCACCCCTCTGGCATTTCACTTCTCATGGTGGACAGCTTGAGTCCAAGAGCCAGTGATAAGATAAAAGTTAAAAAGGAACAGTGGATGTCAGGTTCTGAGAGGCTGTATTTTTAGAGGCTGTAGGTAACAGAGCAGCTAACCCTTAAGAGTAAACAATTCCTCAATATCTACATTTGGATTCTTGACCTAAAGTTCTGAATTTAAGAAATGTTATTAAAAATTCTGCAACCAGTCTAGGGTAGATGTACAGCATGAAGAAAGGCAGAAGAAAACAGACCTGCTCTTGAAAGAGGAAAAGTTACCGTGCGTGCTATTGAAATACATCCTCAGGGCACTTGACAGTCCTCCTCCGGTCACTTGTATAGAATGATCAAATGTGAAGGACTTGCCATGGTTACCAGAAATAGTTCTTGACCATGTTCCCATTGATTATGATTTTTCTCCCTTCCTTTTAGATAAATATTTTCCCAGAGCTATTTTTGGACATGGCCACTTGCAGGTGCATGTCAATGGACACCTTAGAGTTTTGGAAATATAGGCACTGAGAAGAGTAAGATGAATGAGCCAGAGCCCTAATCCTAGAGAAACCTATAGTCTAGACTGCAAGCTACTGGTAGTATAGCACAGTGGTCAGAGGCATCAATCTTATCAGTCAGATGTGTGTTCAAACCCCATCTCCAACACGGCTACCATTAAACTGCTTGCATCGCTTCATCTCTAAATTTCAGTTCCTTCATCTCTACAATAGATACAAGGATTCTAAAGGCATAAAATAATTTTTAGAGAATCAGCTGGGTGTGGTGGTGCACACCTGTAATCTCAGTCATGCTGATGGCTTAGACAGGAAAATGCAAGTTCAAGGACAGCCCAGGCAACTTAGCAAGATCCTGTCTTGAAATTAAAAGGGGGTGGGGCGTGCTGGGGATGTAGCTCAGTGGTAGACTACCCCTGGGTTCAATCCCCAGTACTACCAAAAAACAACCACAAAAAAATTACAAAAATTAAACATTACATAAAAGGCACAATGCCACATATTCAGTATATACTAGTAATTATTATTCCAAGTATTGCAACTAATTGAATCCCCTCACTCCCAGTCTCTGCCAATAATCGATTTTCTTACCATTCATATTTTTATTCTGTTCATGAAAGCTCTCACAGATATTTTCTTTTAGCTAAATGATACCAGCTCTGTAATGTTTTGGTAAGGTAAGGAGGAATGCCCTGAATAGTGTGATTTGCTCTTGGCTTGCAATTCCTCTAAGATCCTTCTGGGATCTAAAATCTTAGAAGTGGATAGAAATATAAAAATTCAGTAACTTAGCCAACCTACCCTCGAGTTGTTACCTGTTCATCTTTGACCATCAACAGGGAGACAGAATGTGCCAATAAAGAGAGCAAAGGTATATGGAGCTTGTTCATTCTGTGATTCATTCTCCAAAGGAGTATAAGAATAAATTCAAGATCCAAGACCTGTCTGAGGTACAGTAACAAAACCCAGAGAACTCAGTCATCTCCACGGGCTCTATCTTTTTGAAATACTACTGTGAAGACAGGGTTGCCTTGCTAAGCCCCTCAATTTTTGCCTGCCCTTTAGCAAAGATGCTCTAGTAGAAAGACTCTCAAGACAGCCAAGGTAAAAGGGAGGTAATCTCTTAGGCCATTAGGTCCTGACCTAGGACCTTTGAGTTGCACTGCTGTCAAAACACTAAAACCTTCTCCCATGCAGAGAGTGGCTTTGACTAACTTAAGTTAATGTTGTAGCTGACACACTTTCTGTATTTTCCCTAAGACTAACTGCTGCCTGGGCATTTTAAAGTAATTAGACCAAACCCATTACCAAGTTCCTGGTGTCATTGAGCTTTAAGCCTGTTTGGTTCATTGGATGAATTCTCCTAGAGTTACAATATTCAGAGCTCTGATTTATATTCAATACTCACCAAAAAGCCACAAGTTCCTTCCAGGCCTTGAGGCATACTAAGCTTAATCTCGAGATTCTTAAATAGAGCAACTCATAGAATCAGTGCTTTCCTGCAACCAGACAGTCCAACATAATTCACCAAAAAACACTCTTCAAAAAGTATCTGACTTTTCCCTAACACAGAAGATAAGTACTTCAAAGATTACCTTCAAAGATTACCTACAAAGATATAAACATTCAATTCCTGGCATCAGAAAGTCAGAAATTCAGGGTAACCATAGACAATATCAGACAACACAATTATCTATCATCTTTGCTTCTTGCCACAGAGGACTGATGGAGAAGGAGGAAGGAGAGAAGAGAGTCACAAACGCCTCCAAACCTTGGACATTCTTTCAGGAATCCTGGGGCTGGGCTTATACTGCTTCATATAGTAAAAACAATGCACAAAATAAACTTATGATTTATTGACTCTCAGAAAACAAAATAAGTCACTTAAAAAGGAAGACAACTATGGATGGCACAAGCTTAAGATTCCTTTGATAAAATTGCACCAGAATTCACAGAAGAGCACCAGTCTCTTCCTAATTACTGCACCATGCAAGACTAAATGAGCCAGACCCAGAGTTCCTATCTCACTAGGGCCAGGTGGAGGCATGCAGATGTAAGAGCCTGTGTTATCTCCGTCCCCTGCTTCCTATCTTCTGTGGATAAACAAAGGCTCCAGCCCCTGGCTATCAGGCCATTTCCCTTCACACGTGCACAATTAACCGCACATTGGGGTCTGCATTCCTTCCCCAAGTACAACTTCCTCTGAAGTAAATGACAAGCTTTGCCTCAAGGACAACTGGGGACATGGATCCTGGAGCCCATTGACTGTCTATATTTTCTCCCAACTCACATGCCTTGACCATATCTATACTCAGTTGGAAACTATTCCGTAAACCAGAAAAGAATCAAGCAGGCACAACACAAGCCTCTACTGCCCCCATAGGTGGTAGACCAGGTAGCTAAAAAAGGCCCAGAATTCTTTGCAGGTAGGCTCCTAACAGGGAACCACTTCTGGCTGTATGATTCCAGAGTTCAAGAGAGGACATGAAAACCAACAGGAAATAAATCCACGTTCTATGCTTCCTTCCCTACTGAACCAATATCCTCTAGATATCTCTGAAGTGGAAGCTTTGGAATCAAATGAAAGGGCTTCTTGGCCAAACTTGTGAATGATTCAACCCTGTGACTGAATGATTTAACTTTATTCTCTGGGGTTTCTCTTCCCTGTCTTTATAACCCTTTAGTAACAACTCTTTAAAATGTATTCATCCACGTCATCTCAACAGACTCTTAGTCCAGCTGGGCATCAGTGGTGCACACCTGTAATCCCAGTGACTTGGGAGGTTGAGGGAGAATTGCAAGTTCAAGAAAAACTGCAGCAACCTAACGAGATGCTGTCTCAAAATAAAAAATAAAAAGGTTGGTAGAGCACTCCTGATTTGAATTCCCAGTGTGGCGGGGTGAGCAGAGGATGACAAAACAGATTCTTATTCCAAAGCAGAAAGCTAAAGAAAGCTTATTTTGATGTTAGCAATAAGAAATAAGACAGATGAGTTCGGAGCTGCCCTTCTAGGATTAGATGGCTGGTTCTTCATTCTTGCTCTTGCTCTACGTGAGTATTGCAATTACAGCTTCACATATGGACTGTGTATTACTTGGCATTGAGCTAAGCCATCTATGAGAGTGGTTGTCTCAAGACATGGAGCTGGGTGGCCAAGGAAGGGGAAAGGGAGAGAGGGAAACTTTTTTTTAATCTGGAGCATACTTTTGAACTACTTTGAATTTTTAACATGCAAATTTATTGCCTGATCAAAATTTTTAAATTAAAAATTTCAAACAGACTATAGAACTTTATAGAACACAGAGGAAGCATGAAAAAGATGGCTGTAGAATTTTATGGGAGGAAATATGAATGAACATTTAAAGAAAATGGTTTGGGTGTAAAAAGAAATAGTGTATACTAAAGGAGAAAAATTTTCAATTCATTTAAGATTGAATGTAGCACCCCACCTATCCTCCACCACTCCCAGCTCACTATACCTCATCCAGAGAACAGTATATGGAAGGTGACATAGTATTGCTTTTTGTTTTTGCTTGTTTAAGTGTCAGCTTGGAATTTGGAGTACAATATTTCACAATTGAATGAAAATTAGTTTAGTCAAAGACTATGCATAGCTTTTAAGCCTTCCATTCATTTTTGTGTCTGCATTCATTGGCAGTTTGCATATACTGGACAAGCAGTAAATGGTGAAAAGGAGGCAGGGAGGAAGAGAGGGTGACAGCTAGAGGAAAGACTGACAAGTGAGGAATAGGGGTCTCCATCCTGCCTCACTCCCATCCTCACTCGAATACAAGATGGCCCACATATGGTGACTCAGAAAAGGTCGGCTGCTCTTGCCAGGTGCCTTTAAGGAGATAGAAAGAGGCGCTGGGAGTCCTAAGTCACATTTTTTCAGGGAAGACTGCGACTTGGGAGACAGCACAATGGGTCTAAAGGCAAAGCTCTGAAATAGGCATCAAGGACCATTTTTTAACTTATGACAGATTCCTTGAGGTTGATCAGTAAAACATCCTGTATGTATATTGCTACCATTTCAAAATCACGACACTTCAACAGCTCATTTGTCTTGGAGTAGAGAAGCAGCTCCCTGAGACAGTGTTTGTGTTTTTCCTTGGAGATAAGGGCAAACACGAGCTGGCAACCCACAATCTTTATTTTCATCAGCTTGCTCTTCTACAGGCCTATACTGTCAGCTCGGTGTGAAGAGCAGAATCAATAAAAATCATCTTTCTCCCTGCAGGAGGCCAACTCTCAAGACTGTTTCTTGGCTGTGGAGCAATTATCTGTCAGTCAGGGTCAGGGAAGTTTCTGCTGCATTTATCTGAGAAAGCTCTCACACGGTATAATGGGGAACCTAGGAGGACTTTAGAGATGGAGAAATGGAGGTTCCAAGATGGTAATGCTCTGCTGAAGGCAGTCTTAAGTGTATGGCAAGCCCAACTCAGAAAAGGGTCCTTAACTGGGACCTAGAATCCAGGGTGAGTCAGTCCCTAGGGCAATGGCAGACCACAACTCCCTCTCCACAGGATATCTTAAGGGTCAAGGAAATCAAGCACTTCTACAAATGACACCATTTTGATCCTTGACATCACCACAGGACAGGGAACCTCATAGGGTGTGAGCTTCGCAAAGGATCAAGTTCAGATTCTGTACCAAGGCATTTGAGTCCTTTATGATGTGCCTTCATGACTTCTCTGGCTTATTCTTCCTTTTCATCACACACATTTAGCTCCAGGCATACAACTACTTAAATTGTTGGCCAAATGAACTTGTCTACATGCTGTTCACTTGGCCTGAAATTCCTTTCTTCCACTTCACCCATTCACATCACCTGGTAACTTCCGCTTCTTCAATTGTTTCTTTGGATGTCTTCTCCCAGAAGTCTTCTTTGATCTAATCCTCTCCCTCTCCCAGAACTATACTTTAAAATGTAAGTTTTGTTATGATTCAGGTATGGTTTAACCAACAGATTAGAAGATAATTGCCATTGAAAAGATAGTCAGTTCCCAAGAGGAGGGGGCACACCATACACTTGGCCACACAGAGAAGCAGGCAGTGGGGCGAGAGGGGGGAAAATATTGGCAATAAGATTTTGTTGTGGCTTCCATAAGAGGGAACAGGTGATACAGGGCAAGCAGATTAAGCTTTAGCTGGTTTGAATAATTTCAGCAGGTTCTGAGATGTAAGGGCTGTTCCTTGGAGCCAGATACGTGGCCCTAGAGTAATTAGGCCTGGGAAATGATGGCCCATAGTATAAGTGTAGGCCTATATAAGAAAAGGTAGTGTGCAGGCTTCTTCAAACTGGCTAGCTTGCATATGAAAGACAAAGTGAGTCCCTTATTATCTCCAGGAATTGGCTGGCTTTGAGAGGGGTAGTCTCTCCAGGGGCTTTGAAGCACTAGTCCAAATGACAGAACCAGGTGGTTAATAGGTGAATTATTTTGACTACCGTGGGTAGTGGTCATGTGTGCCTCACCCACTCACTTGGGGCTTCCTATGGAAGGATGCACCACACTATTTTATTTTGTTTCTTGCCATCCTCAACTTCTAGACCATAAGCTCACTGAGGACGAGGAGTGTGTCTTATTCATCAATGAGAACAGGAAGAAAGCACAAAGGGATCTACCTGATAGGCTCAGGGTTCAGCCCTAGGTCCCAATACATGAGTGATACTCCCTGTTGCAGGACTGGGTCTCCTGCACCACTCCACCTGGGAGGAATGGATCCTTTCACCAAAAGCCTGATTCATGACACAGCAACACTTGTTTCTCTTCTCTGTGAGAAAAGGCTTAACATCATGAAGGGTCTTCTCTTTGGGTTCAGAAAGCCAGACTGGAAGCAAAATCAAGGTTCTGCTGTTTTCAAATTCTTGATCCACTTCTTCAAAACTAAGAAAGAAAACAAGCTAACAGATGCAAGATGAAAAACTACATTTTTATTCATTTATTTGGCTCCAAAAGATAAGAGTACTAAATTAAATGTCAAGGGACCTTATGACATTTCTGGCAGCATTTGTGTTGTGAAGCTTTTAACCAGTTTAATCCAAATTAGTAGGAGCTTCAGAGGCGGCTTTTGGCTGGCCCACAGCTGCAAAGAGGTTGTCACATACTCTGCCAAATGCATAAGGATATATAAAAAGAGGGGCAGAAGGAAACTGGGATTTTTTTTTTTGGCTTAATATCCTTTAATAAATGAAAACACAAATGAAACCCCAGATTTAATTAAAAATTTCCCCATATTCTGGCCTACCCTGTAATTTTTATGTTGCTGCCCCAAAGCTATTATGTAGTTACTTAAGTAGGAGAAAGGAAAGGGAAGTATTTTTAATTTTAAAGGATAAGGAGAGGAAAGGAACCCCATTTGAGTTTTTCCTTTTTCTGCACCCTGAGTCCAAACAGTGGTGGCCTGTGTATTTCTGTAGCAGGCTTTTCTTAGAGACAATTAACAATAGCTAATCCTTTTCACTTCTGACTCTATGATGTAACAGGCTCACTTTTACATAAATGGAGTACATTTACCCACACCGTGTAGGCGGGCGTACACCGCTCCAAAGTCAGTACCGTACTCAGCAGTTTCATGTATGGCAGGGGAGCAGTCCCATGCCATTTAGTGATTTTAGTATAAAATTCTTGTAATAAACTTGGCCTTGCCTGATCTGGTCTCATGAGTGTTTAGTCATGTCACTCTACCACTGACCTACGGCCCTAGTCCCAGCTTTCCAGCTTCGATCGGTATCTTCCTCCATCCCAATCACTATCACCAGAGTAACCGTCAGACCAACCCTGATATGGGTCCCCCAGTGAAAATGCTGGGATAGCTCTTCCTCCATCTCTGCCCCCCCATCACCAGAGGCATTTATTCCCTGAAAACCAGAGGTGTTCAAGAAAACCAAAGTCCTTCCTGCCACACCCTCTCACCACACTTTGTTCATTCCTCAGTCCACACTTGATACTCCAGCGACTGAACTGCATGTAGCTCCCCTACACACCATGCTCCTCGATGCGTTTGCTAGGCCACTGCCTCACCTATCCTTACCTTCCTTCCTCCCATGTCTTTCCCCAGCATAACCTGGCTAACTCCTACAAAACCCAGTTCAGGGACGGTGGTATACAGGGATTTGTTTTAATCATTCATCAAACCGTTCTTATTCTCCATGCGCTTTTCTGTATGAATAATACATTTCTTGAAAAAGTTACCAAGAACCTAAAAAGATTTAAAAAAGGCAAGTCAGGCAACACCTCCTCCGGGAGCCATAACAGGCAGGCTGGGATTGCTATCTTCATGTTCCTACAAAGCCCCCTCTATCTCATTGAATTTGGTCCAATGCTAGGATTACCCATCCATCTCTCAAACACTGAGTGTCCCAAGCCTCTTCAGGGCAGTCATGATTACTTATCTTTGGAGTGCCTAGCACATTGCTTTATTCTTTATTCTTCCTCTCCTCTTCTTCAGACTCTGCTAGGCACTCCAGAGTCAGAGATAAGTAATAAGTGTCCCCTAAAATTTCATGTGTGAGACAATGCAAGAACTTTCAGAGGTGAAACAATTAGATAGAGAGTGGATTAATCCATCTAATTAGTGCATTAATCCATTCATAGGGATTATCTGGGTGGTAACTATAGACCTGTAGGGTGTGGCTGGAGGAGGTAGGTCACCAGGGGTATGAGACGGTCATACCTAGGGGGTTTATATTTTGTCTCTCATAATTGAAGTTTTCTCTCTGCTTCTTGATTGCCATGTGCTGAGCTGTTTTCCTCCTCCACAATCTTCTTCTATGATGCTCTGCCTCATTTTGGGCCCAGAGCAATGGAGTTAGCTGACTATGGACTGAAACCTCTGAAACCATGAGCCCCAAGTAAACTTTTCCTCCTCTAAGTTGTTCTTGTTAGGTCTTTTGGTCACAGCAACATAAAAGTGGACTAAAACACATATAAATGAGGACTGATTATTTGCTAAATGAATAAATAGATAAGTAATACATATTCTATCTGTCACCTGGATTATTCATTTCCCTCCTGGTCTGACTCAAAACACTCTGTATCTCATTGCCAGAATTTCTTTCTCTTCGTCTCCTCTTTTCCTCCTTCCTCTTCTTATTTTTATTAATTGTGGTACTAGGAACTGAATCCAGAAGTGCTTTACTGCTGAGTTACATCCCCCAGCCTTTTTATGTATGTATTGATTTTTTTTTTTTTTTTTTTTTTTTTTTGAGACAGGATCTCACTAAATTGGTCAGACTGGCCTTGGACTTGTAATCCTCCTGCTCCAGCCTCCTTAGTCTCTGGGATTATAGGTGTGCACCACCACAGCTGGTTAGTGTCATCTTTTTAAAACATCATTCTTTATTCTCAAATCTGCAGTCCTACATCCTCTTTTTGTTGACTACAGTTGATAATACAAATTCCTTGGATTGGCATTCAAGGTCCTTCATAATTTGATCCCAGTCTACATTTTCCACATTCTCTCCCACCATCACATACATAATATCTTTCTCTGTGGTTAGTCTGGTGTACATTACCTCCTAACTCATATTCCCACACCTGAACTGTCCTCACAACTAGTAGCACACACACTTAATCTGGAATGTGCTTTTTTTCCTTTTCACCACCAAACAGAATTATTTTAATACTTAAAAGAATTAGTTTACTTTCTAATGGTCTAGAATAAGCATCATATCTGTGAAATCTTTATTAAATTACCTGCTCTCCAGAAAATCTCCTCCTTCCAAACTCCACTGATGCTTCTACTGCTTCCTAATCCATTCTGCCTTGTTTTGGGGCATAGGTCTCATCTCCACAAACAGACTGCAAATTCATTTGGATTACTTGAACCCATGTGTGGAACTCCTTTGTGGAGCAACCAATCACCAATAGAGAAGCCTTAGATTATTAGAGTAATACATATAACCAATTCAGAGGAACAACAGTTGCAACTAAAATAAAATAGAAGAAAAAAACTTTTTAATTTTTCTATTTTTTATTTGTTCTAATTAGTTATACATGACAGTAGAATGAATTCTGATTCATTGTACACAGATGGAGCACAACTTTTCATTTCTCTGGTTGGACATGATGTAGAGTCACACCATTCATGCAATCGTACACATGCCTAGTGTATTGATGTCCATTTCATTCCATGATCTTTAATTTTTAATACTTCTTGGAACATATAGCTAAATACAAAGAAAGAAAAAAGATAATAAATCCACTAGACTATTGATTTATCTGCTTCAATAGAAATAATAAAAGATACCTGGTAAAGAGATCCTTTTTCATCATATTACCACAAATCCCTCTTGAGTGCTAGTTTTGGGGAAGCTTCTCAGGCTGAGTCTCAAGCTATGAATCCCAACAATTAGAAGACTTAGGTACTCGACAAAGGAAAAAATATTGCACTATTCAGAGCTAATTTTGGAGCAATGTGCTGAGCCTTTTTGAGAAGGCTTTGAAAAGGACTTCCAGAGAAAATACAGAACAAATGCAGAGCAAATTTACAAAGTTCAAAAATTCCAGAAGTCTTTGGAATGGTTGCAATCCTGGGAAGTCTATCAGATACCAAGGTTGAGTGGCTTTTGCAATAAAAGCTATAGTGCTGACATACCAAATGGTCCCAAAGGCCAACCACATGACATAAATTAGTTTCAAGGGCCAAGGTAGTGTGGCTGGAGTCAACTGATCTGACTAGAATAGCAACACTGTAATCTGAGAACGTGTAGATAGCAATGATGCACAACCAATAGCTCTGGGGGCAGGAGAGAATGTGTGAGTCGGGGGAGCCTGAAGTAATCAATCTGCCAGAAACGGGAGGGAATAACACTGAGCAGTGAGGACTCCCTTCCTGCAAGGCTACTAGGTCAACTTTCAGCAGGAGTCACAAGACTGGTACCAACCGGCAGCCTCTGTATCAGAAACACAAATCCTTTACTTTGTGTCCCATCTGTAACAGTGTGTTGCCAAGTCCAGTACAATGAGGGACCAGGCAGGTGGGGCATAGTAGCTCACTAAGGGCATGCCCTTGGGAATTATGTATCTTGTCCCTATCTCCTTGCTCTCTGCTTCTAGGCTGCCATGAGCTGAGCAGCTTTCCCCTGCCATGATGTTCTGCCTCATCTCAGGCCCATAGGAATGGAGGTGGCCAACCATGGACTGAGTCCTCTGAAACCAAATTGAACTTTTCCTCCTCTAAGTTGTTCTTATTAGGTATTTTGGTTAGTCATGTAAAGATGATTAACACAGAACCCAAAACTCCAAGGGCACATCTGGCTGGAGGCTGCCCCCAATCAGCAAAATCATCAATCATAGGAAATTCCATATCTCTAAGGGAACATTACCTCATGTGGCATCTAAGATACTGGCATTATCTAAATGGGGATCTTTTTGGTTGGGAAGATCCCCTCTGGCACTTATTGAACAAAAAGTTTAAGCATATGATTGGTCAATATAGAGGGAACAATAGTACCCTGAACTGGTTCAACGGTCATACTCACAAGATCATATTAACCTTGTTTTCCTACTGTGAACCATGCCTAAGCCCAATCAGCTGAATTAGAGTGTCCTGTCCTCTTCCCCATAGGTCTGGGTAAGATGGTAAATTGGCCACCTACATCCAATAAAGCTATAAAAATTTCAGTCCCTTTCCTCCCTCAATTCCCCCAGGATTCTCATTCAGGTAGATGTGGCCTTTGATCTTCTTTTAGGACAAAGAGATTTGGGGCCCACTCCTAACAACTTCCTTAAAGAAAATGAGGTCAGGTTAAAGGAGGAGGGAGAAATGAGGGGAAAAAGGGTGCCATATGCAAGGATTAATATCTCCTTTCAGTTTTGAGTAGTATGGCAGCTGCTTGCTACTGAAAAGGAGGGGCAGGGAGGGGAGGGGAGGGGAGGGGAAAGGGGAGGAGAAGGGAAGGAAAGGGGGAGGCAAAGGGAGGGGAAGGGAAGAGAAAAGAGAAGAAAAAAAAACAAATTAACAACAAAAAAATAATAATTCCAATAATTTTGGTCCAACCAAAGCAAGATCATCTGACAATATCTATTTTAACTTTGGTAACTCCTTTTCCTTTTTTTTTTTTTTTTAAAGTTCATCTTAATCAGTAGCATCTTCCCCATTACCAAGAAATATCACCTAAGTTCTTATCTGGTTTTTTTTTTTTTTTTTTTTTTTTTTTAATTTTTTATTGTGGGTTGTTCAAAACATTACAAATTTCTTGACATATCATATTCCACACTTTGATTCTAGTGGGTTATGAACTCCCACCTTCACCCCATACACAGATTGCAGATTCAAATCAGTTACACATCCATTGATTTACAAATTGCCATACTAGTGTCTGTTGTGCTCCGCTGCCTTTCCCATCATCCACCCTCCCCCCTCCCCACCTCTCCCCTCCCCTCCCCTCCTCTCTCTCTACCCCCTCCACTGTATAACCCTGAGGGTCTCCTTCCATTACCGTGCAATTTACCTTCTCTCTCCCTTTCCCTCCCACCTCTCATCCCTGTTAAATGTTAATCTTCTTCTCCTGTTCTTCGTCCCTACTCTGTTCTTAGTTACTTTCCTTATATCAAAGAAGACATTTGGCATTTGTTTTTTAGGGATTGGCTAGCTTCACTTAGCATAATCTGCTCTAATGCCATCCATTTCCCTGTAAATTCTATGATTTTGTCATTTTTTAATGCAGAGTAATACTCCATTGTGTATAAATGCCACATTTTTTTTATCCATTCGTCTATTGAAGGGCATCTAGGTTGGTTCCACAGTCTTGCTATTGTGAACTGTGCTGCTATGAACATCGATGTAGCAGTGTCCCTGTAGCATGCTCTTTTTAGGTCTTTAGGGAATAGACCAAGAAGGGGAATAGCTGGGTCAAATGGTGGCTCCATTCCCAGCTTTCCAAGAAATCTCCATACTGCTTTCCAAATTGGCTGCACCAATCTGCAGTCCCACCAGCAATGTACAAGTGTACCCTTTTCCCCACATCCTCGCCAGCACTTGTTGTTGTTTGACTTCATAATGGCTGCCAATCTTACTGGAGTGAGATGGTATCTTAGGGTGGTTTTGATTTGCATTTCTCTGACAGCTAGAGATGTTGAGCATTTTTTCATGTACTTGTTGATTGACTGTATGTCCTCCTCTGTGAAGTGTCTGTTCAGGTCCTTGGCCCATTTGTTGATTGGGTTGTTTGTTCTCTTATTGTCTAATTTTTTGAGTTCTTTGTATACTCTGGATATTAGGGCTCTATCTGAAGTGTGAGGAGTAAAGATTTGTTCCCAGGATGTAGGCTCCCTATTTACCTCTCTTATTGTTTCTTTTGCTGAGAAAAAACTTCTTAGTTTGAGTAAGTCCCATTTGTTGATTCTAGTTATTAACTTTTGTGCTATGGGTGTCCTATTGAGGAATTTGGAGCCCGACCCCACCGACTGTAGATCGTAGCCAACTTTTTCTTCTATCAGACGGCGCGTCTCTGATTTGATATCAAGTTCCTTGATCCATTTTGAATTCACTTTTGTGCATGGCGAGAGAAAGGGATTCAGTTTCATTTTGTTGCATATGGATTTCCAGTTTTCCCAGCACCATTTGTTGAAGATGCTATCCTTCCTCCATTGCATGCTTTTAGCCCCTTTATCAAATATAAGATAGTTGTAGTTTTGTGGATTGGTTTCTGTGTCCTCTATTCTGTACCATTGGTCCACACGCCTGTTTTGGTACCAGTACCATGCTGTTTTTGTTACTATTGCTCTGTAGTATAGTTTGAAGTCTGGTATCGCTATACCGCCTGATTCACACTTCTTGCTTAGCATTGTTTTTGCTATTCTGGGTCTTTTATTTTTCCATATGAATTTCATGATTGCTTTCTCTATTTCTACAAGAAATGCCATTGGGATTTTGATTGGCATTGCATTAAACCTATAGAGAACTTTTGGTAATATCGCCATTTTGATGATGTTAGTTCTGCCTATCCATGAACAGGGTATATTTTTCCATCTTCTAAGATCTTCTTCTATTTCTCTCTTTAGGGTTCTGTAGTTTTCATTGTATAAGTCTTTCACCTCTTTTGTTAGGTTGATTCCCAAGTATTTTATTTTTTTTGAAGATATTTTGAATGGAGTGGTTGTCCTCATTTCCATTTCAGAGGATTTGTCGCTGATATACAGGAATGCCTTTGATTTATGCGTGTTGATTTTAAATCCTGCCACTTTGCTGAATTCATTTATTAGCTCTAATAGTTTCTTTGTAGAGCCTTTTGGGTCTGCTAGATATAGAATCATATCATCTGCAAATAGTGATAATTTAAGTTCTTCTTTTCCTATTTTTATGCCTTTAATTTCTTTCGTCTGTCTAATTGCTCTGGCCAGTGTTTCGAGAACTATGTTGAAGAGAAGTGGAGAGAGAGGGCATCCCTGTCTTGTTCCAGATTTTAGAGGGAATGCCTTCAGTTTTTCTCCATTCAGAATAATGCTAGCCTGAGGCTTAGCATAGATTGCTTTTACAATATTGAGGTATGTTCCTGTTATCCCTAGTTTTTCTAGAGTTTTGAACAAAAAGGGATGCTGTACTTTGTCGAATGCTTTTTCCGCATCTATCGAGATGATCATATGGTTCTTATTTTTAAGTCTATTGATGTGGTGAATAACATTTATTGATTTCCGTATATTGAACCAGCCTTGCATCCCAGGGATGAATCCTACTTGATCATGGTGTACAATTTTTTTGATATGTTTTTGTATCCGATTCGCCAGAATTTTATTGAGGATTTTTGCATCTAGGTTCATTAGAGATATTGGTCTGTAGTTTTCTTTCTTTGAAGTGTCTTTGTCTGGTTTAGGTATCAGGGTGATGTTGGCCTCATAGAATGAATTTGGAAGTTCTCCCTCCTTTTCTATTTCCTGAAGTAGCTTGAAAAGTATTGGTATTAGTTCTTCTTTAAAGGTTTTGTAAAATTCTGCTGTATACCCATCGGGACCTGGGCTTTTCTTAGTTGGTAGTCTTTTTATGGTTTCTTCTATCTCCTCAATTGATATTGGTCTGTTTAGGTTTTCTATATCCTCCTGACTCAATCTGGGCAGATCATATGACTTAAGAAATTTATCTATGCCTTCACTATCTTCTAATTTATTGGAGTATAAGGATTCAAAATAGTTTTTGATTATCTTCTGTATTTCTGAAGTGTCTGTTGTGATATTGCCTTTTTCATCCCGTATGCTAGTAATTTGAGTTCTCTCTCTTCTTCTCTTCACTAGCATCGCTAAGGGTCTGTCGATTTTGTTTATTTTTTCAAAGAACCAACTTTTAGTTTTGTCAATTTTTTCAATTGTTTCTTTTGTTTCGATTTCATTAATTTCAGCTCTGATTTTAATTATTTCTTGCCTTCTACTTCTTTTGCTGTTGTTTTGCTCTTCTTTTTCAAGGATTTTGAGATGAAGTATGAGATCATTTATTTGTTGGTTTTTTCTTTTTTTAAGGAATGAACTCCAAGCAATGAATTTTCCTCTTAGAACTGCTTTCAATGTGTCCCATAGATTCCGATATGTTGTGTCTGTGTTTTCATTTATCTCTAAGAATTTTTTAATTTCCTCCTTGATGTCTTCTATAACCCATTGATCATTCAGTAACCTATTGTTCATTCTCCAATTGATGTATGCTTTTTCCTTCCTTCTTTTATCGTTGATTTTCAGTTTCATTCCATTATGATCAGATAAGATGCATGGTAATATCTCTACTCCTTTATATTGTCTAAGAGTTGCCCTGTGACATAATATATGATCTATTTTTGAGAAGGATCCATGTGCTGCTGAGAAAAAAGTGTAACTGCTTGATGTTGGGTGGTATACTCTATATATGTCAATTAGGTCTAGGTTATTAATAGTGTTATTGAGTTCTATAGTTTCCTTATTCAACTTTTGTTTGGAAGATCTGTCCAGTGGCGAGAGAGGTGTGTTGAAGTCTCCCATGATTATGGTGTGGTGGTCTATTAGACTCTTGAACTTGAGAAGAGTTTGTTTGACGAACATAGCTGCACCATTGTTTGGGGCATAAATATTTATGATTGTTATGTCTTGTTGGTGTATGGTTCCCTTAAGCAGTATGTAGTGTCCCTCTTTGTCTCTTTTGATTAACTTTGGCTTGAAATCTATTTTATTTGATATGAGTATGGACACGCCTGCTTGTTTCCGAAGTCCATATGAGTGATATGATTTTTCCCAACCTTTCACCTTCAGCCTATGTATGTCTTTTCCTATCAAATGCGTCTCCTGTAGGCAGCATATTGTTGGGTCTTGTTTTGTGATCCATTCTACTAGCCTGTGTCTCTTAATTGGTGAGTTTAAGCCATTAACATTTAGGGTTATTATTGAGATATGGGTTGTTCTTCCAGCCATATTTGTTTATTTCTGTTACTAAACATTGTTTGTTTTCCTCTTTGATTATTCCCCCCCCCCTTTACTGTCCTACCTCCCACTGTTGGTTTTCATTGTTATTTTCCATTTCCTCTTCCTGTAATACTTTGGCGAGGATGTTTTGAAGAGATGGTTTTCTAGCTGCGAATTCTTTAAACTTTTGTTTATCGTGGAAGGTTTTAATTTCATTCTCCATCCTGAAGCTTAATTTCGCTGGATACACAATTCTTGGTTGGAACCCATTTTCTTTCAGTGTTTGAAATATGTTATTCCAGGATCTTCTAGCTTTCAGAGTCTGTGTTGAAAGATCAGCTGTTATCCTGATTGGCTTGCCCCTAAATGTGATCTGCTTCCTTTCTCTTGTAGCTTTTAAAATTCTCTCCTTATTCTGTATGTTGGGCATCTTCATTATAATGTGTCTAGGTGTGGATCTCTTATGATTTTGCACATTCGGCGTCCTGTAGGCTTCTAGGATTTGGGATTCTGTCTCATTCTTCAAGTCTGGGAAGTTTTCTTGTATTATTTCATTGAATAGACTGCTCATTCCTTTGGTTTGGAGCTCTGTACCTTCCTGTATCCCAATGACTCTTAAGTTTGGTCTCTTAATGTTATCCCATATTTCTTGGATGTTCTGCTCATGGTTTCTTAACAGTCTTGCTGAGCTGTCTATGTTCTTTTCCAGTTGAAATACTTTGTCTTCATTGTCTGATGTTCTATCTTCTAAGTGTTCTACTCTGTTGGTAGTATTCTCCATTGAGTTTTTAAGTTGGTTTATTGCTTCCTGCATTTCTAGGATTTCTGATTGCTTGTTTTTTATAACCTCTATCTCCCTGTATAGTCGATCCTTTGCTTCCTGGATTTGTTTGCGTAATTCGTTGTCGAAGTGATCTTTCATTGTCTGATTTTGCTGTTTAATGTCTTCCTTGATACTCCAGATCATCTGAAGCATGTATATCCTGAATTCTTTATCTGACATTCCATCTGCTGCAGCTGTTACCTCTTCTAAAGTTGCGTTGACCTGCATTGCTTGTGGTCCTTTCTTTCCTTGTCTTTTCATACTGCTTGCGTATCTTTCCTGCAGGTGCGGGCGGCGGCTCTGCTCTCTCCTTATTCCAATTGGGGTGTCGTGGCTACCACGCCGGCAGGTCACTGGGCCTGTTCTGGGAGCTGGTGGCGGCTCTGTTCTGCCCCTACTCCAATTGGGGTGACGTGTCTGTCGTACCAGCAGGCCACTGGGCCTGTCCCGCTGGTCGGTCGCAGATCTGCCCACCTTTCGGGCACGGGTGGAGGCTCTGCTTTGCCCCTACTCCAATTGGGGTGTCGTGACTACCCCGCCTGCAGGACGCTGGGTCTGTTCCTGGCAAGGGAGGCGACTCTGCTCTGTCACTACTCCAATTAGGGTGGTGTTTGTACCACGCCGGCAGGCTCCTGGGCCTGATCCGCCGGTCTGTTGTAGGTCTGCCTACCTTGAAGGCGCGGGCGCGGATCTGCCCTGCCCCTCCTACCACGCCTGCGGACCCCTGGGCCTGATCTGCAGGTTGATCACTGGTCTGCTCACCCTGCGGGCACGGGTGGCGGTTCCGCTCCGCCCCCACTCCAATTGGGGTCACGTGACCACCACACCGGCAGGGCCTGATCCGGGCGTGGGATAAGGATCTGCTCTGCCCCTACTCGAGTTGGGGTGACGTGTGTACCACACTGGCAGGCCACTGGGCCTGACCCGCCAGGCTGTCACAGGTCTGTTTACCTTGCAAGCGCGAAGGGCGGCTCTGCCCTGCCCCTCCTACCACGCCCATGTACTACTGGGTCGTGGGTCTGCCCACCTGGCGGGTGTGGGTGGCGGCTCCGCTCCGCCCCCTCTCCAATTGGGGTCACGCGGTCACCACGCTGGCGAGCCGCTGGGCCTGCTCCGGGGGCTGGCGGCGGCCCGGCTCCTTCCCTCTGGCTCGAGGACAAATTGAGGAGACTCGGGTGACTGAGCCTCACCCCCCTTACCAGGAGACCAACTGCTTATGTCACCGCTGGTATTGATGAAGATCTCTCCTCCACCGCTTTCTGCTGACATCAGATCTCTGCCATGTTGGTATCCTATGCGAATGGCAGCATTTCTTTCCCCTTGCCGGGCAACCCAAGCAATGGGTGAGTCCTGACCAGCCCTCAGCAGGACCCGGACCGAGACACAGTTTCCACGGGCTCCTAGCCCCGGTCCAGGGAAGTTCCGGGAGCCGGAACTCGGCCGCTCCGTGCTCGGTGTAAGCTCCTATAAGTGTAAGCTCCAAGAAGCAGTCCCCGCGGGCTCAGTTCCGGGAGCTGGAATTCGGCTTCTTGGTGCTTGGTGTTTGCTCTGATAGTAGCAGGGTCCAAGAAGCAGCCTCCGCAGGCTCCGCAGCCCTGAGCCAGGGCGGTTCCGGGACGGTTCCGGGAGCCGGAACTCGGCCGCCCCGCGCTCCGTGTTCACTCCGATAAGATCAGATTTTAAGAAGCACCCAGGCGCTGAACCCTAGCAATCTGTCTGCGAGCCACAGGCGAATTGCAGCCTGAAATTACCTGTTCTATGGCTGAATGAGCTGCGGTCAGTCAAAAACAGGTGTGGTGACGTCAGTTTACCAACATGGTGGCTGCTGGCCTCCTCTGTGGTCTGACCGGTGTGGAGAACCGAGATGGACCGCTTCCTTCCCCCGTCTCGAACCCAGAATTCAGCCCTGAGTGCGGTGCTTGCGCGTCTGGCAGAAGCTGCAGCGCTGTCTTATCTGGTTTTAATAGAAAAGTTACAGCAGTTTTCTAAGGTAGTGAGACTGACTGAAAGAATTTATCTAGAATTTTGGGGGGACATTCTCCACTAGGCCTCCTTCATCAGCACTGTAAACTCAACTTAGAGTAGTAAAAGACCAAATACTACTCAATGCCTTGCCTATTTCTTTCTACAGGGATAGCTCCCCAAAAGGCTGCGGTTCCCTAATCATAGCAAGGACCCAGTTTTAGAGGGTAGTTACTAATATCTCTAAATGAATCTAGGGTTCGCATGATAGACAGCTAGGAGGGGCTGAATCATACAGGGCCAGCCAATATATTTATATATTTTATATATATATATATATATATATATATATATATATATATATATATATAAATAATACTGAACAAGTATTATATACCTTGCCTCTTTACCTCCCTAGCAAGATGGCCTAAGCTCTACCATTCACCTAGTTTCTGCCTACAGGGGTTGTGAATTTCCTTCTTCTGGTCTTACTGTAAGTTCGTGTCCCTGCTACTATTATATAAAATAAGGCAGAACTTTCTGCTTACTCAAGATATATCTCAGTACTAACTGTTCCTGTGGATGGACCTGGAGCTAACCAGCAGATTGGAAAGGAAATTCCCATCCCCAACCCATCCCAATCAGAAAAAACAGCAACACCCCAGAGGCCACTTGGGTCTCTAAAACCTTCTTTCTGATATTTGAAATGTAATCATGGCCCCAATTATTCATTAGCATGCAATAAGGTTGAAGACCATGTAAAATCAGGTTGACCCTGAAATTTGGTCAACATGTTTGCGAGCAATTCCTATGATCTTCCTTTAAATGCTGCTAATGGTCCAGAGTCTTCATCTGCTCCCAGAGAGTCCTATCTCAGTCAGCATCCTCTCCTAATTATCAAAACTGCCAAGAGAGAAGTGTTTGAGATTTTTTTCTAATACAAGCTAACAAATTGATCTGCCAGTTTCATGGGCATCAGTAGAAGACATGAGACTCCTGAGTCACATACAAAGCATTATAGCACTAATGACACAACAAGCAGCATGATTATCAGCATAATTTCATTAGTTCTTCCTAATACCCAACACCCAGAGGAGTGCCCTAGATAGGCTCAGATGGGAGCCCACACATGTGACAGGTTCCGTACAAGGGAGAAACCTTGAGCTTAGAGAACTCAAATGTCTTTTATCAATGACCAGTAAGCACACCTTTTACTCTGGAGATTGTATGCACACAACCTCTGCTGGGGGAGGCGGGGTGGGAGAAAGGAAGATACTCTCTTCCAGGACAGCTTGCTCACTATAAAAACAAGCAACTGAGTGAGACCCTGCCTCTAAATAAAATACAAAATAGGCCTGGGGATGTGGGTCAGTGGTTAGTGCCCCTGAGTTGAAAACTTGGAACCCCAAAAAAACAAAAACAAAAACAAAACATCCTGAGTAGGACAGTCTAAGACACAGGGACTACAGTATCTCACTTAAAAAGACATACAGAAATGCAAGAGATCTACAGAGACTTGCTTCTCCACAGGCTTACATTGTAGAAAATGCAAACAAAAACAACAAAATTTTGCTGTTTGTACTGAAAGCTCTCAGACTTATGGTGAAATACTTAAGTTTACGACTTACACAAAAATATTACAGAACTCTTACAGATTTTTAGAGCTTACCAAATACCAAGTCTAACCATCTCAACCCACTTCGCCAACTTCATTAGATAAAATACTCAAGTCTGCTCTTCTTTCTTTTTTTAAATTTGACTAACTTCACACATAAGTCCACCTAATCTTCACTGCTGGATGTTAGCCAAAACAGAGTTCTTCTGATAAACCCTCAGGAGAGTCAGGGAGGCTTGATTAAAGGGGAGATTTTAAAGTCATAGATTAAAATGTCAAAGTAGATTTCTTCTGAGGCAATTCAGTTTGGCATGACAACAACATGATTATCTTAGTAAGAACTTTCAAATTCTAGAACAAAAATATACTAAGCGCATCTTAATAACCCAAGAAATAGGACTGCAGTTATGTAAGGGAAGCTGGCTTATCTTAACATTCATCTATTAAGCCCCATTTTGTTCCATGACCCAGGCTTCTTAACAGACTGCCATGACAATTAAACCTCCATCCTCCTAAGAGCCTGTCTACAATGGCCTACGAAGAAAGGGATAAGAGCCAAATTCCAGGTTGGCCTCAATTATGTCTAAATGCCAACGTGTTTTCCCACACAGTGAGACATATGAACATCCTGAAGCAGACCTCTTTTAAAGGAACAGGGTCAGGTTCCCTAGTAAGTTTTTTCACCTCAAAGGATAAACAGGAATGTGCTGTCTTTCTGATTCTATGGTAAGATAGAATCACAGATATGTTTATCATTCCATTATAATTCCGTACACCCTTAGACTGTATGTTCTCAAACCACTCTGTTTTAGAGAAGATCTCAAATGTTTTAGTAAAGTACAAACACCATCAGTCTAGTGTTATTGTGTCCATGTGTATGTCCTGGATTAAGGCACTTTTTTTGTTTAGATTACAAACCACATTACTTGATAAATATCTGAGAAAAATGGGAATGGGTGAGTTGGAAATGAAAGTAAGCTTCACTTATTCTATCATTCCAATCCTTCTAAGAAAAAAGACCCCTACAAGTGTTTGGTTTTCTAAATAGTTTATAACAGAACAAAATCATATTCTTGCAAAAAAAAGAGAGCCAAGATTCTTATTTTGGTATAATTTATTCTCTTTGGGTCAAAGAGATCAACAATAAGGTCCTCAATTTCCTTGGCAGCACCCACTGCCATTCCCACCCCTGTGCTGTGCTACATGAATGAATTCATTTATTTATGTCCTGCTTTATCTACAAAAGATTTCTTTTTTTTCTTTTTTCCCTAGAACTATTAACATCAGGTTAGTTCCACTGTGCTTTTTCAAGGGAGATTTACTAAAAAGGGATAGAAAGATCATTTTCAACAAACAAACAAAAACTTCATTTTCAATAATGAAATATTGTGCTTTATTTCATAACTCTGGGTTAAAAAAAAATGCTTCATAGTATGTCCATAATAAGATTCAGTAGTTCTAACACCAAAGGACTATGGCCTTTTACCCAAGAGACAGATTTGCTTATACTGGCATGGAGGAAACACACCTTAACATCTCATTTCCTGATGTTAAAAAGGTCAAACACTTGCTTCTTTAATCTACAGTGAATATAAAACACCTTAAAAGCTATTTTCACATGCCAAACTTTCACAGCACATTTTCTACCCAAATAAACACACACAGTATAATCCATATAGTGATATTAACTCATAATCTATTTCCTCTACCAAACCTGAAGCAAGTCTTTTTAGTATTAATTACCATTTTTCCAAAAAAAGATAGGGGATCTCAATATATGAATGAATATTCTCAAAATGGAAATTGTGGCAACATCAACTTATCTCCCAGAGCTTAAACTGTTCAACATTGCTCAATGCTTAAAGAGTTAGTCATAAGAGAATTGGTGGTAGTGAATTAACTCAAAACCGGGTCACCCTGGGCAGGAAGTGGCTGAGAAAATTTTAGCAGATTTTAAACTTATTTAAAATTAGTTGGCCACTTTGGCTAAACACACCCAAGACCACCTACTCTACCATTCCCTCCCAGCTCTCACAGCAAGAAAAGTACTCACCAGAATGGACAGGAAGGAGGCCCTTCTGATGAAACACCACCAAGGTAACTGTCTGGATTTTATGGCCATTTAATATATTCCAGAAACAAAATTATAGATTTTGTCATATTATAAACATTAAATAGGCCAGTCCACAGACCACCTAGGCTTTTTTCCCAGATTATACTGTAAATTCACAATGCAGGGCTATCTGAAATGCAGGCATCTTGCGAGGTGATATTCCTGCTATTAAGTGCATGAGGAGGAATACAGTGGTCACACATAAAACTAAAGCAATCCTGGGAATGAACTCCTGTAAATTATGTAGAAAGTATTAAGATCCTGATGCCAGAAAAGAAAGTCTCTCTTTTTAGAATGAGAGAGCTTGAGATCTATACAATAAAATCAGAATTGGTTGAAAGTGATCATGTTTTGTTTTTTTTCATTTCTGAATATCAACTTTAAAAATAATTCCACAAATTTTACTGAGTCTATTAACATTTCAGTTAAGTGAAACTGAACTTACTGATATGAAACTAAGCCTCACAATAGGAAGTTTACTTCAATTACTAATTGAAGACCTCAATTAGTATAATATTTTTTTTTTACTTTTTAAAATGTGTTATAACACAGATAATTTTTAAGAACAAAGTGACTAAAATTAATGTTGCAAATTTCCAGAACTAGTTGGACTAATATTTTTGACAATCCAAAAAAAGGGCTAAGCTAAAATCTCATATTCCAATTGAGTCAGCTACAAAATTTCATACTTACCCCCCATATAACCTCAAAAAATTTTAAATAAGATGGTTTATAACAGAAATTCTGAAAATAAATCATCCTCAAATAGTTTTAGATTTTCCCCATTGGCCACAAATCACATCCAGAAACCCAAACAAAACAATCTCTGAAATGTCTGAGATCTGCAGCTGAAATCCAGAGCTGTGAGACGAGAAAAGGAGTATGAAGAAGATAGCCTACCCTCGCTCTCTGCTTGGACAGCACTGGTTTTTTGAGCTCCTAAGCCATGTAAGTGAATATTCTGAGTTCATAAAAGTCAGCAGTAACACTAAAATAATAATAATAACATAAATAAAAATAGGCTCTGGTTAGAGAGAGGGGATCCATTTACTGCTGCCCTGCTGAGGTACATTTGACCACCAAAGGCAGGAAAGCTATTAGCATCCTGAATTAATGGGTGTAGTGGTTTTCAAACAAGATATTTCCATGATGGACACAATGTGGACTCAGCAAAGTTTCTCCTTCAAGAAAAATATAGCTTCTATTTCAAAGAGCACTGATTAGGCTTAATACCATTAGGGAACCATCAAGGATTTGTGTTGTTGTTACTGCTTTTAACCATCAGTTACTTTCTAAACCAAAAATTGAGGGTAGTTAACTTGACTGATAGTCAAGATTTAGGAATGCAGGAGCAAATCCAAGGTACAGACGAGCTTCAGATGTTCAAGGCCTTAATGCTTTGGAACCTTGTTAGGTTGTCAGGTCTAGCTGTTCTTGTGGATTTTGTCAGTAAAAATTCATTTCCCTCCTGAAAAGCACTGAACACTATTTGGTTTTAGAAATTATCAATACAGTTTATTGGTAGCAATGTAAATCAATTACAATTAAAAACCAAACTAAACAGATTTTCCAAATGAATAAATCTTAAGCACTATTAATTGCCTATAACATATCTGGCAAATATGTTTAAAAAATTCAACAATATTAATTTTCTTTGTAAATTAACTGTAAAAAACTATAACTGTTGAGTCAATCTCCATTAGTACTTGAAAGTACAAATACAAGTCAAATAAGGTTCAAAAGACCTCATAAAACAGAATAGTCTAAAATACAAAGACAATTTTTAAACTGCTTGATTTACTTCAAAGCATTTTTATACAAAATAATAATAACCACCTTAAAATAGTACATGTTTTCTGGATTGTACACGAAAGTTCACTTCCAGATGTCTTTTCTGTCAAATATTTAATCTTTCTTCATTGTCAGAATCTTAATTTTCATTCCTGGTTGGATTTTTCTTCCTTAATAATTCTTTTTGTTACTCCACTGAAATATTTATCACGGAAGGAATTATGACCTTGATATGGCAGAAAATGATCACTTAGCAGATGTGAATACTGGTCCCGGTTCTGGTTGGTAAAAAAATCCAAAATATAAAGATGTGCAAGTTATTTCTTTAGTTTGTCTGCAACCAATGCAGTCATTTACTCTAAGCAAAATCTCACTCTGACATATATTCGCATTTCTTTATTAACTGAATGAGAAATATGCAATCATTTTTTATCTGGATTATGCTTGGTTATTCAAAGTGTTTTCACTTACTTCATCTCATTTAATCTTCACAATACTCTGCACAGAGGACAAACTCTTTAATTACCCAGAGAGGACAAAGAGACTTATTCCAGTTTTCACAGTCAGAACTACAACTTTCTTCTGATTCTTAGTTCAGTATACACTGAAATCATCTGTAGGTATGGATAAGAATGAACAAACCAAGAAGCTTCTACTCAAGAGAAAGGTATGTACCAGAAGATTACTGAATGCGTATGATGTTATATAAAACTCTCGAGGGCTATGCTTGTATTCAGTATGAAATAAAGGATCCGCAGTACAGCAGATGAAGATTCAGGCTACACAAGAAATTTCTGCACTTTTAGACTTCACATATAAGTAAAGGCTAATGATCACTGGAAATATCAATCTAGGTTTTAGAATATCAAACATATTTTGGCAGAGAAAACGGGGACAGGAAGACTGGCATGAAACATTGAATCTCACACAATTTCACAACCATTACAACCCCGTGGGGGGAAAAATCTAATTAGAAATAAAATATTATTTCTCATGTACTTCTGAAAATTCATATTGAATATGCATATATTAATGTAATTTTGAGAAAAGATGTGAGGACTCAATGATAAAACATGATGCCTAATTTTCTATCCTGATTTCAGTATTAAACAGGTAGCTAAAAATAACATCTGAAATATGAGTCCTCAAAATGTTTTTGAATTTTTGCACATTCCTCTGTGAAATAATTTCATCCTTCCCTTCATATCTAAATTAAAAAAAAAAAAAAAACAATGTTGTGCCAAAACAATGATTCATTTGTTCAGAAACTATTTTTACAACACATATTTTTTTTAAATCACATAGAAATTATTAAACATTCCCAGATGTCTTGGTTCATCAAAAATAAACAGGTGGCTATTTAAATTTTAAGGCACTAAGTATGTTATAACAACAACTGCTACAAGCACGTGAAAACATGCCACTGGTTACTAACTTCAGTCTATACAAAAGAAATCAATAAATTTTATGTAGTCAACCTGTAGGCATATAACTAAAGAATACCAAATGAAAGTACAGTTTACTAATTATTTATTATGGACCCAAAACTATACTAAATGCTTTTTATGCACTATCTGACCAAATTTGTCAGCTCTAGATGATATGTACACAATCATCACCATTTTGCTGATGAGAAATTATTTAAGAGTCTAGGCCCAAGATATTATAGCTGATAAGTGGCAGAGCTCAGCTTTGAGAACAGTTCTGTTTGATTCCAGAGATTATATGCTTAACTACAATTTAATGAGGAATAAACAGGTGATGAAGTAGCTTAGCTGCCTACCAAGAAAAGCATGGGAGGATTAGGTGAACTCCAGATAGGGCAAAGGGTGGGAGGGGAAGGAAGGGGATATGGGGGTAGGAAAGACAGTGAAATGAGATGGACATCACTACCTTAAGTACATGTATGAAGACATGAATGGTGTGAATATACTTTGTGTACAACCAGAGATATGAAAAATTGTGCTCTACATGTGTAATGTGAATTGTAATGCATTCCGCTGTCATATATAACAAATCAGAATAAAAAAAGAACAGAATTAAATCTGAAGTATTATTAACTTCATTCCATTAACTAACAGAACATATTTCAAGGAGATACAAGGAGCCACAGGAATGCTCAGGGATATTATAACCCTAGGAGTACAGCTGACTCTGCAGGTCCATATCTCAGGACTGTATTCAGGACAACAGTAGTAGAAAACAATGTTCCAGCATCTATCAACTTGCTCGTTTTATCAAAGTCTGACTGAAGGAAAGGAAGTGATATGCCATCAACTGCTCCACCAGGTATTCTAAATTCTGTTCTTATGTCAAATAGGATCACTGGAAAACTCGGCCACTCTGTGAGCTACATCTGCTTAATCCAGCAGAAAGGTTTTTCCTTGGTTATATATTTAAGTTCATGCTCAGATGCCACTATCTCCATCTTCTCACAGTTCTCTGCTTCATTCTCTACCCTGTCATCACAATCAGAAACCTGGATCAAATTCCTCTTTCTCTTCACCCCAATTTTGGTCCATCCTAAAACCTTAGCTTCTATATCCTAAATATCTCCAATCCACTTGTCTCCACCCAGAATCCCTGTACTCTAGTTTAGGCCTTCCTCATCTCTCCTCTTTTTTCTCTAATTGGCCAGTTATCCTGCCTTCAGTGACTCCTTCTTCAGTCTGTTTGCCACACTGAGATCAAACCCAATTTATTAAAGCACAAATATAATATGCTACCCCTTGGTGAAAATCCAAACTTAGTTCACATTTTCCCCAACCCTCAGGCTTTCCCCTAACATTTGGCTGTTATATTCAATTACACATCAGTTTGCTGAATGACATCTCACTCAATGGCCTTTCCTGTACAAGAGGAACTAGAACAGTGAGGCAACCAAGTCCCTCCCAGCTGTGTCCTACAGTCCTCTGTTCTCCCCAAGGCTCCAATAGGCCATGCAAGATCACCTCCTGCTCAAAATACACTGTAGATGATTGATTCCATGGAATATCCTAGAGCTACAGGAGTGAAGATGAGGTAGGACAGAATCATGAGGCTCTGGGGGAATGATACAGCTCAAGTACTGACTTAGGCTGCTGGTATGCACCTCCCCAGAAGGAAGCAAGGGGACAAAAGCCAAAGCACAATTAAAGACAGTCTTCCTTCGTGGACTAAAGAGAGAACTTGGTAAAATTGCTTATCTTTGACATGAAGGAGAGAAATAGGGCAAACAACAATAAAGAACATGGAATATAAAAGATCAGAATCAGAGCCAGGAAATGAACAAATAGAAGCCTAAAAAATCCCCAAATAACAAAGCCTATGCTAATGATTATCAAGGAAACATTATACACACACACACACACACACACACACACACACACACACACACACATATATATATATATATATATATATATATATATATATATATATATATATCCCAAGATTAACTTAGAATACAGCAAAAGCAAAATAACAACTTAATAGACTATGTGTTTTGTTCAGTGCCCCAGAGACACAGTGGCAAAGACACATGTGCTACTAGAAAAGACAGGGCAGACCATTAACCTTAGAACTTCTGGGAGGAAATCTTACTTGCTCTCTCTCCCTTTCTCTCTCAGGTAGTACAAAGTATCAGAGTGAATATCTGGGTCCTGTGCTAGAATGTCATTATCTACAAGACCCACTGCCCCTAGTGTGAAGCAGGACATTCATAAAGAAACTCCTGTACAATCCAAAGGCTCCAAATCCCTTGTTCAGCCAAGGATCTGCCAGGAACCAGTCTATTATCTAGAAGCATAAGTCCTGTTTCCCAATAAGCCAAATATTCCAGGGACTTTGGCTATTATTGCCATCTGGGAAGAAAAGCTATGGTTCATAAAATGTTCCTTATGAAACGTTTAGTGTATATTTGGTTTCACACGTATCATCACATACATACTATTACACACATAAATATCATATACCTATTACCAATACACATTCAAATATACCCAGGCCGTATGAAATATATATTCGATGATGCATATAGTATACTATATTTCATACGGCCTGGGTATATTCTGAATGTGCATTGCTACCTCAATGCTGGAGGGAACAGCAAACTCAATTTGTTCTCTTGTTTCTCTTCCTGTCTTTCATCCTATCTTTAGCCCTTTGACCAAGGCTCACACTTAAGATGATGATATTCAACTCCACATATCTTTCATCACCTTTTCAAGACTTTTCTCTATTCACATTCCCTGCCCATCTCCACTAGGAATGTCTGCATTTTTTTTGTTGTTGTTGTTGTTCAATTCAGTATCTCCAAGGCAAAAGTGTCTACTTAAAAGGAGAAGAGCATCCTCAAGCAATGTAATCTTTGATGTCCTTCCTTCATCCAAGTTGGTCCCAGTATTTGACTTTCTCTAACATTTCCAAATTTGTCTATCACTATTATCAATCATAGTATCATCTATGTACCATAGAGCCTGAGTTCTACCCATTTTTAGTAAACAAGATATGTTTGATATAAAATAAAAACACACATGGAATTAGGAAATGCCACAAGAGGAAACTATGGTGATGAAAGATTAAAGATCATCTTCCCCAAATTTCTTAACTATTGGTAGTAATCAAGAATAAGTGAATAAAATATCAATACTGTTGTTTATACTATATTATCATCCTTTAACCTGAAATCAATAGTTTTTGCAGGAAAATCTGTACTACCCACAAATGGCTACATAATGGGAATATGCAGCTTTCAGACTTCTCATTTATCCTCGTAAGACAACCAGCAATTGCAAATATTGTAAGAAATATACAAGTTCTGATTCAAGGAATGAACTAATATATATATATTTGCTACAGCTACATATTTTATATACATTGATTATTAATTTTCTGTATCTCTTCATAACATTTTATCTTCTACATTTTGTAGATAGGGAAATAGAGACTGAGGACTTTTAAAGAATCTGCCACAGGTCACATAGCTAGTAAGCAGCATTGCTAGAAGTGTGGCCTAAATCAGACTTCAAAAGCTCATGCTTTTTTTTCATTACATTTTTCTTTTCTTTTCTTTTTTAGCAGAAACTACATCAAAACGATGGCTAAAGAGTTAATCCCACATGCTAGATTAGTGGGTCGTTCAAAATGAAGTTTGACATTTAGAGGACATTCCTCACTGAACAGCAACATTATGGTAGCACGTCCTTCAGATCTAAACTTTTAGACAGAACTCCTTTAACCACTGTCCCACCCAACCAATTTCCTGTCCTATCAGTACGACTAATTCTAAACATAAACCACTCTAGGAATCCTAACACACTTGCCAAAGAAACCAAAGGAAGCCTCACAAAACGCTTGATCACTTTTATGTGTACACCACCCTCTGCTGGCTGAAGTAGATAAATTCTTCTTTGTAAGATTTTTCTAATGTGGACTAAAATAAGTTTATAGCAGAGTAGACCATACATCTAACAGAAGCACTGTTTGCTTATCTTGACTGCTATAAACTTATTTCACTCTTTGCAAATTTTGACTGCTATAAACAACCAGAGTCACAGCTCCCACATGAGCAGTATGGCCTATTCCCTTAGCATTTATTTATAACATTTCATGTTTAAAGAACGATGCAGAAATATACAAATACACATTTAACTCAGTGATTCTATAGCATATCACTCATCTGTATTCAACCTAGAATTACAGTCATTCCCCAGAACATGAAAGAAAAAAATGCATGAACTAGTCTGTATTTAGGTTAATCCTTTGTTTTTACAACTAACTCTACATCAAAAACATAACATTAAAAAGAATTTAAAAGACACCCAAAAGACTGTACTTTAGTCACTTATAATATACAAATTTTAATCTAAAAGAAACAAAAGTATGTTCTGTAGTACCTTCTGTAGTACCTTCGAAACTGACACTGAACTAAAAACACTTTGGATTATACATAATAATATTTTTCTATGCGTTTCTCAAACTGAGTATCATTAACTGCTCAGACTATAAAGAAAGTAGATTCTTCATGGAGAACTCCACTGAAGTAGAACTATCTTTCTAGTTACTGCCTCCTCTCAGAAACTTGCCATTCTCTTGTATTACCTTCTCCTCAAATAAATGAATAAAGGACGGTGTTAGGTTTTCCAACTGTCAATTCAGCTGCGGTTGTGGTTTGCCTCAGGTGAGAAATGAATCCTGGGTAGACCACAGGATTAAAATGGTTCTGCCCCACTGATTTTTGAAGAATAATGTCAGGGTAATGATAAAATTCACTGTATTTCAAACAGGAAATGTCTGGATAATCATAACTACCTGTTCCTAGTCTTTCTTCAAATAGATGACTTAAATACTGCTGAATAAGATTGTTTTTATTCTAGAAGAATGCAAAATAATCACTGAACAGTTACTATTCATTCCATAAATATTTATTTAGTGGTACACTAAAGTGTCAAGGTTTGTAAGTTTACAGAGCGTATACACTGATGGGAAAGACACACATTAAGCAACAAACATCCAAACATGCATTCAGAAACTGATTGCACACTGGGATGAAAAGGGTATTATTTGGGAGCAGTGGCCAGGAAGGGACAGGAAAGGCTTCCTAAAAAAAGTGACATTTATCTGAGACCTAAATGATAAATTAAACTTACTTACAGAAAGGGAAAATATTCAGGGAGATGAATCATAATCTAAAATACTCTGAAAGAGATGAGTCCATTCTGGGAACTGAAAGGTGGCTCATGTGGTTTAGGCTCGATGCTCAAAAAGGAAGGAGGTACAAAAATGAAATTGGAGACAGAACAGAGTAGCCTGGAGATTAGATGAAGAATCTGGAATTAAATTCTAAACTTCACAGAAAGTCATTGATAAGATTTAAGCAGAGGAATTTCATTATCTACTTACATTCTGAAATATACTCTGTCCACTGTGCAGAAAATAAAGTAGAGGGAGAATCTGCAGAAGCAGGGAAGTCAGGTGGGAGGCTATTATAGCAGTTGAGGAAAGTGGCACTGTATCATTGTTCTTGGGCGAAAATACATATAAGAAATCTACCATCCACTTAACTATTCCTGAATTCTGAAAAGTCGTTCTCAACTGCTATCTCTTTCACCCTAATTACTGTCCAATCAGTCACCAATTTCTGCCACAACTACCTCTCTCCAATACTCCCAATTCCATTATGTCCTTTACAATCGCCAATTTCACCTTTCTTGGATTACAACTTCTTCATCTTTAATAACCATGCCAGGCACTTCCTCACTAGTATTACAAGTATCCTTCCACAATTCAAATCTACCTACACATTCAAGCTAGGGTAACCCTTATAAAACATGACTTTCTGTTACTATAATATCCCTCCTGGGCTTGCCATCCCTGGCCGTATAAACCTGAAACTAGTAAGCACAGTCCTTAACTGGGCATCCTGGTAGCTTTCCAGGTCATCTCTAGCTGATTCTCTTTCAAACACTCAGCATTCTAGTCTGGAGAAAGTATCCAAGGTTTACTACTCACACCTCAACCCTTCTTATGACTCTACCTTTCTTAAAATATGGCTTTCCCACCAAATTACTTACCTCTCTTGCCTCAAGTACCAACTCCTCAAGTGAGCACTTTTTTCTGTTCTCACAGGTAACTATAAGACTCAGCACAAAGGGTTGGACCCGGCAGGGTGACCATTCCTGCTGATGTACTCTAAGGATAAGGACTAAGCTTAGTGTATTTAGTCTCAACACCTGATTCAAATGGGCCCATGAACACATGAGAAGTGGTCTTAGCCATGGCTTTCCCCTAAGGGAATATATAGTCAAGGATAAGAAGGTATATAAATGCAAAAATTGTTAAAACAACATAGCTTTCTTTCCCATTTCTCACAGAACCACTTTCCAAAATTTCACCTGTCCTCAAATGGCTTACAATATGTTTACTCGCAGTCATCAAAAACTTAGTCATCAGGTATGAATTTCCTGAACTTTCTCCCCACTCCCACATTTATCCTCTACTATAAACTGCCTCCTACTTGGTTCAACTCTCAAGCCTCATCTCACATCACTTCCTACTATATTCTGACTAAGGCCAAAATTCTACCTTATGGTGTCCCTTTATTGCTTAGAGTGAATTTTAGAAACCCCAAAGTTTCAGTGAAAATACCAAGATAATCATCAGTTTATAAAATTACTGTTGTATGTAAACAATGGATCTCCTCTTCCTAGGAGAAGAAGGTGCAAGATTCTAAAGTCACTCAGCTTCTATTTTTATTAATAGGTCAGGCTTTAGTTGTCCTTTTACTCACTGACAATTATTGATAATGAGATAACGATTTCTTCTACTTCGCTTGAATTAACCTTAAGTCATTTATATTCACAAAGTGACAACAGTTTATACAAAACAGCAGTTTCACTGAAAACAGTTGAATACAAATGGCTTATGAAACATATTCCATGTTAAATGAAAACCAATGAGGCTGTCACCAACGTGAAAGCCACCAAACTGGTGGTATTCATCTCCTTTTGTCAGCAAGACTTTAGGGTTCATGAAACAGATTTAAGCTATAATACGCAGTCTTCAATAAAGTGCAAGGAAGAAGGCAAAGAGATGGAAGAGAAAAACAGCAGGTTGATTTTCTTTCTTGTAATCACCAGAGAGTAAAATGAAATGTAAATGATAGTGCTGAATATAATGGACCTCAGTTCAACTTCAGGGTAATTACCCATGTCCGGCTTTTGTTTAAAAATTCTGCTCTCCTTATCAAAGCTTTCCACTGTTCTACATCTGGTATTGGACAGTAGCTATAGAAACCACTGTGCTAAAAGTTACACAACTATAAACAGCACTGGGCCATTTCCAAACCAAGGACAAGCAGGTCAAAAGTCTGGCATCCGATACTATTAAGAGAAATCTCTAGCCTTATTAATGAGAACAAGGTGAGGTTAGAAATCTTTGACTCTATATTAGGTACTTACATTTATTTTACTCTTAAAAAAATCTACTATTCTGAAATATATTAAGTTATCTAGAGTCTATGAAAATATGTTAATACATATTAAAATCATCACATCAAGAGTTCTGGAAAAGACTAGCAATTAACTATTGCACTTTGACATCTAGCACTCAGCATAATTTCTAATTATAAAAAAAACATTGTGCATATTAATGCTTATCATGATGATACAGAAATATTAGCATATACAGAAATATTGGCATCTTTTTGGAGGGTCATGGAGTGGGAACAGGATACAAGTTCATGTTTAAATGTAAAAAAAAAACCTAGAAAAATAATTCTAATTAAAGAATCATTAAAAAAAAAAAAAAAGAAAAAAATACAAAGTGGAAAACCTGTCACTCATGTAAAACTTATAAAAGCCTCAGCAGATTAGAGTGACTCCACACTGAAATTTCTCATTTCCCTAAACCATTCATACCTTGGAGTATCTGAACCATATGTATATTTTGCAAATAATCTATGCTCAAGATTCTTTTACACTGTATTTTATTTATTTGGCAATGCTGAGGATTAAACCCAGAGTCTCATGCATGCTAGGCAAGTGCTCTACCACTGAGCTACATCCTCAGCCCCTATGTTATATTTCAAAAGCAAATTTTAACTATGATTGCCTAAAAACACAAGTGTTAGAGATAGAGTCATAGGCTTTCTCCACCTTCAGTGAATTGCTTGTTCCTGCAAGTAATCATATCTAAATAACATCATAGGTTGCAGGAACTAATTATCTTAACTGATTGCCCTTCCTTATGTTGGTAAGGAAAAGGCTTTTACTTTTTCTTGATTTACCAGAAACAGTAATTTAAAACTATTATTATGGCCATGAAGTCCAGTCTGTTTGGCAAAATCATTTAGTTCCAGGGGTATGAAAGAAAAAATGATAGATCCTTCAAGATTTAAACTCAAGAAAAAGTATCATTAGCAGCAAAAGGAAATTCATTTGGGCTAAAGTAGACCACAGTAACCTGAAAGCTGAATTCAAGCAGGCTGATATGCAGCATCACCAAGCTCCTACCCTGCTTCCATGACACTTCCAAATACCTCAAGTTAAAACACAATTTAAGGCTGGAGTTGTGGCTTGGCAGTAGAGTGCTTGCCTAGCATGTGCGAGGCCCTGGGTTCGATCCTCAACACCACATGAAAATAAGTAAAATAAAAGGTATTGTGTCTAACTACAACTAAAAAATAAATATTAAAAAACCACAATTTAATATTATAATAAATTAAATATTATCTATAAATTTAATATTAAAATTAAAATTAAATCTGTTTCCTTCTGACTTTCTATGCAAAATACTTTTTAAAAAGGTTCTCTCTCTCACACACACATCATGATTTGATGGTAATAAGTAAGAGACTGTATGAAGACCCAGACTGGGTTTACATTCAATTACTAATTACATTACTAATGTTCTTAGTGTCATCTTGACTTATTTTTCTCATCAATAAGTATCATCTACATCTTATTAAATGTATTATATAATTTAAATACTTCTACCTAATCTTTAATCTTTCATAGTTCTACTCAAAAGGAAAATGTGCACAGTGCTGGCAAGAGATAGGCAAAAATCACAAAATACTTCAGAAGCAAAAGTCAATTAGATGAAACTATCTTCAGTTCAAATTGCTGCCAAAGAAAACCCAAACTAACAACATTCATCCTAAGTTAGGATAATGTATAACGAAAACAGGCACAAGCATTATGTTAGTAAAACACCACAGTTTATGATGTACAACACTAATATTATTTTAATACCTAGCCTAATTCACATACTCATTTCTTCCACTTTGAGTCATGCAAAATCATTTTCTCAATGTCTATTCTCACCTTTCCTCATTTAAAAAAATATTATTGTGCTATTGGTTCTTTTCCCCTTTGCAGTTCCAAAAATTTTCAGTCTTTATTCAGAAACCTAAATTTTGTACACCCTCCACTCTCATTAATGCATGCAGCAGCTTCATGTTACTAGACCCTTTAATTCAACCCGAAATAAAAAATTACATGAATTTTTATCACCTGCCACTATGACCTTCCAATGTTCCTTATTTTAAATTACACTATACTTGGTGGCTATAAAAAACAATGAACACTGACTTATACAATATAATACTTGGTGGCTATAAAAAACAATGAACACTGACTTATACAATATAATAATTTTAATCTAAATTAATATCTATATAATATATAGAATTAAATTTACCTTGACTTCAGTATTTCTCAAATGACTACAAGAATAAGGTAGCATGTAAGGTAAACAAGTCATAAAAAAAGACGGGGGTGCTCATAATGGCCCATTTAATTCAATGGCAATTAAAAGTAATTGTACTTCAACAAACATCTATTATAGAGAAGACTATAAAAGTTGCATAAATTTTTTAAAAAGACCTCAAAAGAGTCTTGAAAAGGGCTACTCTGGGTACTATTTCATCTGCCCAAGTAGATTCTGGCAGAAGGGTTGAGAGAATATTGTTTTTAGGAGACTTTCACTGAAGACATAACTATCATACTTATATCCTGAGCTTTTCTAGACAACTTTGGAGATCAGTACTTTTATCTGATGAATTTTATATGAAAAAAATTTTTTTACAGCATAACCACTGTGACCACCACCATATATAGCAGCATTCAGTACATGCAAGAGGGGAAATAAATTCCAATAAAACATTCTGCCATGTCCCCATGAGAAACATGAGTTTAAGGGGAAAAAAAGACTCTCTTTAAAAGAAATCAGCAACATGATGTTCACAAATATTTATCTTTTGTCTATTTACTTATTTTTATGGATGGGGATTAAATCTACCAGCATCAACCAGGAGCTATATCTCCAGATTCTAAAATATTTATCTTTTAATCTTGGTATATTCTAAAGAGAAGAATATGTTTTGGTAGAAAAGCAACATAATGTAGAAAAAAAAAGTATCAAATTTCAAGTGCACAGAGTATTTGGGGTCTTAATTTTGCACTTAACTATTTAAGTGTCTGGGATAGGCTTAGGCTACTTCATCTTCTCTGAAATGGGGAAAATAATAAGCTCAAAGTGACACAATAAAAGTGTCACGTTTCATTCATTTAGCTTCTAGGATATATCAGTTAAGAAGAATGACAACAAACAAGATCTTATCAGGCACCTTCATAATTTTAACAATGATTCTCAAGAATTTTCTTCTTCACTTATGTACATATATAAATACACCACAGTGACATCATGTATAATCACAAGACTGGGATCCAAATTAGAATAAAATGTACTCCATGTCTGTGTAAATGTTTCAAAATATACTCTACTGTCGAGTAACCAAAAAGAACAAATAATAATAATAATACTGATAACAGCAATTTTTAATAACAAAAAATAATTTCTTCCTTCACTGCTTATATAAAATAAGAAAACTACTGCCAATAATAAAGTTGTATACAATATCCATATTCTTTAAGTAACTTTTATAATTTATGTCTACATTTTAAATGAGAGAAAGGGATAATACTCTATAACAACATATTAAGTGGGCCAAAAGTTATACTGAAGTTAAAATTAACAAGTGATAAATTAAAAATGAAGAGACACAATACACAAAAGTGTAAAAGTCTACAATTAATAGTCTTCCATTGCCAAAATCAACAATGTTGAGAAAGTCTGAGAATAATTTGTTAGATACATGTGAGAACTGTTTGACAATTTCATGTCATCACTTACATTACAAAGAACTGGGATCTTGCTGCAATTATATACACTCCTCTCTACACAAACAGAAGGTAGAAATGAAGTAATTAAAAATCAAACATGATTAATTTAATATGACAAAGTATTTTCAGATATAATAAACTCCTTAGTTAAAATTCACTGACTAAATTTGATGTCATAATGTGAAGATCATTTCAAAACATTGAGTATTAGGCTTTTCCTTATTTTTAAAATGCAATTTCAAAATGACAAAAGTAAAATGATAAAAGGAAACCAAACAAAACTAATGCTGCCTTTATAGGTTTAAAAATACTAAAGGGGAATGGCCTTATTTATCAATTTAATATAGAACAAAAAAATCTCAAAGGCCTAAAATACTTGAGTTTGAGATACATTGCTTGAGGAAATATTATCAATCTGGGGGAAAATATTAGACTTAAAAAAATTAAACTCAGTCAAAAGAAAGCAAATATAAAATTAGCCCACAATGAATATTAATTTTTAAATTTTCATTAGCATAGAAATGTCTGATTTACTATTTCCTTTATTAATTATTAAAGAATCTCCTCCATATCTGTCTTATTCTTTGGAACACTATACGTATATGCCACTATAGAATCTAAAAGTAATTATTCTGCTTTTTCTGAGTACTGCTCATGTACCTTGCACATAAATGTTATTTACTGTTATTACTAACTCAAATGATTTACATTGAATGCTATGATTTCTAACAGCTGTAATATTGCTATTTGAATTATCAAATGCCTCACTTTCTTCTAAATATCAGAATCAAGTATAAAGTAGCTGACTGGAAAAAGAGAAAAAAAGCATACTCTTAACATACAACAGAAGCCTCTTATTCTGTGTGATCAACACTGATAATGGCATAACTTATATCCCCCCCCATAAAATTCACATGTTGAAGCCCTAATCCTCAATGTGACTACATTTAGAGTTGGGGGTCTTTAAGGAGGTAATTATGGCTAATAGAGTACAGAAGGATATGGCTTTATCCAATAGAATTGGTGTCTTTGTAAGAAGAAAGGCAAGAGGGAGGACTGCCCAGAAGATAGGCCATGTGAGGGCATGCAAAAGGGAGGACATCTGCAAGCCAGGAAGAGATGTCTCATCAGAAAACAAACTGCCAACACACTGATCTTTGAACTTCCAGCTTCCAGAACTATGAAAAAATAAATCTGTAATTTAGGCACACACATTTGCTTTGTAAATATATAAACATCTTAATTTAACTTTAAAAAGTGTATATTGATTTTTAAATCTTTTTGATATAAAGTAGGCCTATAAAGATTTCCAATTTGACTTCTATAAGATGATACTGGAACCTAAAGATTCTTTCAAAGCAATCTGGGTCCAGTAATCACTATTTTCCAACACTTTCCCAATTTGTGTTTTTTTTTTTTTAGCAACTAACTTTATCCTGTCTTCTAAAGCACTCAATTTAGTTTTTATAAAAATGACAATTTTAGAGGATCCAACATGGCGGCGAGAGGGGAGGCAGCGCTTTCAGTACCTCCTCAACAACGGGGTCAGAGAGACGCATGGATACGCTTAGATTCGACCTGCTGAGAAACTCCTAGCAAAATTCCACTAAAGAGAGATCGGCCGGGAATCGGTAGGATTTTTGGAGGTGACAGTCTGCGCTAGATGAGTGAATCTCTGCCACGCAGCGCAGAGGTCCAGACCCGCCAGCCGCTGCCCGAGCGACTCCGCGACTGTCGGCTGCCTGCACGCGGCCCCCGCGTCAGGGCGGATAGCCTCCGAGGCGCAGCGCAGCAGGAGCGGTGCAGGGACTCTAGGAAGAGGTCTCTCGCCAAGCCTTCATGAAATAGCAAACCGGGAGCTGAAACCAACCAGAGACAGACCAGTCCCACCCCTCCCTTCAGACACAGGCAAGGAGCCTGGGGCCCGCCATAGCAGAGTGGTGACATCACCAGAGTTCCGCCGACAGAATTCCTTCCCAGCGGAATCCACATTAGCAGGTGTGTGACTCCCACCCCCTCCAGATACAAGCAGCCAGGAAACCACCAGGGGCGTGTCTGTAGGGAAGCAGAGGGGATTCCAGATCCCCACCTCCCCTTAATACCAGCGGCGACACCCAAGATCTTAGCCGCTAGTTTCTGGGGGCGTGCCCACCAAAGGGGTCCTGAAAAATTAAACTGTTGGTTCCCAGATCACCCCACCACAGCACTGGAGCTTAGATGAATGACAGAGAGGGTGTTCATCGTTCGGGATATAGGACACGCGGTGGGGCTGCAAGTGTAATCAGATCCTTGGGGAACCGCCTCTGGTGAACAGGACCTGGCTGGCTGGCTGGGAGGAGGAACAGGGGGAGGGGCCAGATAAGTGAAAGGACTAACAGGATTGAGAGACTCCCAGGAACCACCGTACAGGGATTTCTGTCAGCACATAGGGGGCAGAAGATCGGCTCAGAGGGCACAGCTCCGCCTATTGGAAGAGAAGAAAATGGGATTCAGCCATTGAACAGGGGATGCCAGCATGGCAGAGATCTGATGTCATCGGAGAGCGGCCGAGGAGAAAACTTCATCGGTGCCAGCGGCGACGGAAACAGTTGGTCCCCTGGTAGGGAGGGTGAGTCACAGATACCCGAGTCTCTCTCGCTTTGTCGTCGAGCCAGAGGGGAGGAGCGGGGCCGCCGCCCGCGCCCGCAAGGTAGGCAGACCTGCGACCAACCTGCAGATCAGGCCCAGCAGTCTGCAGGCGTGGTAGGAGGGGCAGGGCAGAGCCACCACCCGCGCCGGCAAGGTAAGCAGACCTGCGACAGACTGGCGCGGATCAGGCCGGCCTGCCAGCGTGGTACACACTTCACCCCAACTGGAGTAGGGGCAGAGCAGAGCCTTCGCCCGCGCCCAGATCAGGCCCAGCGGCCCGCCTGTGTGGTGGTCAAGTGACCCCAATTGGAGTGGGGGCGGAGCGGAACTGACACCCGTGCCCGCAAGGGGGGCAGACCTGCGACCAACCTGCAGATCAGGCCTAGCGGTCCCCGGGCGTGGTAGGAGGGGCAGGGCAGAGCCTTCACCCCCACCTGCAAGGTAGGCAGACCTGCGACAGAACGGCGGATCAGGCCCAGGGGTCCGCGGGCGTGGTAGACACCTCACACCAATTGGAGGAGGGACAGAGCAGAGCCCCCGCCCGCACCTGCAAGGGAGACTTTTCAACTATACAAGAGCAATATAAATATATAGGGGGGGAAAATTTTCAAAAACACAACAGTTTCACCAAGAAGAAAGAAACGCAAGCAGTATGAAAAGACAAGGAAAGAAAGGACTACAAGCAATGCAGGTCAGCTCAACTTTAGAAGACGTAACAGCTGCAGCAGATGGAATGTCAGATAAAGAATTCAGGATATATATGCTTCAGATGATCTGGAGTATCAAGGAAGAAATTAGACAGCAAAATCAGACAATGAAAGATCACTTCGACAAGGAATTACACAAACAAATCCAGGAAGCAAAGGATCAACTATACAGGGAGATAGAGGTTATAAAAAACAAACAAACAGAAATCCTAGAAATGCAGGAAGCAATAAACCAACTTAAAAACTCAATTGAGAATACTACCAGCAGAGTAGAACACTTACAAGATAGAATATCAGACAATGAAGACAAAGTATTTCAACTTGAAAAGAACATAGACAGCTCAGCAAGACTGTTAAGAAACCATGAGCAGAACATCCAAGAAATATGGGACAACATCAAGAGACCAAATTTAAGAGTCATTGGGATACAGGAAGGGACAGAGTTTCAAACCAAAGGAATGAGCAATCTATTCAATGAAATAATACGAGAAAACTTCCCAGACTTGAAGAATGAGACAGAATCCCAAATCCTAGAAGCCTACAGGACGCCGAATGTGCAAAATCATAAGAGACCCACACCTAGACACATTATAATGAAGATGCCCAACATACAGAATAAGGAGAGAATTTTAAAAGCTACAAGAGAAAGGAAGCAGATCACATTTAGGGGTAAGCCAATCAGGATAACAGCTGATCTTTCAACACAGACTCTGAAAGCTAGAAGATCCTGGAATAACATATTTCAAACACTGAAAGAAAATGGGTTCCAACCAAGAATTGTGTTTCCAGCGAAATTAAGCTTCAAGATGGAAGATGAAATTAAAACCTTCCACGATAAACAAAAGTTAAAAGAATTTGCAGCTAGAAAACCATCTCTTCTAAACATCCTTGGCAAAACATTACAGGAAGAGGAAATGGAAAATAACAATGAAAACCAACAGTGGGAGGTAGGACAGTAAAGGGGGGAAAAATAATCAAAGAGGAAAACAAACCATGTTTAGTAACATAAATAAACAAATATGGCTGGAAGAACAACCCATATCTCAATAATAACCCTAAATGTTAATGGCTTAAACTCACCAATTAAGAGACACAGGCTAGTAGAATGGATCTCAAAACAAGACCCAACAATATGCTGCCTACAGGAGACGCATTTGATAGGAAAAGACATACATAGGCTGAAGGTGAAAGGTTGGGATAAATCATATCACTCATATGGACTTCGGAAACAAGCAGGAGTGTCCATACTCATATCAAATAAAATAGATTTCAAGCCAAAGTTAATCAAAAGGGATAAAGAGGGACACTACATACTGCTTAAGGGAACCATACACCAACAAGACATAACAATCATAAATATATATGCCCCAAACAATGGTGCAGCTATGTTCATCAAACAAACTCTTCTCAAGTTCAAGAGTCTAATAGACCACCATACAATAATCATGGGAGACTTCAACACACCTCTCTCGCCACTGGACAGATCTTCCAAACAAAAGTTGAATAAGGAAACTATAGAACTCAATAACACAATTAATAACCTAGACTTAATTGACATATATAGAATATACCACCCAACATCAAGCAGTTACACTTTTTTCTCAGCAGCACATGGATCCTTCTCAAAAATAGATCATATATTATGTCACAGGGAAACTCTTAGACAATATAAAGGAGTAGAGATAATACCATGCATCCTATCTGATCATAATGGAATGAAACTGAAAATCAACGATAAAAGAAGGAAGGAAAAAGCATACATCACTTGGAGAATGAACAATAGGTTACTGAATGATCAATGGGTTATAGAAGACATCAAGGAGGAAATTAAAAAATTCTTAGAGATTAATGAAAACACAGACACAACATATCGGAATCTATGGGACACATTGAAAGCAGTTCTAAGAGGAAAATTCATTGCTTGGAGTTCATTCCTTAAAAAAAGAAAAAACCAACAAATAAATGATCTCATACTTCATCTCAAAATCCTTGAAAAAGAAGAGCAAAACAACAGCAAAAGAAGTAGAAGGCAAGAAATAATTAAAATCAGAGCTGAAATTAATGAAATCGAAACAAAAGAAACAATTGAAAAAATTGACAAAACTAAAAGTTGGTTCTTTGAAAAAATAAACAAAATCGACAGACCCTTAGCCATGCTAGCAAAGAGAAGAAGAGAGAGAACTCAAATTAATAGCATACGGGATGAAAAAGGCAATATCACAACAGACACTTCAGAAATACAGAAGATAATCAAAAATTATTTTGAATCCTTATATTCCAATAAATTAGAAGATAGTGAAGGCATAGATAAATTTCTGAAGTCATATGATCTGCCCAGATTGAGTCAGGAGGATATAGACAACCTAAACAGACCAATATCAATCGAGGAAATAGAAGAAACCATCAAAAGACTACCAACTAAGAAAAGCCCAGGACCGGATGGGTATACAGCAGAATTTTACAAAACCTTTAAAGAGGAACTAATACCAATACTTTTCAAGCTACTTCAGGAAATAGAAAAAGAGCGAGAACTTCCAAATTCATTCTACGAGGCCAACATCACCCTGTTACCTAAACCAGACAAAGACACTTCAAAGAAAGAAAACTTCAGACCAATATCTCTAATGAACCTAGATGCAAAAATCCTCAATAAAATTCTGGCGAATCGGATACAAAAACATATCAAAAAAATTGTGCACCATGATCAAGTAGGATTCATCCCTGGGATGCAAGGCTGGTTCAATATACGGAAATCAATAAATGTTATTCACCACATCAATAGACTTAAAAATAAGAACCATATGATCATCTCGATAGATGCGGAAAAAGCATTCGACAAAGTACAGCATCCCTTTATGTTCAAAACTCTAGAAAAACTAGGGATAACAGGAACATACATCAATATTGTAAAAGCAATCTATGCTAAGCCTCAGGCTAGCATCATTCTGAATGGAGAAAAATTGAAGGCATTCCCTCTAAAATCTGGAACAAGACAGGGATGCCCTCTCTCACCACTTCTGTTCAACATAGTTCTCGAAACACTGGCCAGAGCAATTAGACAGACGAAAGAAATTAAAGGCATCAAAATAGGAAAAGAAGAACTTAAATTATCACTATTTGCAGATGATATGATTCTATACCTAGCAGACCCAAAACGGTCTACAAAGAAACTATTAGAGCTAATAAATGAATTCAGCAAAGTGGCAGGATATAAAATCAACACGCATAAATCAAAGGCATTCCTGTATATCAGCGACAAATCCTCTGAAATGGAAATGAGGACAACCACTCCATTCACAATATCTTCAAAAAAAATAAAATACTTGGGAATCAACCTAACAAAAGAGGTGAAAGACTTATACAATGAAAACTACAGAACCCGAAAGAGAGAAATAGAAGAAGATCTTAGAAGATGGAAAAATATACCCTGTTCATGGATAGGCAGAACTAACATCATCAAAATGGCGATATTACCAAAAGTTCTCTATAGGTTTAATGCAATGCCAATCAAAATCCCAATGGCATTTCTTGTAGAAATAGAGAAAGCAATCATGAAATTCATATGGAAAAATAAAAGACCCAGAATAGCAAAAACAACTCTAAGCAGGAAGTGTGAATCAGGTGGTATAGCGATACCAGACTTCAAACTATACTACAGAGCAATAGTAACAAAAACAGCATGGTACTGGTACCAAAACAGGCGGGTGGACCAATGGTACAGAATAGAGGACACAGAAACCAATCCACAAAACTACAACTACCTTATATTTGATAAAGGGGCTAAAAGCATGCAATGGAGGAAGGATAGCATCTTCAACAAATGGTGCTGGGAAAACTGGAAATCCATATGCAACAAAATGAAACTGAATCCCTTTCTCTCGCCATGCACAAAAGTGAATTCAAAATGGATCAAGGAGCTTGATATCAAATCAGAGACACGCCGTCTGATAGAAGAAAAAGTTGGCTACGATCTACAGTCGGTGGGGTCGGGCTCCAAATTCCTCAATAGGACACCCATAGCACAAAAGTTAATAACTAGAATCAACAAATGGGACTTACTCAAACTAAAAAGTTTTTTCTCAGCAAAAGAAACAATAAGAGAGGTAAATAGAGAGCCTACATCCTGGGAACAAATCTTTACTCCTCACACTTCAGATAGAGCCCTAATATCCAGAGTATACAAAGAACTCAAAAAATTAGACAATAAGAGAACAAACAACCCAATCAACAAATGGGCCAAGGACCTGAACAGACACTTCTCAGAGGAGGACATACAGTCAATCAACAAGTACATGAAAAAATGCTCACCATCTCTAGCAGTCAGAGAAATGCAAATCAAAACCACCCTAAGATACCATCTCACTCCAGTAAGATTGGCAGCCATTAGGAAGTCAAACAACAACAAGTGCTGGCGAGGATGTGGGGAAAAGGGTACACTTGTACATTGCTGGTGGGACTACAAATTGGTGCAGCCAATTTGGAAAGCAGTATGGAGATTTCTTGGAAAGCTGGGAATGGAGCCACCATTTGACCCAGCTATTCCCCTTCTTGGTCTATTCCCTAAAGACCTAAAAAGAGCATGCTACAGGGACACTGCTACATCGATGTCATAGCAGCTCAATTCACAATAGCAAGACTGTGGAACCAACCCAGATGCCCTTCAATAGACGAATGGATTAAAAAAATGTGGCATTTATAAAACAATGGAGTATTACTCTGCATTAAAAAATGACAAAATCATAGAATTTGCAGGGAAATGGATGGCACTAGAGCAGATTATGCTAAGTGAAGCTAGCCAATCCCTAAAAAACAAATGCCAAATGTCTTCTTTGATATAAGGAGAGTAACTAAGAACAGAGTAGGGACGAAGAGCATGAGAAGAAGATTAACATTAAACAGAGATGAGAGGTGGGAGGGAAAGGGAGAGAAAAGGGAAATTGCATGGAAATGGAAGGAGACCCTCAGGGTTATACAAAAGAACATACAAGAGGAAATGAGGGGAAAGGGAAAAATAATACAAGGGGGAGAAATGAAGGTCAGTAGAGGGGGTAGAGAGAGAAGAGGGGTGGGGAGGGGAGGGGAGGGGGGATAGCAGAGGATAGGAAAGGTAGCAGAACATGACAGTCACTAGTATGGCAATATGTAAATCAATGGATGTGTAATTGATGTGATTCTGCAATCTGTATATGGGCTAAAAATGGGAGTTCATAACCCACTTGAAGCAAAGTGTGAAAGATGATATATCAAGAACTATGTAATGTTTTGAACAACCAACAATAAAAAAAAATAAAAAAATGACAATTTTATTCTTATATTCCTATTTCACTAGTCTAAGTATTTCACTAGATTATGTAATTACTATAACAAATCTATTTGGAATTAACAGCTCTGGGAACACAACTGGCTCTTTGTAAACAGACCATTCAATTAGTAGGAACAAAAGCATATGGATACTGTAGAGATGAAGCAACTCATCAGCTCAAAGCATTCAACACATTACAGGGCATCAGGCAATGGGTTTTAGAGCAGCAGTGGTCGATCAACTGACTTTAAAATGTGTAGTAAGAAAAGAGGCTCTAATGTCCAGCCAAATAAATGCTGGTATTTAAAACTGTCATTTTGAAAGACTGTCACTGTGCCAAACAATATGGAAACTACTTCTAGAATTTCTGATATACAATGTTCTAAATGTTTAATGGTAAATCATTATCCTTGGAACATGATTTAATTTTCAAAAAAACTTAATAATTAAGTAAACTGTCTGATATAAAATTTCAGCAGCAAAGTCCAAATTTTTAAAAAGGCAAAGCAATAGTATAAAGCAAAATAACTATTTAATATGAATGTATTTCTTTAAAGGTAAACAAAAAAGATAAATTTTAAGAACATGCTAAATAATTATGACATTAATGAAATGAGTACAAAGACACCATCTCAAGTATGTCATTTGAATATAAACTTCTAGTATTTTTACTTTAAAAACTACTATCATACACACTCATTTTGATCACATTACATATATCTATATGTCTACGCATGTAAACATGTATATGAATGTATGTACTCGGGCTGGGGATGTGGCTCAAGTGGTAGCATGCTCGCCTGGCATGCGTGCGGCCCGGGTTCTATCCTCAGCACCACATACAAAGATGTGTGTCCGCCAATAACTAAAAAAAATAAATATTAAAATTCTCTCTCTTTCTCACTAAAAAAAAAAAAAAAAAAAAAGAATGTATGTACTCATAGACACACATATCAACCACTTCCATATATGTATATCTTATTTTTCTGAAAAGCTTTGATATTGAAGCCTAATTACTGAGGATAATTATGTCATACTAGAAATTGTGAACATTATTCAGTCATAAAAACAAAATATTCTGCATACAAAAAAATCACTGAAATATTTTGCATACAAAAGTGACATAATAAATGCAGCGTTTTCAGAAAATTTATTTAAGAATGAGGTGTGAAGGACAGAGATCATTTGGGAGGAGTTGGTCAGCATAAACCAAGTGTATAGAACTAAGTGTAAGGACAGTAAGTGGAAATAAGGACAGAAATAAGAATGACTTAAAATAACATACATTAACAGCACTTTACAAATAATAGTTTTCACTACTATAAAAGATCCTTAAGATGTAAATTAAATGAAAATAAAGATAGAGATGGGTATGACAAATATTCAGACACCACCATCCTGCACTTCTGCTGACTCTGCCAACACAAAGCAAAGGTGGGTTCATTCATCTAGACTGTTGTCAATCCAGAGAAGTGAAGCCCAAAAAGCATTTATAGATCTAAACTAAGCTCCATTATGAGGCATTACTCATATCAATTCTGATCTGGATAGAAAATAACATGTTTTGTTCTTTCTCAAGGTTACATGAGTTGTGTATATGAGAGACAGAAAGAGAGAAGAGGAGGAGGAGGAGGAGGATGAAGAGGAGGAAAGAAGGGAGGAGGAAAGAAGGGAGGAGGAGAGGGAATGAATATAAACACTGAGCCTTAACAAATTAGGCCTTACTTTCTTCCTCACATAAACAAATATCTTCTCTTTATTATAGTCTGCAATTAAATAGGTTCTACTTTTGCAACAAGGATGTCTAATAAAGCTTGAGAATTTAGGGTCAACTTCTATTACTCTTCTATTCAATTTCTATATTCTACTCCTACTCTCTAACCCAAACCAAATGACACAAATCTCTCTCTCTCTTTTTTTTTTTTAAAGAGAGAGAGAGGGGGGAGAGAGAGAGAGAGAGAATTTTTTAATATTTATTTTTCAGTTTTTATGTGGTGCTGAGGATCGAACCTAGCACCCTGCACATGTTACCACTTGAGCCATATCCCCAGCCCTGACACAAATCTCTTTAATCTCTTCCTGAACTCATCAGGGAAACTCAAGGACTAACATTTACAAATTCTACTATGGAAAAGCAACTTTAAAAATTCTAGTTTTGATTCCTCCAAAATTTATTTTAAAAATACTCCAGCAATTTACCTCAAATTTCTTCACCTTTTCCATTGTGATCAAGCGCCTTGATGTGTGACTAGAAAGCTTCTGCTCACAGTTGCTGATGAGTTTCAGGCAAGGGTGCCAGGGTACCATCTCTTCAGTGTACCTGAAGAAAGAATAGCTAACTAGTATGAACTCACATGTGCAATCCACACAGGATCATCATGGGGGTATAACCAGTGTGGTGAGGGAGGTCTTTCCTCTACATGAGGTACCATTTTATTCCACATATGCTAACTGTCCACAGAATCCATAAATAGCCTACCTGTATTTCAACAGCAAAGTATTTAAATATTACCACATCAAAAAAATGCAGTTTATTTTTTACCCCTTGAAAAGAAAATGAGAAAGGATATAAGTACGTTTTTTAAAGAGCACCAAACATTTAAATCACAAATATTATTTCATACTAAATGATCCCACAATAGTAGGTCTTACAGAGAGATGTACATCCTACAGTCCCCAGACATTCATGACATACTGACTGGTTTGGAGACTTTTATAAATTACCAAAATATAAAGTGCACTATGGCATATACTTTCCCCTATAAAATGAAATGCACCTGCAAAATTACAATGACATCTTGAGATCTATGTTAAATTTGTAAATACTAGACTAAAGTTATTTATACAATTATTCAAATAAACTAAGCACGTAGATTATATCAGTCATCTGGTCACATTAACTAGGAAATAATACTGAAGCCATGACAATGGGTGGTGGAGACTGTGCTCTTCAATACATGTACCACATGAAAGATGCAATAGTTTGTGACCTGGTATCTCGCAGGTTGTTGGTACCAATCTTGGCAGAGGAAACAGGTGACAAATATGGAACAAAGTTCTGAAGCAGAATGTAGAATAAAAGCAGGGAAGAAACTCACCAGGTATGAGCATCTTTAGAACACTGATTAACAGATTTTTTTTTTTCCTTTGCAAATCTTTACGCCTTTCTGGATAGTCTCTACACACATTTATTATAGGTAACCTTAATGCTCTGATCCAAAATGAGAAAGGTACTGACTAAAAACCAAGATCTTAGCTAACTATTCTAATGTGTCAACACCGCCTTCACCATCACTCTTTCTGACTTTGCCAGATCTCTGACCTTCAACAAGCTCTCCCTTATTACCTCAACCAAATGCTCAGAACCTTCACCACCCACTTACCAAGCAACATTCATACCGCAACTTCACTTTATTATCAGTAGGAGCAATTCTCTTGAAGTCATTCTCTGACTCTTTCCTTAGAGCTTTACAAGAAGTTATAACCATTTCAGTTTCACTTCATATAAAAATTCTTTAATATTCTCTAAATAGTCAGAAATGTACTTCTTATAGAAGTACATCTCTCTGTAAGGCCTGCTGTTGTGGGATCATTTAGTATGAAATCATATAACTACAATTAAAAATGTCTTGCCAAATCTGATGAGGGAATTTTATTAGGCTTCTTAGTCATCATTTTTAATTTTTTAATTTTTAATTGAACTTGGGCAAACAGCCACAGTTTCACTCAGTAGCTTAGTGACTCCTATTATCACTTCCAGCACACATGAGCCAACCTTATGCCCTGTCTTAAATGAACAGAACACAGATGTTCAGGATCATTTGAAAGTAGTCAAAATTCTTAATAAACCCCAAAACACCAATAGATTATAGTGATATCATATAGTAAAGTCTCTTTGAATGGTAAGTATCGACCACAGAGTACAGAGGAAGGATAGATTATTTCGGCTGAGAAGCAATAGAAAAGTGTCAAAGAAGGGGTGACAATTAAGCCTCATCTTGGAAGATGACTAGAATTTTACTAGCAGAGGAAAGAAAGGCCATAACAGAATAAGCTAAGATGAAAATATAAAGATTGTGACAATGGTAAAATATCTTATATACTGGATTAGGGAGAGTCTAGACAAGAGGAAAAATAGCAAAAGTTTGCAAGTTTTAATTTCTTTACTAGAATTAAAATCATCAAACAATGAAAAAAATCTTTATAATTAGTTCTGACAACTTTTCAAATGCAACTGAGCTTTTAGGTAGTATTTTGTTTTTATTATATCTAACTGAATTTTCAAAATGCCCTGTTTCAATAATACCTTAACTTAATCATAATATGTACTTCTTAATTTTGAACTTGAGTCATATAACAGGATTTGATTAAGTAAGTTAATTCTACAGCAGGACTAAAAGTCCACATTCACCATACTAGAAACAAAAAACTCTTAAAACCAATCTATGCTAAGTTAAAATTTTTGTACTTAGTCTAATAAAAAACTATATTTTCAATAGAAGATAAATAGACTAATTCTAAACTGTTTAATTTAGAAGCAAGAATATTATTTAAAACCTATAGATGACTTTGGTCTTAAATTCTTGCTACTGTGTTATTTTACCAAAAAAAAAAAAAAAAGAAGAAGATTTTTGGATTATATATACTACAAAAGTAAAAATGGTTCATTTTTCTAGCATAAACTCAAGATAAACTACGATCACTGTAAGCTAGCAATTAATAAAAATAATTTGTTGAAAAGATCCTTTAAGACTTAAGGGGAGAAGAAACAATAGAGGTCTAGTAACGAACATTAGAGGATCTAGAAATAATGCTCCAGATTCAGATAAGAGAAATAAACGCCACATGGTCTTCCCATGTGTGCTAGCCACACACCTGGAAAAAGTCTATCTATCTCTCAACATAATCTTCCCATGTCTGCTAGCCACACACCTGGAGAAAGTCTATCCCTCAACATAAAATCTAAGGCAAAAAAAGAATCAATTAAAATATGTCTCCCATGTTTATTTCTAAAACATTCCTTTGCTTATGTGTTTGAACATATCCTTTTGTGCAAAATTGTTAAAATTTTAGAAAAGTCACTAAAAAAATATCTAGTGTCAAACTGGTCTTTACAAATAACATTTAAAGTACCTACAAATTTAACTTTTCTAAAGGAATAAAAGAACTTCAAAAGAAATTCTTAATCACATAAAATTTCAATTATATTTAAATAAAAAACTACAAAGAGTGGACAATCAGGTATGCTAGAACATAAGGATGTGTACAAAAACAAATAAGGAAACTTTTAAAGTACAGAAGAGCCAGCCCACAGAGATTCCCACTAGTTAAATCTGGGACAACTGGAGCAACAAAATAAATAATAATAAGTGATAATTCAATGAAAAATACAGGAATACATGACTCTATGCTACTTCAAATAAAATCATAAACAAATGAGAGAGAAGGAAAGGGACAACTCTCCTTTATAGAATGCCAATGTACAAATGCAGAAAAAAATGATGGAATGCAAGTCATCATTTGACAACCACCATATTTGTGGGTATAAAAAATGGGTTTGTCAACTGAGCAGGGTCTGATAAAGTACAAGATATTTTTGTAATCTTTGGAAATTCTAACCAAAGAAAACTACCACTTTGAATTGAGACCTAATAGACAACAACATGACCAGATGGTCAAAGTTAACATCACAAGGCAGACTATATGCCCCATGATGTGCTGCACAAAGAACATTTTCTGTATTATTCCTAGTACGAAAGCATTACTTCAGTCTTTTCATAGAGGAAACATGTATCCTGCTTGAGGGTCAACCCTCAGAATATGAATCACATACTCTATAATTAAACTGTTGAAAACACAAAAAATAAAGAAAAATTGAAAAATATTCCAGACTGGAAGAGACTGAAAAGATAATGTAGAAAAATGTAGCATATTTTCCTGTATGGATTGAAATTGGTAAAATGTGAATCCATGAATATGACAAGCAACTGTTATCAATGCAGATTTTCAAACTTCTATAGCTGACGGTGGTAGCCAAAAATACTAGTTTCTAAAAAATACAATGGAGTAAGTACAGGTGATAAGGCATTATGCCTGCAGCTTTACAAATGTGTCAAAAGAGACTAATGATATGGGTATGTGCAGGAATAGAAGGTAAGGGTAAACAATGGCTAATATTTTGAAAATCTGAATGAAGGTAGAGATGGGAGTTTTATATTTATATTTGATACTTTTTTGTAAGTTTGAAGTTACTTCAAAATATTTTTTATTTTTTTTAATTTTAGCTCTGCAACTTAAAATAAAAAGCAGGTGGCTTGCTTCTATTATGGTCTCAAGAGGAAGAGCTGTGGAAAAGGAGACAGGAAACAAATATTTCAAGCAGCATTTTGGCAAAAGGAAGAGGAAAACAAAAGCAGTAGCTAGAGGACCCCTATAATATGGACAGAAAAGGTGTATTTGTTGTTGTTGTTGTTTATGTTAAATATAAACAAGGCTTTAAATATATGCATAACTTTTTTTAGACCTTTGCTTTAAAAAATATTTATTACATTTAAGGTAATCATAAGAGACAGTATTTATGAAAGTTAGCATTCTTTAACACATGAATATCTCAGCTAAATTGCTGAAAATTACTATGTGCAGACTGCTAAAATAGCTACCGTATAGCTATGATACACTAGACACTGAGGTAACTATGGTGTAAAACAGGCATTGGCAACTTTTTCCTGTGAAGGGCCAGAAAATAAATCATTTCAGTTTTGTGGACTACATATATTTTGTCACATATTCATTTCTGTGCACGTTTAACAATCCTTTTTAAGTGAAAAAACCAGTCTCAGCTCAAGAACCTTACCAAAACAGACCGAGAACCATATCTGGCCCATAGGCTATGGTCTGCCCACCCCAAATATAAAAAGGTCAAAACAATCCAATCAATAATAGGAAAGGGATTATTTTTCATACTTATGTAGGTAAACAAAAGCTATCAATACATATTAAATAAAAGATACCTTGAATAAAATTAAAGGTAAGGGGAAAATTATGTTAGATATGCAAACATTTTAAGAAAAACAAAATTAAAATTACATACTCTGGTGTATACACTGGTAACCAATAGACTAGTCTTCCACCTAATACGAGGGTCTCAGCTGCAAAGTTCAACAGGTCAAAAAACATATCACTCAAGTGATAACTCAAGGAAACAGGAACATGGCTTTCTGGACTATATAAAGAAAACAAAATTTCAAAATCAGTGAAAATTTTAAGACTACTGAAATTAACTAAAGAGAAGAAGCATGCTTCTCAAAGTAATAACTCCTCATATTTAAATTTCACTTACCACTTCTCTATCCCCCTTGGTACTTCTTTCTGTGAACCTGTTCTTCTTGTAGATTCTCTGATACCATATGGAGCTAGAGAGAAAATAAGTAATAGTGAACAAATCACCAATGAAGGGCAAATAGATACAATGTGCCTCCAAATGTGACACCAGAGGATACAACATCGCCTACGCACTATTCCAACTGAGAATAACTAACATAAAAAGTTGACTGTATTTTCAAAAATGTCTATGTCATAAAAGACATAGTAAGGCCATGAAAGTATCAGAAATAAAGGAAACCCCAAAGATATCATTACTAAATCCAATAACTGACTCTGGAGTGGTTCTTATACTCAAGAGAAAAAATATGCTGTAAAGGATATTAATAAATCAACTAACAAAATTGGATGACAATCTGTAGATTAAAGTATTGTATCAGTATACTGAAACTGAGAACTCTTTAGCTTTCTAAGACACTCCTTATTCTTAGGAAATATACACTAATGCACAGAGGTAAAGGACCACAATGTACACAACTTATTCTCAAGTTCATTAAAAAAAATTAATATACATACATAGTGGTGAAGCAAATAAATTGTTAATAAAAAGCCCAAATTTTCATAAAATATATTAACTCTGACATTGTTTTTTCCTTTGTTCTTTTTAGTTATACATGACAGTAGAGTATTACACCAACACTGTAATGCCTTGATAGTTTTTCTTTTATTAGAATTGAAGCCATCTAAGTTATTAAAAAACTAAACAGGGCTGAGACGGTTCTTGACTTTTCCACTATTTATAGATTACTGCCAAATACTATTTAAAAAGGTAGATCTAGTCTTAGATAGACAACCTAAAAATCCTAAGATTTCACAAGGCATAGAAAATAAGTTCTCATTCATATTTCTGAAACTTATTTCACAGAACCCCAAATTTATTCTAAGTCTAGAAAGGAGATACCAGTGAAAAGGACAAGACAAAACCTAAGAGGCTTGCAATATGTGACACCTGAAACTCTCTTCTCTGAGATTTGCTACAACGACTCTAAACAACATTTTAGTATGCTAACAACCAATTAATTAATTAGTCAATATAAAAACAAATGTCTCAAAAAACAATATGCTGAAGGGAAAAACAGGTGGTAAGTTATTATATTTGTTTAAAAAAAAAAACAGAAAACCCATAGTTACTTAGTTCAATTATAATCATAATTAGTTCAATTATAATTATTACATTAATAATTTTCTCCTTTCCTATGTGAACAAATTGGGAGAAGGAGTACTACTTGTACAAGTTGGCATTCTGTGTCTATGATGACACATTTTGTACTTTACAGGGAAATGACTAGACAACTAATCCCACTACTATTTTTGTATAAAAATAAACTTACGGTCAGTGATAATGGCATCAAAATATGTGCCCTTCCTCCAGGAAGGTTTAGATGCATCTGAAACCAGTACATCAAGGTAATATTTCTCTAGACCATACTGACGAAGATTGGCTCTGATATTTTCATCTGGTCCTCTCCATTTCTGGTTTTTCCGACTAGCCTTTCCTTAAAGAAAAAAGAAAAAAAAAAGAAAGAAAAGAAAGGTAGAAAGTATTAGATAAAACAGAACATTCTTATTTCCTGTTGTTTAGCTAAAAGTCACGTTTTAACTCATCTAAACCCACACTTAACTTATATAAAATTTGCTTTGATTTAAAACCTTCATTTTCTTTTTTTCCAGTCAAGCAACCACATATTCATACTAGCTTAACTGCTATGAGTTATGAGGAATTTTATTTTTTAATTTATTTTTTATTTGTTCTTTTTAGATACACATGACAATAGAGTATACTTTAACATATTATAAATACAAGGACTATAACTTAGGATCCCATTCTTGTGGCTGTACATGATGTAGAGTTTCACTAGTTGTATATTCATATATGAACACAGGAAAGTTACATCCAATTCATTCTACTGTCTTTCCTATTCTCGTTTCTCCCTCTTCCCTTCATTCCCATTTGCCTAATCCAATGAACTTCTCGCCCCCACAATACACCCACCCTTATTGTGTGTTAGCATCCACATATTAGAGAGAACATGTGGTCTTTAGTATTGAGGGATTGGCTTATTTCACTAGCCACAATAGTCTCCACTTCTATCCATTTACCAGCAAATGCCATAATTTCATCTTCTTTATGGTTGAGTAATATTCCATTGTATATATGTACCGTACTTTTTTTAATCCATACATTTGTTAAAGGGCACCTAGGTTGGCTCCATAGCTTAGCTAGCATAGACTGAGCTGCTATAAACATTGATGTGCTGTGTCACTGTAGTATGCTCATTTTAAGTCCTTGGGATATATATCGCAGAGTGGGATAACTTGGTCAAATGGTGGTCCCATCACAAGTTTTGAGGAATCTCCATACTGCTTTCCAGAATGGTTACACCAATTGTAGTCCCACCAACAATATATGAGTGAACCTTTGCCCCACATCTTGTCAACATTTATTGTTACTTGTATTCTTTTTTTTTTTTTTAAGTTATTTTGTTTATTTATTTTTATGTGGTGCTGAGGATTGAACCCAGGGCCACACACGTGCTTCACAAGTGCTCTACTGCTGAGCCACAACCTCAGTCCCATTCCTTCTATTCTTGATACTTGCCATTCTGATTGGCGTTAGATAGAATCTCAGTGTGGTTTTAATTTGCATTTCTCTAATTGCTAGAGATGTTAAACTTTTTTTCATATATTTGTTGACTAGTCATATTTCTTCTTCTGTGAAATGCCTGTTTAGTTTCTTTGCTGGTTTATTGATTGGGTTATTTGTGGGGTTTTTTGGTGCTAAGTTTTTTGAGTTCTTTGTATATCTTGGAGATTAATGCTCTATCCAAGGTGCAAGTGGCAAAGATTTTCTTCTATTCTGCAGATTCTATCTCACATTTTTGATTGTTCCCTTTGCTATGAAGAAGCTTTTTAGTTTAAAATCATCCCATATATTGAATTTTGCAAGTAAACCATTATCTTTATTTCAATTTGTTATTAAAAATATATTTTGAACAATAAAACACACTGATATCTAACAGAACTCCAAGTAAAACTGCCTTAACACACTCATTAAACACTTGCCAATTATGAAGCATTTACTGGTAAAAACAGAGTTGACTAGAACATGGCCATTTCCTCCAGCAGTAAATAGTCCCACATAGAGATAGTGCTGAACAGATAAATGAAACAGAAATGAAGAAAGCTAACTTGGGAAATGCAGCAACTGTGGCCATGGAGGCTAAATGCAGACATAGCTGATGAAAAGTCAAAGTGGGAGTTGAGGGAGGGCCAAAAAAGTTCAAAAGTTTCTAGTTTAGGAGACCTAAGTGTATGGTGATCCCAGTGATTAAGATCAGAGAAACTAGAAGGTAAAACAAGCTTAAGTGGAAAGTTTGAGATACATAACCATGATAAACCTGAGATACTTACAGAACCTTCAGAAAGAGATATTCTGCTAAAAGAGATAATCAGCAGGTAGCTGAAGGTCAGAACACATGCATTTGGGAGATATCCGTACATGTTGCTGCGTTCATGAAAATGAATGACTTTTTTTGTTGGCCTAGGTGCCAGTCACATTGAAGTTTGCTCTAAAATTACTCTTAAATATTTATACATGGTTCTATGTGATCTAAAATTCACAATAAAAACAAAACAAAAAAATAAAAAAGAGAATGACATAACTCAGAACAACATGCAGTGTAATATGAGCAGGGGTCAAAGATAGATGCCTGGAGAGAGGCAATATGTAAACAGAGATCAAAGAAAATTGCAACATCTTAAGGAGACTGAGATAAAACAGTCAAAAAAAAAAAAAAAAAAAAAAAGTCAAACCACAGAGTGAGACCACTATCTAGGAAACCAAGGAAGGTTTGTGAGGGTCAACACTGCCAAACACTGTTAGTTTTGTGGCCTCACTAAGCATTTCCAGCAGATTTGTGGACATCGAAGCTGAAAAACAAGTGCTAAAGAAAGAGTAAGAAGAGTAAGAAATGAGGAAAAGGAGACAGCAAGCAAATACTAGTATTTCAGTAGATTTTGGCAAAACCCCCAACAGGATTGATAGGAAAGGTTTTGCACTTTTAAAGTAGGAGAAACTTGAAAATATTTTAGAATACAGTCTAAGATGAGAAAAATAAAGTTTAGAGGATATAAAATAGCACTACCTTTGATAAGATCTGAGGAAACAATATTCCAGGTAGAATGACTATCACAGAAATTTTAAAATCTTAAAAAATAAAAATTCAAATAAATTATATAGGACAATATCCTTAAAGCAGGCACAATGCTTCTACTGAAAGCAAACTGGATACTTTTTAGCATTTTGTTTATTCTAATATAATGCAGACAAAGAATATACTTTTCTGGTTAGCCCCTTTATGTAAACCATTTAAAAATAAAACTCATTTTTCTTCCTCATAAATATTACTAAATTTCTTAGAGTCAAGGTAGGAAAAAAGACAGGACATCAGTACAATACATCAATTGCTTCAGTAAAAGAAAAGAAAGCATAATAAAATCTCACCTATACAACGACTTATAGCAAATAGGAATAACCAAAAGGAAGAAGTGTTTTAAGAGCTGATTTAAGTTACCATAGTGAAATACAAACATAAAGATCAATACTTTCAAAATTATGAATAAAATTTAACATTTGTAATACTATTTAGCTATAAGAAAACACTTTTTCAATTTGATTCAATTCCATCAAAATACACATCATCAGTGAAGCTTTTAAAACTTAATGCATTATCCAAAACTGCTGGATGTGGTGGCACACACCTGTAATTCTAGTGACTCAGGAGGCTGAAGCAGTTGGATTGCAAGTTCAAAGCCAGCCTCTGCAACTCAGTGAGGCCCTAAACAACGTAGTGAAACCCTGTCTCAAAAAAAAGGCAAGGGGGGTGCTGAGGACATGGCTTAGTGGTTAAGTGCCCTTGGGTTCAATCCCTGGTACCAAAAAAAAAATTTCCAAAACTGCCCCAAAAGTAAATCAGATTCTTATCTCAAGTTACTCTCACTTAAAGGTAGAATCTTTAAAGTTACTGTCCCCTAAGTGTTTCAAAGATGCATTGGTCAGTTATGAAAGTTAAAATTTACATGATACTTCAAAAATTAGGTATTAAATACTAATCCAGTATATACTCAATATATGATTACTGAATAAATGGATAGTTACAATCTTAAATAATATAAACTATATATATTTTCATAATATGTATTTATGGATTACAAAATCGCTATTTCCTCTTTTTCTCTCTTAAACTTCAAGCTCATGAATCTATAGTTTGCCTACTTTTTTTTAACCTCTTTTATTAAGACTACAAATACCTCTGGGGAGAGGTATTTTTCTTATTCATCTCTGTGTTCCTCCAAATCATTATGCACATACTCTTATCACTTTGTAAAAAATAGATATTCGATGAGGTCTTACTTGTAAAAAGTATAATTATATTGCAATTTTGTATTTTAAACATAAAAAGTCATATAAGTCTATTTTATTATTATTTGAAAGGCACATTTGGTTCAACAACAAAGACTGTGACACTGTCTGTAAGTTCTACTCACCCAAGCCATGAACTGTATTATAGTCTATGTCTGTCCCATATACATATGCACCAAAATGAGCAGATGCTATCAGGAGGCCACCTGAAAAATCACACAATTATGATCTGTTAAGCAGGAAGTCCCAGACTATTCTTTCTCTCCCTACTTAATGTGATCCAGAATTTTACAAATTAGCCACAGGCAGAGTACCCTGTAATGATACTGATCCTGTCCTATTTTGCAAGACACAGAACTGGGGTGCAGGTGGGGGAGACAATATCTTTTGTGGTCAAAATAACGAATATTTAGACATTTTTTTCTTATTTTAAGAAGTTTATACAGAAATGACTTGCTTCTTTATTTAAAATGAGTATGTACAGCTGCTTACACAAAGAGTTAAAAATACATAAATTCTGATAATTGGATTTTAATCTCACTAAAGTCAGAGTTTCAAACAACTAAAGGAAACATAATGCATATGTAAGACATTCATTCCTACAAAATGTAATCTATATCCTATTTTAAAATATTGTTACACCTGCAACTAATCAAGTAATTAGCTCTTGGTTTAAACTATTAATTTCTAGGTAACTATTATCAAACATAAAACAATTAATACAATTATTTTTCTGTTTAGTTAAAGTTATGACCAAAGTAAGAATAAATGCCCTAATAAATTTGATAAGACTACATTTTGATAGATGTTATCAGCTCAAAAAAGAAAAATCCTAATAATGATTTTTTTTCAAGTGAAACTTTAAAAAAAGAGAGAATAATAGTATTTTGGAATCCTTGAAGAAAAAATTAAATTTTTATAATTATATTTTCATTAAGCTTCACATTTTTATTCAAATTAAAATGCTTTTAGTTCTTGTTCAAGTCCTAATTAGCTATAATATAGAAAGTTCTGTCAGTCAAGCTGAAATCAGAAATATATTCTTAAGACTAAAAAATATGCACAGACTTGGCAGAGAAAAAAGCTAGGGTTCTTATATCCTTTTGAAATCAATCTTTAAAATTAAGATGGGTAGTGCCTCCAGAGGGTCAAGATCTACAAAGTAATAGTGTTCCTCCCATATCCATTTAAAACACAGTCTGATAACATTACTTAAAAATATTCTGCTCAGGAAAATATTATACCTGACTAATCCCTATTGGAGCCTTTGAAGAAGAGAAGTGGAAGGGATTCAAAGTACAGCAAAACCTATGGCTTCTCACACTAACTGCTGAAAGCATTTGTGTAAGAGGTAAGGCAAAAAGGAGCTCATAATTCTTAGTCTAGAAATGGAGCAGGCCATACTTAGGAAAGGTACTGTATGTGATGACCTGGAATACTCACAAAGTCACTTCACCCAAATCATGAGGAATTACTACAATTCTGCCAATTAAGGCAGATACTCACCTAGAAGAACTAGTTGTCAAGGGGAACAGAAAAGCTTTCCTGTGCTTCCTTAACAGAACCTTATCCATTTGGTTAGAATGAGTTTTGAGAAGACTCAATTTACAGTACACTGCTGAAAGGAGATGAATAATCTGTTAGACTACATCTGTTAGTTAACTCTGTGCCTTTTAAGCTTTTAGTTTTTAAAAATAAAATCATAATAAATTGGTTTCTCTGAACTGGTTACTCTTCATTCACTGCTAATCATCTAGTTCTAGTGGTTCTTTCCTTAACTTGAAGCATTTTTGCATTTAGTTATACCTTGGTTGGAATTTTCTTGGAGGCTTTTTGGTGAAAAAAGAGGCACTTAAAAAGAAGGGTGAAGTGTTGAGAATATAGGTAACATGACTCACCCACTTCTTTTTATGCTATTTGAAATAAAATTACTGCATAATTAGTCTAGAATAGCAAGTTGGTGTTTTAATTTCTCATTACAATAACCACTGTAATTTCAATTTCTCAAAACAGTAGCCCCTTTAAGGTTAGGGTAATATCTTACAAGTAAAAAAATATAATAAGTAGAATTTATTCCATGATAAAGAAACTAATTCAAGATTGGCATTTTTAGAGAGCTAAATGGAAAGCTTTGCTGGGCTTTGCTTTTGCTAAGAGAAAAAGAGAAAAGCTGGTAATACTGCATCTATTTGACCTTAAAAAAAAAAATAAATAAAAAACTACTTAAATAAACTTGCAAAAGAATACTGCTAAAAACAGAAATTCTACTAGACAAAAATCTATAAGACTCAGAAAAAGGAGACTACAAGAATTATGGGAAAATGGGAAATAGAGAATATTACAAAGATGTATAAAGATCCATTCTCTCACTCTCCAAACTTCTCTTTTCCTCCCCATAGTCTCCTCCCAGGACTGAAAGAGTCAGTTTCCTAACACCTAGAATCCATGCCTCTCTTTTCCAGTGACAAAATTTCTAACAGAGCTATCCTTACACCTAGCAGTCATCTGAAGAGTAGACAAGGCCAAGGATGCTGAATCATAACTAGAAGAACTGACTCATTTGAGAAGAGAGGATGAGAAAGAATCATAGTTATGACTTCAGAGCTCTATGGTACCTTCAGCAATCAGCAGACACTTGCACCAACTATTATAATTATGAATAAAGAATTAACATTTATTATTTTTAAACCCCAATTCCTTAGCTCACTGCAATCATTGTAAACTATAAATATTTTGAAAATTAGTCAAAGAGAAAGTGAATTCATGGTCAAGTTACTCATCATCACCATTTACTATTAGCTATATGTAACATCTTTCACCAAAAAGGCATCTAAGTTCGTAATAAAATAACAATGATAAACATTACAATTCACTCAATGTCTACCATGTGTCAGGTTAACAACCTAAGAATATTGTATATACTTAATCATCACAATATATTACTATTATCAATTTATACAAATAATGAGCTGCAACTCAGACAAGATTCTTGCTCAAAGTCATCCAGTAATTGGTAGATATATTAAAGCTCACTCTACATGCTCTTTAAAAAAAAAAAAAAAAATACCATACTACCTCCTTTGAGGTCAACACTAATTAGAGTAAGTATATATTGGTTTATATTACATTAACTTATTGCTATCATTTGCATGTGAAACACCCCTAAAGGCCCATATGTTAAAGTCTTGGTCCCAAGGGTGGTGCTACTGAGAAGTAGTGTAACTTTTAGGAGGTGAAGCTTAGTGATTTAAAGTCCTTAAATCCTTGAGGGTGTTCTCTGGGGCTAGAACCTAGGCCCCTTCCTCTTCTGCTCCAGGCTGTGAGAAGAGCAGTTTGCTCTGCCATGTGCTCCATGCCATTACCATCCAATACTTCCACCAGAAGTCTAATAGCAATGGGTTTGTTCAATCATGGAATGAAATCTCTAAAACTATGAGCCAAAATAAATCTTTTTTCTTCATAAGTTAATTATCTCAGGTAGTTTATTATAGTGACAAAAAGCTTACTAACACACTTACCAGTTAAACAAAAGAAAAATTTTATCACTAAACAAATTAAATAACATAAGAAAATCTGCATACTCAGTAAAAATTGCATACCATTTACAAGCCTTGTAGCATATCACAGGCAGGGCTTTGCTAATCACTCTGTTGGCTATACTCATTCATATCAGATTATATCCTAACTACTGAGAACTAACCCAGTGGCATGTGTCTTCATTTGGACAATTCTTACACAATGTAAGAAAAATTACTAAAACAAGAATTGACGTGTTTGCTAAAATAGAAAGGAAAGTATATTTCTGCAGCTTTTAATGCAATTCTAAACAACAGTAGCAAACTGTCTAAAAGAAAAAGGCATTTAGGCAGGAAAAAGATTTATAATCTTAAGAAAATCACAAGTTAGGAGTAGTTTTTGAAAAATCCATTTGGGAAACTATATAAATTTCAATTATGTTCCTTTAAAATAGAAAACAGATTACGTAAACTTAACTGTATAAAAAAAAGTTAAAGAAAGGAAACCAAAGGTAGAAACATCATCAAATATTTTGTGAAAGCTAAGGCTACAGAGGAGGGCACAGAGCTATTTATTATTCTAATCCTTCAGAAGGTACTACCCATCAATGAGGCAAAAGGCCCAAGAGAGAGGACAAAATGTGCTTAAGAACTCTCTGGTCACAATTTTTGGTTATGATCAATTTCAAAACAAAAGTACCAAAACTGACTTATTTCCTAAAACTACATTCAAACTACAAACACAAGCTATGAAATTATATTTTAGCAGCATCTTTGTAAAGAACCTCTTTTCATTTTATATTAATTCTTCTAGATGAATAGTCAGAGGATATACTAGGGATATAGATATACTATTCACTGTAAGGAGCTGCTCTAAAGCAAACACAGCACATGTCCTTGCTCCTCACTACACTAAAGGCAGTCAACATCTTGACCACAGTGATATTAGCACACTATAATATACCCAGCTTCACCTATATCAAGAGAAGGAAATTTTACATGCAGTGACAATTATTTTTTTAACTCTATGGTCTCATCTATGATATATGTCTGTACAAAACTTATTTTGTACATGTATTCATTTCAAAAAATTCTTCACAAACATTTTTAAAGTCCAAGAACAGATTAAGGATTTATAATAAAGAGTTTAACATTTGGAAAACAAGATAAATCAGATCAATTCCTCAGATCATACAAGGAAATAAACTCTAAAAGAACCAAAGATATAAAAGAAAAAAAAATAAGACTACAGAGGAAAACAGAGAAATGTCCCTGTAATATGAATATAGGGAAAGTGTTTTCATGGTAAATAGCATTTACAAGCAAACTCACAAGATAAATTAGAAGCTGGGAGAAAATATTTGCAACATATATCATGAATAATGGGGTGGGGGCTGGGTGTGTGTTGCACTAATGTCTAACAAAGGACCTTTAAAAATAAAGGGCAAGGTCAGGCATGATAGTGCATGCCTTTAATTCCAGTAGCGGAGGCTAAGGCAGAAGGATGGTGAGTTCAAAGCCAACTTCAGCAACTTAGCAAGGCCCTAAGCAACTCAGTGAGACCCTGTCTCTAATAAAATACAAAAAGGGGCTGGGGATGTGGCTCAGTGATTATGTACCCCGGGTTCAATTCCCAGTACCAAAAAAAGAAGAATGGCAAAAACAACCCAAAATTCTGTACAAAAAGAGGCAAAAGACATGAAGCCAATTCCAAAAAAAGTAATGTAAATGGCTCTGTAAATGGAAAAGTTGTTAGATTTCTCTCTAATAAAGGAAATAAATTAATGCTACACTAAGAAACCATTTTTAACCTAACCAGCTGGCAAACCTTCAAGTTCAACTGGTGAGACTGTGGGAGAACAAGGACTCTCTTATGTTGTTGACAGGAATCCAGACTGTATAATGGAGAGGAATTTAGCAACATCTAACAAAACTACCTAGGCTTCCACTCTTCAACCCAGCAATCTTATGTCTAGGAATTTGTCCTAGCTCCATTAGCTCAACATTGCAAAGGTTATTCATTGAAAACATTAGTTTTAAACAAAACACTAAAAAATACCAACATCCAAGAATAAGAAATTATCATAGTACATACATCTATGGAATACAACTATAAAAAAGAATGAAGACAATCTCCATGAACTGACATGAAGTAATTTCCAGGAAATACTGTTAATGACGAAAGCAAAGTTAGAAACAACATATACAGTATGCTACCTTTTGTGGAAGAAAGCAGAATGAGAAAATGTCCCTATATCAGGTTAGCACTAGAAAAAGAAAAAACAGGAAGAATGAACTAGGAAACAATGAAGTTGGAACATGATGGCACATGCCTATGATCCCAGCTATTTACGAAGCTGGGGCAGGAGAATTTCAAGTGTGAGGTCAGCCTCAGCAACTTGGTGAGAACCTGCTCAAAAGAGAAATATTCTGGGAACTGATATATGTAGCTCAGTGGTTTAATCTCCTATACCAAATGTGGTACAAACAAAGTTGGTTACTAATGTGGGATTCAGGGAGCAGGATGGAAGGAATGGATATGAAAGAGATTTGACACTTTTCTGGGTACATTTTATTGTGTAGTTCTGACTTTAAGGAAGTAGGGGGTGGGGATAAAAATCTAAAACTGAAGGCAAACTAGAACAAATGAATGCAAGTAAATTTTAAATGAAGGAGAAAATTAAGCAAGCATAGTATTTGAGTTTGTTGTTCAACAGACAGGGTGGAGAACTGAAAACATATCTTGAACTCCTTTAAGTAAGATTCCCTTTCTTTCTTTTTCTTTCTTTCCTTTTTTAGTGACATGAATGAAGCAATTTCAAAACTATTTTAATTACAGAAATGAGCAAAAGAGCAAATGTGTTGATCTTGATAAAAATAAAGGTTCTCAATGTGGAAGAAGGGACACATAAAAATATGAAATGGAGTAGGCAAAAGAGAAATCCATGAAGATCAACTGGAATATGATAGTATAAACACAAGTATAAATCACAATTTCTAACACGTATCTGTGTGTAGGCGTACATATGTTCACACACTGTGGGGAAGTATATGTGTGTCTTTTTGCATATGCACCTAAATGCATAATATGTTTCCTAGTTTGTCCTCTGAATAGGTCTAGAACTCAGATCTTGGTCTCTAATACCATCTCCTCACTCAAAGAAACAAGTGTTCCTTAGAGAAATGACTTGATACTAAGGCCAGAATGGCCATAATATAAGCCAAAAATTAATAAAGGGCTTCAAAGGAGGAGGAAAAAAATTAGAAACATATGAACATGTTACAAACATTCAATGTGAAAAGGCTAGGCAAATATGGGACAATTTGAACAACAACAACAAAATAATTAAGGACTGCCATGTATTATAGACCACCAGAGGCAAACAAACAAACAAAAAAAGGTGTGGGGGACCTATTCATTCACATTATTAATAGGTAAGTAAATAGAAAGAAAAGAAGAAAGGGTTGCTGCTTACAGCAGAATAATGAGAGTTGACTAGTGGCTATAGAAGGATTGGTGGAGCTGAAGGAGTGCTGGTTCATCCCTTTGCAACCATCAGAGCACAGACTGTTTTGACAAGAATCATATCAACAGACACCAAACCTGACAACCTTATAGATGTGAGAGGACATTTTCATAGGGAGAACAGTTACAGGGTCTTAATGTGTCTCCCTACAGATTGCTTATTAACTTCAAGGGGAAAAAAAAACATAATCATCATGCAGTGGAAAAAACAAACACCATACTGATCAAAATTAACATTACTAATGAGAGACAGAAAGCCATCATGTATATACCCTGAGGAGGACAGACACCACTGATGTAGTAATCCCACTGGGAATGTATAACCTGAATCTAATCATGAAGAAGCATCAATCAACTCAAAATGAGGAATGTTCTAGAGGAAAATAACCAAGGGAGGAGGAATACCATTCTTCAAAGGTGTGAATTTATAATAATACAAAAAAGAAAGGCTTGGAGGATTGAAGACATAGCTCAATGTTAAAGCATTTGTCTAGCATGTACAAGGCTGTGGATCCATTCCCACACCACAAAAAAAAAAAAAAAAAGTCTAGCTATGTTCCAAATCAAAGAGATAAAAGAAATATTGATAATAAAATACAATACTTGATTCTAGACTGGAAAGGGAAAAAGGATGCCCTAAGAAACATTGTTAGTGGAAAATGAATGTTATTGTATTAATACTATATTTAATAATATCAAAAACAATGGTGGTTATATAAGTAAAGATATTCTTTATTCTTAAGAAATACAACTTAAAGTATGTGGTGAGGAAGAATGTGTCATATGCAATTTTGAAATGATGCAGAAAAAATATTCTGTATATATACATAAATAGAACAAGTGATAAAGCAAAAGAGGTTTAATGTTAACAATGACTTAAGCAGGGTTAGAATATGTGAGGATTCTTTGTTCCACTCTTATTCTTGTGACCTTTCCAAATATATGTGTGTGTGTATTGTAATGTTGAGGGTAGAATACAGGGAGACAATGGCAGACTAGAAGAGAATTCACTAGCAAATTAATTCAGCAACAACATTAAAAAATCTTTTTGTTTATTTTGGTAGTGCGGACTAAACCCACGGGAGCTTTGCCACTAAGCTACATCCCCAGTTTTTTTTATTTTTATTCTGAGACAGAGTTTTGCTAGGTTGCCAAAACTGGCCTTGAACTTACAATCCCCCTGACTCAACCTCCTGAGTCACTGGGATTACAGGTATGCACCAGCACGCCTAGTCAAAACTCTTCCCATCAGCTAGAATATCTGACCAGATACTATTTCTAACACATATGATCACACTCCTTAAGTTGGTATATAATAAGAACTAACTGGGAACCTAATGCACAAAGAGGCAAGTCTATGGTAGTGGTTCAGAGAATGAGTTCTAGAATCAGAGTGCTTGAGTTTGAATCCTGTCAAACTTACACACTGTATAACCTTGGCCAAGTCATTTAATCTATCTGTGCCATAAATTCCTGAAAAAGACTTTTAAAGTGTCTCCATATTTTTGTAAGAAGTAAAACATTAACATTAGAGTGCAGGGTATCATACATACCCGACACATATACTATTCAACAATGTTAACTTTGCATCATCACCACTCACATGGAAAACTGGCTACGTGGAGAGACTCCAACTACAAACTGAACCACAATGGGGTGAGCCAGACAAAATTAAATACGAGTACTCCCTGGGTACAGGCAACATCAATCAAAAACAATCTGAAGCAAGAAAAACCCTTCTGAGTCAGATGAAGTACACACTTAGTTTTAGGACTTCCACACAAAATTAATTAGAGGTACCCTAATCAAGTATAGGCAGAACCCAGGTCATCGGCATAGCAGCCAGTCTCTAGTCTGCTGATATTTAATCACTTTTATATTCACATTTATAAATTCTCCAAAACCAAATCAAAGACAAAATTCATTAACTATTTTTCTCCAACCAAATATATGGTTCTCACCAGGCACGGTGGCGCACACCTGTAATCCCAGCAGCTTGGAAGGCTGAGGCAGGAGGATCATGAGTTCAAAGACAGTCTCAGCAAAAGCAAGACACTAAGCAATTCAGTGAGACCAAATCTCTAAATCAAATACAAAATAGGGCTGGGCACAAATCTCTGGTACCCAAAACAAAAAACAAAACAAAACAAAAAAATATATGGTTCTCTTTTAGAACATGAACTTTTTTTTTTTTTAATTGTGTCATTCAAGTCTTTTTCCTCCAAGAGCTTTCTTGTTTTTAAAGGAAAAAAAGAAAAAGACTGTCTTGGTACAACATAAGATAGTACAAATTTTCTGCTGTAAAAAAATTAGATAATGCTCCCCTCTAGTGGCTTACTTGGAATAAAGCCCATAAAATTCTATCAGCACCATCTTTGAAGTAGCAAAGGTATTAAATACTATTACAAATATAAAGTTGTCTTTTAGCTACTACCCAATGAAAAAGTATTATTCTGTCCATTTAATCTCTCATCAAAAATACTACTATGACCTTTACTACTACAAACAAGCAGTATCTCTACATTAGCTTAACAGTTAAATAAAAATACCTGTTCCAACAAATGGATCAAAGACAATATCATTTTCTTTCACTTTTCCATGGTTTGCCATGATGAATGATAAACCAGCATCCATGCTTGTATTTCCAATAAAGTGTCTCTTTTTGACACTATATGACTCAATTAGCTCTCTCTGTCCATCTGCAATCTAAATCAGAGATATTTTTCAAATTAGTAAAACTATAGAGAAGAGATTTAAGATTTCAGATAATCACAAAAAACCACAGCATCCTGTTGATGAGAACTTTCCACTTAACTACTGCTCTAAATTCATTCTTTTAAAATGTTTTTGAGGTAGTTCTGGACAAATATCTTTCCCTTTACTATGTCTTTTCAAACCAAATATGAATTGAATTTGAACATAATTATTCCAAGAATTGGTGCTGATAAGCTTTCCCCATTTCTTTTTCTCCTAAATAACAATAATCTATAACATTAGTCTCAGCTTCCACTTACCCACGTACAGCCCCAGGGAAGTGAGCTGAAGTGTTCTAAGTAATCCATTTCTCTTAAGAATTAAGGCCTGGATTTAAGAGTTCCATAAATGAGATCCACAACTATTACAGTACTCTGCCTTCCTTCTACATTAGTAAAAAAGCAGTTGTTCAAATTTTCTGGTAAATTTTGTTTTAATGTCACTAGGCACACCACTGTCATCCTAGGTCACATATCTAATAAGCCTCTTGAACCTCAGAAATCTCTGGAGAAATGCATTGCATTTTTTGTATAAAGGCATTACCTTTTTTTTTTTTTTTTTTTTTGGTGGAGCTGGAGATTAAATTCAAGTCCTTATGCATGCTAAACAAGTCACTCTGCCACTGACCTATAACCTCAACCCATATTCAGCTTTTAAAAGAAACAAAATAAGATAGAAAGAATACTTGCTTACCCATCTACCAAAATAAATATTATATGGATTCTCAGGGATGCAATTAGGGTCCAAACCATAATCCTCCAAAATAGAGAATATATGTTGTGGTTTCTTTAAGTTCACTTTTCCTTTAAAGGGCAGAAATTCAAGTGCCTAAAAAATATAAGCAACTGTAATGTTCTATAAAATTTTCCAAGGGAAAATAGTACTTAACTAATAATATCTACCATGTAAGTCTGATGTCAGCAATTAAATAAGATAAAATGTGAAAATCCTTAGCAAAATTGTGGTACAAAACAAACAAAACACTTGACATTAGCTGTTCCTATATATCAACAATGACTAGATTAGATTAATACTCTAGGGGTTTTATTTTGCTAAATTCACTTACATCTATTCGTTTGACTTTTTCTTCTTGTGTCAATGTTTTATTAAATGTGTGAATCTTTATTTTATATGTAGAGTCTGAATGCAGAAATGGAACCTAAAATAAGCAGATAATTTTTTAAGACATTAGTAATACAAAATGTATATATATGCTTATATAAAAATCACATTTCACTACTCACCATCTTCTCCACAGGGTAATTTTTAAGAGAACTATACAACTCCTCAGGAGATCTTCCATGACCCCATAGTTCAAATATAGACCTAGGGAATAAATGATTGGTACTAACCTCAGTAAAGAATTTAGTTCACACAGTAATATTTAAGTTATTTTACTAATTCTTTACACTCACTCTTTAACAATTATTGTCTGTGTGTTCTAAGCTACAAACAACAAATACATGTTCTGGAAACAAATATAGCGTAAGTCCAAATCACACAAAAAAGTTGAACCTAATAGAGTTGGGTGGAAATTTAATATAATTTAGGATTTATCCAAGTTTTCATCTTTTTATATGCTAGGATTGAATCCAGGGCTTTGCACAGGTTAGCATTCACTCTACCAATTGAGCTACATCCCTGGCACCCCATCATTTTATTTTTATGCTAGATCAAATGATGCAGTAAAATCATTTAAGATATTTTGGTCAAATGGATGAGAAGTTGCAGAAAATCCAAGTTTTCCCAATGTCTTCTCCATAAAACAAAAAGGACTATATACAAATGTTGCTATTAGCATTTGGCTGTGATTTGGTAATATCTATTAACAAAGCTACTCAAAATGTTAAGATTTAACAATGTAGATATCTTTAGGTTTGCTACAGTTTTTATCTTATTTTGTGTGATCAATATAGTCTAAGCTAAAAATAAATAATTAAAACCCATTTTCAATCACTTTTCTACTACAGAAAATTCTGAATTTAAGTTAGTTTTTGGGGGCTTTTTGGTACCGGGGATTGAACTCAGAGGCACTCAACAATGAACCACACCCTCAGTCCTGTTTTGTATTTTATTTAAAGACAAGGTCTCACCGAATTGCTTAGTGCCTTGCGTTTGCTGAGACTGGCTTTGAACTCCCAATCCTCCTAAGAACCGCTGGGATTACAGGCATGCACCACTGCACCTGGCTTAAGTTAGTTTTGAATTTATGCTTATAAGTCTATTTTCATTCTGCTACGAGATTGTAAATACTATCCTTTAAAAATGAATTCCTCCTTTTCATTCTATTGAATTTATACAGAAAAAAACTCTATTCTTACTACTCTTACTTAATAATCTCTTTAATATTTACTTCAGCCATGCAAATTGTGGAAGAAATAAACTGAAAAAGTATTATGTAATATTATTTAATATTACATTAATTTTACCAATCATCAAATATAAGCATCAGATGATATCAGTTTTAAAAGAAGTGCACAAATTCTTAGTACTCAGGTATTTGTTTTAAATTGAATAAGCCTCATATTTGGAATTCAAACACTTCAGCCAAAAATTTTGAGATTATCAGGTAAAGTAATAAGTTATTCAAAGAGTATTTTTTAGTTATGTTCTCATTTTAGAGTCATTTTTATTTAATAAACAAGACTCACTAACAAATTTCAGCTTAAGGGATTAGACTTTTAGGGCTGCAGGTAGATCTCAACGGGAGGAAGTTCACTAAATAAGGGGTTGTAGCCAATTCAATGACAACAGAAATTACATATCACACTATGAAGCATTGCTAACGATGTTAATAAAATGATATATGAATAATCTTAATTGCATTGCATTAATAAACATAATTTCTAAGAGAAAGGTTTTCAACAACCTGTCAAAATATTCAAGAAAAAAACAACTGAGAAAAACTAAAAAGTGTCAATAAAAAAACTTTTTAAGAAAAAAATGCAAGAAAAGAAAAGAGTAGATGTCAATGACAAAATCTAGAAACTCAGGATAATTTATTAATTTATACCAATATACTTCATTAATTTATATCAATATATGATCATCAAACTGTTTTTTCTTTAACAAATAAAACAGTAAAACATGTTTTAGGGCAGTCCCCACATTTTGTTACATTACACTTTACCAGTCTGCTCAATCCAACTAAAAATCACCTGTATGAAAAGCATTTTTTGGCCAGGAGTGTTGGTGCATGCCTATAATCCCAGCTATTCAGAGAGGCTGAGGCAGGAGGATCAAGGACGTAGATGTAGATGAGTGACAGAGACCTCTGGGTTCAATCTCCAAATACAGGGGAGAAAAAAAAAATCACTTTCTGAAATTTTAATACTCTGGTTATACTTAAATGTGGCATCTATCCTACATAAGAATGTAGCATTTATACCTCATACTATACTCCCAGTTAATACAGCACTTTAAAGAAAAATGGTTCTAAGCAAGAGTTTCTCCATTTCTCCATTGAGAATCTTCCAACTTTTAATTTCAGCAGATAATTCTGTTCCCACACCGCCACCCAGTGGTAAATGCATGTTAACTACAAGATAAACCAAGCTCCTGCCACAACCAGTCCTACTTTCTACCAAAATAGAAGAGGGCAGTTAAGTATGGGATACACTCATGCAGGATAACATGGTAAGTTTTTCTTACTTGGCACACACTGTCCGTTTCATTAAGTTTCTTGCAATATCTTCAGAGGGAAGACTAAGAATCCAAAATGGTGACTGAAATAAATAATAATACACAAGTTATTTCTAAGTAGCCACCAACACCTGGTTCGCTTTTATTCAAGAAGTCAACAGGAGAAATTTCTATTTGCTGCTTTCACTTAAGAATACCTGACCTGACTGTATAGAAAAATGATCCAATGAATGAAAATATCAAATTAAATTTAAACTTATTTAACTTTAAGGTTAATTTTGTATTTGCCTTAATGTAGCTTGACTAAAAGAATCAATGCACATTATACTACAGAATACAATCTTGGAAATTTTTATCTTTGCTTATCATTTCTTATAGTACAGCTATTTTATTTTTAACTTATAAGTAATGTATTTCTTAATACTAAATGATCTCTTTTTCTAAGTAGCTATGGTTATCTGAGAGGTAGATGAGGGCCCTGTGAAACAACTATGATAGATAATCATGGGGAACATTATTATTACCATTAAGTTGTACTGTTTTATTATATTGTCTAGGAGGAAAAAAAAAAAAAAGGTCCGAGTCAATCAGGAGTTTCTCAATCCCCTATCTCAATACCCAAGATTACAGGAAATATCTTCTCAAACAGCCCCTTGCCAGAATATTGCCAAACACAGCAGTGTCCTGACCTCATTCATCACTCTCCTTTCACTTTGCCTCAATAACTGAAAGTAAATAAGGAATATAACTCCAATACCATGGAACTTTTAATTTAAGTTCTCTCATCTTTTGCAAGAAATCCTCCCTGACATTAGCAGTCTATCTTCTTCCAGTATTTACACTATCCTACAGAAAAATTCAAAATAATCCAAATAGAAAAACAGATCATTAGTATTAATTCTATTAAAAAAAATTTTAAAGCAATCTAAATTAAATTAAATGGTTATGTAAATTATGGTATAGTGCAATTACATTGGTGATAAAGGCTAAGAACAACACATACCTATATTAATATTGTCAAATAAAAAAGGTTATAGAAGTTCATGGTAAGTAATATTACAACTGAGGAGGATAAAGGATATGAAAAAGACTGGAAGGTCACATCCCCAATTATAAGTCATGACAAGGTGAAAGAACTATAAATGATTTTTCTTTTCTTTTTCTGTTTTTCCAAACCTCTTTAAAATACTGATAAACTATAAATACAAAATAAAAGCTTATAAATTCACAATCGTATACAGTATAAAATTTCAAATTTTAAAATTATGCCAAATATAAACCTACAGTTCATTTAAATTGTAATTCTGAATACATTTCATCAACAGAATATAGTCCTTTCTTAAATGAAAGAACAGATATACATTATGGTGCAAGTGTTGAATTAAAAATTAAATTTGGGACTGGGAATGTAGTTCAGTGGTAGATGACTTGCCTAACATGTATGATACGCTGGGTTCAATCCCCTGCACCAAAAAATGAAAATAAAAAATAAAAATTTAAAACTGTAAGTACATCTGTTACTTTCCAAAGCCATAATCTTCCCCTAAATATCCTTTTTATTTCATTTTCTCTAGGAACAGATACAAATAACCACATAAATATAAATTTAAGCTTTGTAGTTCTCTTCAAACCCAAGATTCTATTTATATATACATTACATATGGTCTAATGAAAATTCTCCTTACCTTCCCATAAGTTTCATGACTGCTGATGAACTGACCTCCAAAAAGTGAAAGCAAAGATTTTATTTCCTGCATTGAAAATATTATAGAGAGAATATATTTCAAACAGGAAACTCAAAGTCTTCTAAGAGAAACAAACCTAATATGATTAAAAAAGAAAAAGAATGGAGTGATATCTACCCAAGGCATTTAAGTTTCAACATCAGACAATTCCAACTCAGGGTATTGAAACTTTATAGTCACAACCATGGTTAAGTAATTTCAGAGAATTTTAGACAACAGAATTGCCAAGTATGATCAGAGAATGTCCCGATTTTAAAAGGGGGCAGGGAGGCAAAAACAAATAACAGACACTATAGATTGGTAAATTTAACAATACCTCATAAAAATAAAATGAATAATTAAAAACATGATTTGAGGATATTTGGAAAATAACTACAGAGCATCAACATGGATTCATTAAGCACATTAAATTAACCTCTTCTACCTGGATTAAATTATAGCACTAGAAAGAGAACTAACATAACAGGCATGTTAAAAGCATCATGCGTACAAAGTTGAAATCACTTCCAATAGTTTGTGTATTCTGTGAAGTACACACTTTGTATTGATAAACGACGACTATACAAAATTTATGACCTGTACCACTAACAACTACTATCTACAAATTCTACCTACTGAAAGCAGGTAAAATCTTGTATAGGTCCTATGGAGCAGGTAACCTAAAGAAGGAGAAATGTCCCCACTACTGGTTGCTGACAATCCCCTTTCCTCCCAACCAGAAGAAAGAACCTTTAACACCAAGCCTTCAGTGAGCGTCAGCCATCACCAGGGAATGCATACCCACATCACCAAGTTCCTCATTCCAAGATCCAAAAGAATGGGAGGTTTAAGCAACTAATACCATTTCTATTTTTCTTTTGTCTCTGCATCAAATAATTTCTTATATTAGAAGGAGGTGAATTCAGTACAAAAATATGGATAGAGCACAACCTAAAACAAACTACCAGTAAATCAGTAAAGGAAGCCCAAAGGTTATTTAGCAACATGAGTAACACAAATTGGAATCGTAGACATTATGAGACTCAGGACTAAGACAGACTACAGTTTGATTTCAGATCTTCCACATACTAGCTATGTGGTTTTATATATGAAATTTAACTTCTTTTACATCCAGTTCCCTTGGGTGTAAAATAGGAATCAGAGTTATCTCATGAAGTTAGACGATCTATATATAGAGAAGCACAGACTCTTAGGGTATATTAAGGGAATCTAGATAATGATGACCTCAACACTATAACTGAAATTCAGCAGCTCAGGAAGTTAAGCAAGTCTAACACAATTATAACAATCAGAAGAAAAAAATGAACTTATAGATTAGGTTACTTGGTCTTACATGATTGTTGTTCCTTCTGTATTAAAGTATTTTGGGAATCAGCTTTACAATTAAAACATCCAAATATAACCAAGTCAAAATTTGCTGCTCCTAGAATCATTGCTAAAAAACAGTGATAGGCTAAAATATAAAGGTCTTAAGAGTTGGAAACAAAATGGATGCAGTGAAACACACCTGTAATCCCACGAACTTGAGGCTGAGACAGGAGGATCACAAATTCAAGGCTAGTCTCAGCAACTTAGCAAGGTCCTTAGTGAGATACTGTCTCAGAATAAAAAACTTTAAAAAAGGGATGGGGATGTGGCTCAGTGGTAAATTGACTCTGGATTCAATTCCCAGTACCAAAAAAAGAGATAGAACGAGAGATGCAAAAAAGAAAGTGAAGAATTATCAGAAGTTTTATAGCATAGCATTAGCTCTAATACCCAAAACTTAAATAACCACTTAAAACTGAGGGTAAATGTGATAAATCATTTACCCTCAGTTTTAAGTGGTTATTTAAGTTTCAAATTTATAAGCACATTGTTTATAAATTCAGCATGATCAAGACAGGTGAGATTCACATGATTAGCTTCAGGTACCATTCTTTCTTCTGAAGGGACATCTAATGGATTTTGTTTACATGCTCCTGATATTGTAGCATGACACATCAGTTTTATGCTTCCTTCTTCTGCCATTGCAAATATAATCCTAATACAATATTTACAATCTATGTCCTATGAACTGTGGACAGAGCCATCTGTGTTGTGGTATTTTTTAATTCTCAGGCCTATACCTTTTCAGAATCCTTGATTTTATGGAACTAAGTTCTTTTATTTATACCTTCTGTCTCATTGTTTCCAAATATAACTCTCATTGTATTTTTTTTTCCTGTATTATTTTCCTTTGGATGAGAATATAGATAAGGATAAGGTCTCATCTCAAATCCTGTTTTTTTCCTTAATGGTATGATACCAGCATGCCAGATACTGGCAACCTGATGGTTTGTGCTTGTTTTCTACTCAAATCTTGAAGTTCTCTCTCTCTCTTTTTCCCCCCCACCTTTGGTATTGAATCCAGAGTCAATTTACCACTAAGCCACATCCCCATCCCTTTTTCCACTCAAACCAGATCATTTATTTAAGTTGCTTACTTTTTCATCCATTTAGGTTTGCTTCAGAACCAGTAATAAAATCCAAGTCGCTTGAACTTAACTTTTAGTATAAGGCAGCAAAAAAATTAAAATTGGCCCTCACTCTATATGAGAGGTAGAACTGGACTACACTTAGATTCCTAATCTCTCATTTTAATTCATAAAGGCAGCTACTTCTTGTAGCTTCTTATTTAGCAATTCTAATGAAGTAGATAGGTCCACAAGTGTAGAATGAGATCCACAAGTGTAGAATGTCCCATTATTACCTTCCCTAGAAGGTACCTTATTTCATTTAATTCAACATTATGGAGCAAATTGTATGTGCAAGGCACTAGGTAAGGTAAATATCTATTTATCCTAAAGGAGTTTAGGGTTTAATGGAATTAATGAAACATTTAACCCCACAATTGAAGTGTGAAGTGTTCTTAAAGAAGTAAAAGCAAGGCCGTGTGTGGTGGTGCGCACCTATAATCTCAGCGGCTCAGGAAGCTGATGCAGGAGCATCAACAGTTCAAAGCCAGCCTCAGCAAAAGCAAGGCTAAATCAATGGCAGAGGACAACCTCTTCCAGGAAAGGTAAACTAGATAATTCAGATTAAGTCTCTTGATATGAAAAACTGAAAAAGCTGAATATCTACTGAAGGCCCAGAGAGCAAACCAGAATCACCAAACCAAGACTGAAGAGAAATTTCAAGAAAGAACAAAGACAGGGATTTCAAGGAAGAACCACTTTTCCCTAAAACATTTACCAACTTCAAAAACAAATGTCAAGGCAAAAATCCCTCTGATAGCCTAATGGAGCTAGAAGGACAAAAGGAGTACAGGGCTGCCCATGGGGAAGAAAGGAGACTTGACAAACAAACCACCTGATTTTTACTAGGATCCCATACTCTAGGAGCATGAATGAAACAGAATGTAAACAGAGCTTAATATCTATTACGGTTTAGATATGGTCATCCTCCTACCTAAAAGTTCATGTGAGACAATGCAAGAATGTTCAGAGATGAAATTAGATTATAAAAGTTGTAACCTAATTAGTGGATTAATCCACTGACATGGATTAACTAGGCAGTAACTGCAGGCAGGTAGGGTGTGGATGGGGAATAAGTCACTGGGGGCCGTGACTTTGGGGTTTATATTTTTTCCCTGGTAAACAGAGCTCTCTCTGCTTATTGGTTCTCATGCCCTGAGCTGTTTTCCTCTCCCATGCCTTTCTGCCTTTGTGTTCTGCCTTAGGAGGGGTCCAGCTATGCAGTAGGTCATCTGTGGATTGAGACTTCTGAAACCATGCGCCAAAATAAACTTTTCCTCCTCTAAGTTGTTCCTGTCAGGTATTTTGGTCACAGTGACACAAAGCTCATTAAAACAATATCTGAAAATTAGTTAAAGTGACTCTGGACTCCTAATGCTTTTTTCTATGTGTTCCATCCTTTTTTAAGAGAATGTACTATGGACTGGGTTGTGGCTCAGTGGTAGAGCACTTACCTACCATATGGGAGGCCCTGGGTTCGATCCTCAGTACCACATAAAAATAAATAAATTAAAATAAAGGTATTGTATCCATCTACAACTAAAAAATATTTTAAAAAGAAAGAGAGAGACTGTATTATCATCCTAGTTCTCAAAGTATTTCTTCGAATAAATTTTCAAAGATAGCATCTGGCACATATTTAAAAAATAATCTAGCACATATATCTGAAGAAGAAACAGAAACTTTATAAACAACAGAAACAGACCCACAGTGCCCCTTTATGAGTCACATACTTTAACTACTAAGCATTCTATATTGAAGGGGATAAAGAAGAGTCATCCCCTGGCAGAGGATGTTGTAGATGTTAAAAATAATCAAGCAAAAAATATAAACCTAAAATAAGTAAATATGCAGGTAAATCTAAATGAGTACTGATTATATAAAATCCAGAGATTAAATTATAGGAGAGGAAAGACCCAAACCAGACAGAAGGAACACAGAGAGCAAAAACCAAAGCAGGAAAATGGAGGATATCCTTCAGGGAATGACAGGGAGTCAGTTTGGGTGGGATTAAGGACTGGGAACAATGTGAGAAAGCCAACAAGAAAGCTAGGCAGTGCCAGACCATTGGAATTTTAACCTTAAGAAAAAGGGGGCATAAAACAGAACTGAGCTTATGAAACATTAAATTGGCACCAGGGTAAGACAGTAACTAATAAGAAGATAAAGGGAAGATGCTGGGAGCCATTAGCCAAGTAAGTATGACAATTTCCTTGCCAGCGTACCCCATGTTGCAGTGACATTGAATGTACTTAACCTTGCTCAAGGACCAAGGCAGATTAGGGTGTTCCCGGTTTTAAGATAATCTTGTTTAGGGCGTTCCCAGTTTAGGTTCCAGGTTTAAGGTTTAAGATTATTCCTGCTGGGAATAGGGCGTATCCTGCTGCCTGAGTTCCCCTTGAGTTCTCAGGGATTCAGACAGTATATTTTGGAGATAGAAGCCCAGTGGAGGTGGATTTGGGCAGAGAACGTGGATTTGGGCAGAGAACGTGGATTTCCCCAGAACGTGATTGTAGACGGCTGGTGTGAGTTCGGGAATAAAGAGTTGCTGTTTGAATCTACAAGCTGTGTGGTGGCTCATGATTGTGTGCCCAGCCAGACTGCGGCATTTGTGCCCAGCCAGACTGCGGCAGGAAGAAACAAGTAAAATCAGCAAGTACTAGGGATGCTATTCTTAACACCACAGCCTAACCCCTCCATTCCCACCACACTGCCTTACTTTAGGTACTTATTCTAGTTCCTCTCTAGTATCCTCTAAATGGTATTTTTGTCTGGTATTACAGAATTATCTCTAATAAAACAAAAATGATCTTGTCATATCCTCTCAAAAAGAAAAAAAAAAGTCAATGTACCCCTCAATCTAAAATAAAAATTCAAACACCCTGGAATAGTTTCAAACACTCCAAAATCTGGACGCTACCCCACCTCTCTAGCTTCAATGTCCCCTACCTTCATCCTGTCTCCAATAACCAACTATGTTTCTATACCTTGCATGTGCTTCTCTTTTTCAGGGAAATGGGCTTTCCAATCCTCTTCACTAACACAGTATCTCCTTTATAATTTAAGACCTTCCTTTTAAATATAAATGTGCATTTTCAAGTTTCCTAAAGGAATTCAGTATTTCCTAATACTGAATCAGTGCTACAATCTTCCTGTATAATTCCCAAGGCCAATAAGTTGAACACTAATTGAGAAAATCAAAGAATCTTGGCACAATTGAAAACACACAATCTTACCAGGCATGGTGGCACACACCTGTTATCCTAGCTACTTGGGAAGCTGAGGCAGAAGTATCAAGTTCCAGGCCAGCCTCAGCAACTTAAGAAGACCCTGTCTCAAAAACAACAACAAAAGGGTTGGAGATTTAGTTTAGGTAGAAAACTTCTGGGTTCAATCCCCAGGACCAGAAAAGAAAATGATAGAAAACAAAAATACACCATCTACACCTTCGGTGGCTTGCTGATTTTTCAGCCTTGCTCCAACACCTGTGATCTTCTCTACTAAACTTTGTCCTTGTTACCTCCCTCAAAAACTATTTACAATTTCACTATTTTTCATTTTTCCCATTCAACTGCTGATGCCTTATGTCTGAGAAAATAACTCAGATTTATTCACTTCCTAGAAAACAGACCTCCAGGCAATTTCCACCCCAACTCTCCTTTGCTCAATCTCCCTTTCTACTGAAAGGTGAATTTTTCTCCCACTGTGTCCTTATATCCATCCTCCCCTTCCCTTCAGCCTATAATTATGCTCAAACTCAATCTCTCTTTAAAGGGAGTGTTCCTTTGACCAGAGTCAACCAATCTCTTTAAAACTTTCCTTTCTTACGCTCTACTTAAGAGCAGTTCAGCCTATTTTCCTTTCCTTATTTTCCAGTGATTTCTAAATCAAGCAATTGGCTTTTCCCACTAAAAATCTAAACAGAATATTCACCTCTAACCTTCTGAGAGTGTAACTGAACATTTTTCATTACTTTCTAATCAAAAAACACATTCACTGACACTATTAATTTATCCCTGCTTTCTAAAACTTTACCCTCTGGATGTCTGTGGTCTCACACCCTTCTTATCTGACATTTGCAATACATCTCAATAGCAATGGGTCCAAGAATCTGTACTTGGCTCACCACTCTTTTGACCCTATACTTGTAGTAATTTTATCCTCTCTTCTAGTTTGCATATGCAGAAGACTCAAATATTTATCATCAGTCTGGAGATCCCTATTATGCTCTATGCATACTCATATCCACTACCTACTGACCAACCTACTGTATACTAGTGAAGCAAATTCAGTGTAACTGAAACTTAAATCTTATCATCTGCCTGTGTACTTACTTTAAATGGAGACATGCCTACATCCATCCCAGGAGTCATCCTCAACTTGCCCTTCTCCCCCTAACAATCTAGCTCTGATGATCTTATCACCTAAATGCTTTACCAGTCTATCCCATCTTCTTAACACTCTTACTAGGTCAGGCCTTCTTTTTTTTTTTTTTTTAATTTTACTTATTTTATTCATTTTAGTTATTGATGGACCTTTATTTTTTTATCTATATGTGGTGCTGAGAATTGAACCCAGTGCCTCACACATTCGAGGAAAACACTCTACCACTGAGCCACAACCCCAGCCCCAGGCCATCTTAATTTACAAGACTACTCCAACTAACTCTTTTTTTTTTTTTTTTTAATTTTTTTTATTGGTTCCAACTAACTCTTAACTAATCTCTGATTCCAGTCTTATTTCCCTCAAATCCATCCTCCATTTTGCTGTCAAAGTTATTTTTTAAAAAAGTAATTCTGCCCTTCAATAAACTATTCTTCCAACCCCCAACATATTCAAGGCTTTGTATTTTCTGATCCCTCTCTACCACTTCTGGTCACTTATCACTCTCTGCCAAATATTTGGTGATCTAGTAGTAGCTAACAATTTGTAATACTAATGTATTTATTTCTCTCCCTGGTCCAGCTAACTACTAGTAGCCCTATAGTTCAAGTGTTATTCCCATGGACATCCTCTTAAAAGCCAACATCTCCCCAACCCCCGTCCCTCAGGTAGATGAGATTCCCCTTCTATATTCTCTCATATTTCCCTGTGCATCCCTCTCACTGCACCTGCTAACCTAATTCTATGCTTATGTGTCTGCTCAGCCCTTAGCCTAAAAAAGTAAGCCCCTTGAGGGCAGAGGCTGTTATCAAGATATTAGGTAGGAAGTAGCTAGCAATGAACAGTGAAATTGCATGGTGAGGTCATAAAGTGTTCTTTTTTACTTTAGGGTCCTTCTTTAAACTATCTTAAGAAATCAAATGGTGACAGTTAATCTGTAGAAAATAAACAAAAGCAAGAGAACTATTTGTAAAACATGTCAAGAGAAAAGGATTAATAGGACCCTTGACAGGGTTCACCGAGGTTGATGTGAAGTTAGGCATTATGGCTACAAGCGTCCAATTGTCTGGGAAGGAAGATTCCTTTAGCAACGCAAGTGCACTAAGGCAACTTCTGACCAGCTATTGACCCCAGTGCCCACATTAACAAAGAATTGACTTATAGATTGAAGTCCCCCTAAATATGACAGCCACATGACAATTCTGGTGAGGACCAAATAAGGTTAAAAACTCCACCACCCAAGTGGAAGGAATTGAACATTTGATTGGCGAAGGTTGCTGAAGGAGGACCCCACTTTTCAAGTCAACCACAAAACAGCAATAAATTTAGGGAGAGCATTGACTCTGTCATTCTCTGCTCAGAGTCGGACCACTCGCTTTCTTGAGAGGGTTCTTTACCTGAACCTCATTTTGCTTTTACATTACTTTGACCTCACTTTCACTTATAATAATAAGTTCTCCTGCATGACTTTTGGTGTCTGGCTTTAAATCTTCTTTCTCCCAAACACAAGGACGGAGGTTCGGAGTTTCAGCTCTCTGCTTTCCTGTGGCAATGATATCTCAGTGTCCAGCATATTGGATTGCAGCCATTCCAAAAAGGTTTCTTGAATACATTAAAAAAAAAAAATCTCCCCAACTTCTCCATCATCTAACAGCAACTACTAATCCCTTCACCACGCTTGAACCTCATATTCTGTACGTAAAACACACACCGAGCACTCCTCTTGGATATCTCTATCCTCCGCTACTCAAATAAGCTCCAGGAGAAAGAGGCCCCATCATTTTCGCCTGCCTAATTCTGGTACCTGGAGCACGTGCAGAATGAATGAAAAGGCTCAGCAACACCGAGAGGACTTCTCTCTCACATACCCTCCTCCAAGGACTAACAGAACTTCTTTCACCCTTCGCAAAGCTCAGCCCCCAGCCCAGGGACCCAAGGATTGGGGACCAGCAGTCCCCTGAATCGGTGCGTGCGTTGAAGGTGCGGGGAGCCTCCACCCACAACCAGACCCCACCGCTCAGTCCTCTCCCGTCGGGAATTGTGAAGGGCGCTGCGAGCTCACCGGGAGGCGGAATTCCAGGTGCTCCTGAGCCATAAGCAGCAGATACCTGTTCAGAGTGCACCGCAGCGCCATTGCGGCTGCTCTCCATGCGCCTGCGCGGCCTGCTTGGCCCCGCCCCCTACCCCTCAAAGAGCGTTTCCCCGAGGCGGAGCCTGGGCGGCCGGAAGCGGAAGTTCAACAGGGCGCGCGCTGTGCTGACAGTTTTCACGCCTGGCGTCCGCACTCTGCAGCTGTTGGAGCGGCTTAAGTCTGGTGGGGGCCCAAGTACAAGTAGCTGGTGCAAGGAGAAGCGTTGTTTCCTGGAACAGATTCTGATAAATCGAGGCCGAGGTCATGAGTCCAAAACACCCATGCATCTCTGTCAGGCTGAGCATCTAACACTTGAAAAGGGATTGGGTATCAGAGATCCAATGGGAAGGAGAAAAAGTTAATGTGTTAAGATTTTTGCAATTAGAAAAAAATAAAAGTATTTTGTACCGACTTATATAGGAATTATGGGAATGTCAAATTTCTTGATGTGCCAGAGGGGTCTCTGGTATCATTCGTTAATGAATATGGTTCATGAAAGGAGAGAAATAATAGTGGTTGCTCCGTAGAAACAAGAATGCAAGTTGAAATTCTGAGGCACCAATTCAGACTTGAGCAACTGGAGTTTTTTGATTTAAGAATGACTCAACACCTGGAAGTCAAATTTCCAACAAGCAAAATCTCCAGAGATGGACAAAAGTAAATCCTGTTCTATGGTCTAACGACTCCCCAGAAGAAACATGAAGCCCTAGTTTGCAAACTATGTCCTCTAATTTGCTAGGAAGCAGATTATGCGCAAAGAAAAATGTGAGAAGGAAAACTGGGGATTCAGCCTTCTTTCCTGGCCATCATAAACCCTAATGCTGTCACAATTCAAACACGGTCGTCAAGGGCTATACATTCATAAACATGATAGCTGCCTAATTGAACTAAGCTGGAAGACAACTCTCTCCACATCTTATTAGGTGACTGAAATACCAAGTTTTTCCCAAAGAAGCCTAACCCAAGGCCTACCGGAATTTCCTCTCTGGGCCACTCCTTTGTTTAATTATTTTAAGTTTTCATTTTTTTACTCCTCTCCAAACAAAGGGCAAAGCAAGACAGTGATTATTAACTCCACTGCTCAAGAAGCTTCAGCTTTGCAGCTTAGGTGGACTTTTCATGATTTTAAATAGATTAATAGATTTAATCTTTGAAATGGACCCCATTTATTATTTCCCTTGGGCATAACTTGTAAACCAGTAGTAGTACAACATCACAGCGCATTTGCCTCATATGAGCCAGGTCTTTCATTTCCCCATTCTCTCTTCTTCCTTCCCCTTTCCTTCCTTCCTAAAATACAACCAAGTTTGATTTCTGAATTAAAAGGCCTTTTGGCAAGTAATTCACAAACATTACATTCTTGCTTAAGGTAGGTATGCAGCTCACCTTCTAGATGCTTTTTAAGCACATATTGTTTTAAGCATAATTCCCAGTACTCTCCATCTTTTAATCCTAACTGCTTCCCAGGAGTAGAAAAATTATATAGTGTTGGGGCTCAGATGAGAATACACCAAAATGAAGGCCTCGGAACAAAATTTCCTACTCTGTCTTCTGCTCCACTTTTCCCCTACAAGACAAGCCATAAAAACTAGAATTCCTCTTCCCCATGGGGAATAATAGAAACTAGAACTCTTTCACTCCAAAGCAAGCCCATAAAGCCAAAAAATACTAATCTTCCCCCACCTGTCTTTGAGTGGACCATAAAGAAATTCTTCCGCCTACCTTGTCTGACATTTCAGAAGGGGTCTTGCCCGCCCCATCAGGGTGGAAGGAGTGCTGCACAGGGGCCAAAACAGTTAAATAGGCCTTCCTGTGTTCCCCCACTGTCTCTATTAAATCACACCTTTCTTGTCTAATCCTATTACTCCATGGCTGCTTTCTCTTCATAGAACCTAAGGGCTCTATGGATCTTTGAGTCTTCATTCTTAAGGCTCTTGTGTCACTTAAAAGTTATGATTGAACCAATCTGCATCAATTTTTCTATTAAGCACCCACTGTCAGTCCCTTTCAGTAACTCTTCATGAAGCCTTTCCTTTTATCCTATAGTAGTCTGTAGATCATCCCTAATCCCTTTTAGGGATTTTCTTGGACAGTCTACTATATAACAGCAGAGTCAAATGTAGTGTTTTACTCAATCCTATAGAGCACAGGTTCTCAAAATTGGCTGCATATTGTGATTACCTAAAGAGTTTTTTTAAATACTGAGGCCTGGAATCTAACTCAAGATTCAAATTTAATTTGATTAGAGTGCAGTCTGGAAATAAAGTTTTAAAGTTCCTGAGTTGATTTTAATGTGCAATCAAATTGGAGAATCACTTACAGCAGTAGTTCTCAAAGTGTGGTTCTAGGACAGGCAGCATCAGTATCACCTGGAAACCATTTAGAAATGCTGTCCCACTCCCAAACCTGCTGAATCGGAAATTTTGGAGGTGGGGCCTAGCAGTTTGTTTTTTAAAAAATCCACCAAAAGGTGCTGAATAATGCTAAGGTTTAAGGATAACTTCTTGGGGGAGGAGATGGATGGATGAGCTTTGAGTCTCTAGAGGCCCAGGCATCGAAGACTAATGTTTTGTTGTTTCCTTATCCACCTCTGGGGAGACAATTCAAATGATAAATTTGCAAAATTGTCACCGTCACAAATATTTTTCTCAGAGGAAGATGTATCAAGAAGGAAGTATTCCTCTTTGGCCAACTAAATTGAGAATTAGTCTTGAATCTCCTTAGCTATGAAAATATCTAGAATAATCACTTAATATGTGATTTCCTGTGGGCCAGGAATGTTGTATAGAACCTAAGCCCTTAGAGAAAGAACAAATCTAATAATGTCAAGAACTATGATACTTTCCCATAGCCCTGTAAGTTTCAATATTAAACTCTTTTAAAAATCTCTGATATGAATTAATTCTTTGGAAACTCAAAAGAAGTCTCACACTTGAGTTATATTGATAATGATACTGCCATTAAAGATATCAGTCCAGAAAGATCAGCTGACATCTAGATTATAATCTTCTGGATTGAAATTTGCCTAAAATTATGGTCTTCAGTCACTTTGGTTAGTTATGGAAATATGTGAAGGCATTCAGAGATTAAATTACATTTACTGACAAGTCACATCAATCATTCACTAGAATAAGGCAATGGAGTTACAAAGATAAGGTTAAAAAATAAAATAAGCCCCCAACTCCAAGAGCTCAAAATCCAGTGATGAGAGCCCATTCTATCTTGACTAGGTTGCATAAAATGTCCATGCTAGGGTTGAAGCAGAAGAAACAATATTGCTACAGTTGGGGATGGGAGGCAACAGAGAAGACTTCACAGAGAAAGTAATATGTGAGCCAGATGAACATATTTACAAAGATGTGATCAGTTTAGTAATATACTGTTACAACTAAAAATGTTAAAACTGTTGGTTGTTATAACAACTGTTGTCACTAAAAATGGATGGTACACTAGGATACAAGTGTGAGAAATACAGATAAAAAAGCTGAAACATTACCTTGAGGGTAGATGATGAGGTTAATTTAGTGATTTAAAATTTTTTACTTGGTGCTTATGATTGAACCTAGGGCCTCATGCATATTAGGCAAGGGCAGTACCAATGAGCTATGTCTCCCAGCCCCAGTTTAGTAATTTAGGCGGTAATTTAGAAAGAACTCTGTTAGGCAGACAGTGACTAGAGGCAGGGAGCCCAGTCAGGAGATTCTAGCAATAGTCAAGACAAGAAAGTATGAATATCTGAAAAGACAGACACTGAGCATTAAGAGGATTGAAATGATTTTTGCTTTAGGATTTCTTCAAGGTTACACCCTGGTTCTAAAACTTTTGGTATAAATCTCAAGGTAAAGTGTTTAGGAGCCTGAGGAAACATGGCATGTGTTCTAGTTAGTAGAGCAATGAATTAAGAATAGACTGCAGAGTTGGGCAAGGATAAAAGTAGGGAGATTATAATAAAGAAGTTTCTGCTGTAATCTAAAGAAAGGATAACTTGGTCAAGATGAAAATAGTACAAGTGGTAAGAAGTGGTAAAATTATGAATATAATTTGAAAATATTGCCAATAGATTTGCTAATGTTAGATATGAATGTGAAAGACAAGTAAAACATGGCTCCAAGATTTTGACTTCAGCAACCCAAAAGACTGGAGTTGCCATTGATAAAGACAGAACAGATGAATGTGTTGGGGGTGGGGGAAATTTGAAGCTTGAGGTGCATATTTTAATACCAACTTAGTTAAGTCATATGTGGTTTAGGGTTCAGTTTAATCAGTGCATGATTGTTGGTTGTGTTCCATCTCTCCCTATGAGATTTTAAATAACTAATCATATATCTGATTCTCCTTAATTAGAAGTGGATAAGACATTTTCATTAAATTAACTTAAGTTGAATTAGAGATATGGTTATTGCATTTATTTTAGTAGAATAAACAGGTACCAGCTTCATTTTGGTAACTTGGGAGTACCTGTACCTAGTACATACTGAAAATTTAATGAAACTTGTGTTTTGTAGAGGACTTTTTGACATCAAAACCTAGAAATATTTGAGTGTTGCAATAACAAAGATTGTGCTCTGACCTTCAATTCTTCGTATGAAACAAGAGTAACCTCTTGTGCACTGTTATCAGCCAATTTATCAAACACCATTTGAACATGTTTTTAGTATTATTAAGAGTCCACAGAGGGACTGGGGTTGTGGCTCAAAAGTAGAGCGCCACCTAGCACGTGCAAGACCATGGGTTTGATCCTCAGCACCACATAAAGTAAAATAAAAATTGTGTCCACCTATAACTAAAGAAAATATATTTAAAAAAAGAGTCTACAGAGGCAAAACTTGACACAGTATTTTTCTATTTTTTATTTCATTTTCTTGTAAGTAAGCACAGTTTGAAGTAGTTCATTATAATAATTTTATTATAACGTTGCTTTGAATTAATGTTTATAGACAGGTAAGGAGTTAAATGCTCAGACTACCCTCTCTCCCCAAAAAAGGCTAAGTTAATTTTATTTGTAGTCATTTGATTATTAATTTTACCAAGTAAAGAGAACCTCTATTAAAAATGTATTGCCAAAGGTTTTCCAACAAAGAAAATTTACGCAAGGTTGTAAAGCTATATAAATGGAGTCACTTGGCTATTCATATTTTTGGAGATCCATAAAGCATTTTAGAATTCCTTAAATATCTGTCATGTCATTGTCATAATAATCTCATGTATATCATTGCCAGTTCACATAATAAAACATTCAAAGCCTGCACATGTTAAAATTTCTTCCCTGAAGCTAATCATATTTTATAACTGATTTATAGAAGCTTGTAACTATTATTATAAATGCTCAGCTATTTCACAAAACAATACTGACAAACATACAATTTTGGGAACCCATAATCCCTGCAAATCCCACTTTCCACCTTCAGCAAATAAGCTGAAATTAGAACATTCATGCCAATTGTAAATTAATAGTGAATGTAAACGTCATGAAAAACAATATGTGGTTTTCTCAGTCTAAAATCCACTGTCTACCTTCCAAAGAATGAGTCTTGAATACTCATTTTTACTACTACCTGTTCTCAGAAGTGGTTGCCCCTCCACAGCCTCTTCTCGAAACCTCATGACATCCAACACACCAAATTCTACTGATTTTTGTCAGGCTCCTATATAAGCAATTAAAGGCAGACTGTCCTTTCTCGTTTCTTTATTCCCTGATCCTGGCAGTGTCTGATACATGGAAAATGCCCAATAAATGTTTGCTAAATAAATTAATGAACAAACTTAACAAAATTGACTCCAGATGTTATAACTAAGCATTGTAATAGGTATTTTATTACTTAAAACTATGATTAATATGCCAAAACAAGGAGTGAAAACTAGTAATCCAGCAATACATTAATGTTTATATTCATTTCTTTTCATGTACATGGTATCAATAGTCACTAGGGATTATCTTTCAGTGCCTATTTCATTTTTTCATTCACATTCACTAATGTGACCATAGATTAGCACCAAAGACCATTCCTAAGGAAACATGCTTTGTGAAATGATATACAATAATATTAACATCATTATTCAAATAAAATTTCTCATATAAGCCTTTCTCTTTCTATTTTCAAATCAGGTCCTTTTTATAATACAAGTAGGTTTAACCACTTTTTATTCTAATTCTCCTTTGGTACAAAAAGCATGACATAAAAAGCAACAGTTTCTGCCAGTTTTAATACAATATTTTATGCTTCTTCCTCTTTTATGTTCTTATAGGTATTCTACTATAGTGGATTGTTATATAACAAATTGCTTATTATTGTAAATCCCTGTTAGAAATCACATTATATTAGCTCCCCGCCATCTGAGGTTTTTACTTTCCACAGTTTCAGTCACCCACTGTCAACAGTAGTCTGAAATTTTTAAATAAAAATTCCAGAAATACATACCTCATACATTTTAAATTGTCAGCCATTTTGAGTAGCATGATAATAAAATCTCATACTGTCCTGCTCCATCCAACCTGGGATGCAAATCATCCATGCAGTACACAATGCATGGATGATTAGTCACTGTTAGTCACTTAATAACAATCTCAGTTATCAGACTCTCCTAGTTTCACAGTATTCAAGTAATCTTTATTTTACTTAATAATGGCCCCAAGGACAATAGTGATTCTGTGATTATATTAAAACATATTGTTACAATTATTCTATTTTATTATTAGTTATGTTAACTCTTAATTTGCTTAATAATTTACATTTTATCACAGATATGTATGTATAGGAAAATAATAATAATATATATGGTTTGGTTCTACCTTGGGTTTCAGGTACCCAGTGAGGGTCTTGGAACATATTATTTAAAATTTGAGTAAAAAGTAACACATACATAAGTGTTTCCTCCTCAAGCAGAGATTACTGTGTAGTATGGTATTCTTTATTTTGAAAATTTATGCAGAATGATTAAGAAATAGCTAATTTCTTTTTCTCCCTCATACTAATAAACGTTTCAATAAATTACTTTCTATATCAGTTTAATCTTCATAAATAAATCACTATTAAGACTACTGAGAAATGAAATTACTTGAGCTTTTTAAAAAATACAGAGCCCTTGATTAATAATTTGATTTTAAAGGAATTTTATCTATAGTATTTGATGCACAAAATCCTTAGACAACCATTACAACAGAAAAAGTCAGTGACAAAAGTATTCACATAATTATATCATAGACCTTAGAAAACAGACGCTCAGAAAAGATTTTAAGGCTACTCAGCAACAGCCTCTGGTAAAACCCAACAAACCTTAAAATTGCAATTAGAAATCAAAATATTAGTTCATACTGAGCCAAGATTAGGAAAGTCTTCCATTGTTGGTATTTTCATATTCTTAGTTTTTCAATCAAATAATCAGTCTGTAATTGAAAAAGAAACACAAAAATGTTTTTATTCCAGATATCATATCAGATAATTTTCTTGACAATCCTATTATAATAAGCCATACCATTCAGAAACACTTGTAATCCCAGTGGCTCAGGAGGCTGAGGTAGGAGGATCAACAGTTCAATGCCAGCCTCAGCAACTTAGTAAGGCCCTGAGCAATTCAGCAAGAGCCTGTCTCTAAATAAAATATATTAAACGGCTGGTGATGTGGTTAAGCGCCACTGGTTCAATCCCTGGTACCAAAAAAAAAAAAAAAAAAAAAAAAAGCCATACCAGAAAAGCAAGGTATTATATAGTCTCTTTCTAAAAATGTCTCTCAAAAAAAAAAAAAAAAAAAAACTAATAATGTTATAAACTATAGTAAAGGTATTCTTCATTATATACAAATAGGCAGATTTTATAAACTATATTATATATTCATTAAAAAGCATCAATAAGAAATGGAAAATAAAGTTTTAAAAAATAATGTGGAAAAAAAAAAATAATGTGGATATGAAAGAAACTTAAATGTTATTACTAAGAGAAAGAAGTCAATCTGAAAAGGCTATGTACTGTGTGATTCCAACTATAAGACCTTATGAAAAGGCAAAACTATGGTAATATTTAAAAAAAAATCAATGGTTGTCAGTGAATCAAGGGGATGAATAGGCAGAGAATAGAAAATTCTGAATGATATTACATTAGTGAGAAAATGTCATACATCTGTCAAAACCCACAGAATGTAGAACATCAAGAGTGAACCCTAAAGTAAACTTTGAGTAATAATGATAGATCATGTTGGTTCACTCATTATAATAAATGAACCACTGTGATGGGAATGTGATTGGGGAAAATTGCGCATATGTGCAAGCACAGGGTATATGGGAACTCTGTATTTTGCATTCAATTTTACTGACAACCTAAACCTGCTCTAAAAAATAAAGTCTATTTTTGAAAGTAAACTAAAGTTACATCATTTCAGAGAGCCTTTCTCAATCTTCCTTCATAATCTGGAACACTTTATATAAGATATTTTAGAATAAACTCTAATATATTTATCTTTTTTTATGTCTCATAATATACTACTGAGAATACAGATTAAAGAATTTAGATTCCCAGGATAAACCATTAACAGATCTTAAAATTTTGTTTATTCATGTTTGCCAACTAAAAACTTTCATGAAAGAAAATACATTCTATTATTAAGCTATACTCCCCACTCCCAAAATGTGGTTTAATTAAATTTTTACCACAAATCAAAATCTTATAGACAAGTAGAAACAGAGATAGGAAGGAAGGAAGGAAGGAAGAGAGGAAAGAAGGGAGGGAAGAAGGGAATCCATTTGTAAAATTTATTAAAGGTTATATGATTTTTAGAGACAACAAGTGCTGCCCTGTTGAACACGCAACTTTATTTCAAGTACACACACAAACACACACACACACACACACAAACACACACAATCTTAAATATACTAAATAAAATCATCTGGATATGTTGAAGAGAGAGATATGTTTGAAATTTGAAGTTTCTAGAAATCTGAGGCTTTTTAATTTCTTCTGCACTATTAGAATACTATCATTCACTGACTAATGGCAAATAAATACTATTTGATTATTCAGATACAGTAACGGTCAGTCATCTTATGATAATGGACACAAAAAACAAGAGTCTGGTAAATTACTGGTCAAGTATCCCAGAGAGATCAGAGTCTACTGGTCAAGTATCCCAGAGAGACCAGAGTCTAAGGAAACTGTCAGACCACCAGCCTAGAAATAACTGGATTTTTTTCTTTTACTTATTGACTCAGCAAACATGATTCTGCAAATATTTTAGGCTGCAAGCTTCAACCACAGATCAGGTAGTTAACACTAGTACTAAAGTCCTTTTCTTAGTAGTTTTCTATGGAGTTTAAACTGAAAATCAAAAATTACAAAAACTGGGGCTGGGGTTGTAGCTCAGTGGTAAAACAGTTGCCTAGCAAGTGTGAGGCACTGGGTTCAATCCTTAGCACCACATAAAAAAACAGATACCTCACAGAAGATGATATACAATCAATAATCAATCAACAAATATATGAAAAAATGTTCATTATCTCTAGCAATTAGAGAATGCAAATCAAAATTACTCTAAGATTTCATCTCACTCCAGTCAGAATGGCAGCTATTAAGAATACAAACAATAAGTGTTGGCGAGGTTGTGGGGGAAAAGGCACACTCATGCGTTGCTAGTGGGACTGCAAAACGGTACAATCAATATGGAAAGCAGTATGGAGATTCCTTGGAAAAATGGGAATGAACCACTATTTGACCCAGCTATCCCACTCCTCAGTTTATATTCAAAGGACTTAAAAACAGCATACTATAGAGACACAGCCACATCAATGTTTATAGCAGCACAATTCACAATAGCTAAACTGTGGAACCAACCTAGATGCCCTTCAGCAGATGATTGGATTAAAAATGTGGCACATATACACAATGGAATATTACTTAGCAATAAAAGAGAATAAAATCATGGCATTTGCAGGTAAACAGATGAAGATAATGCTAAGTGTAGTTAGCCAATCCCAAAAAAACAAATGCTGAATGTTTTCTCTGATATAAGGATTCATAGTAGGGTAGGGAGGGGGAGCATGGGAGGAATAGACAAACTTTAGATAGGGCAGAGGGGTGGAAGGGGAAGGGAGGGGACATGGGGTTAGAAATGATGTTGGAATGCGATGGACATCATCATCCAAAGTACATGTATGAAGACACGAATTGGTGTGATATACTTTGTATACAACCAGAGATAATGAAAAATTTGTGCTCTATATGTGTAATATGTATTGTAATGCATTCCACTGTCATTTATAAATTTAAAAAATTAATAATAAAAAAATTTCTACAATGGACATGATTTTGTAATTGTAAAGTAGACATTACTATTAAATATGTATAACCTTTGACATGTTTTAAAAATAATAAAATAGGAGCTCCAGTGGTACAATCGGTTAGCACACGGTACTTCTAAAAATAATAAAATAAATGAATAAAATAAAGTTAAAAAATCTTTACAGATATTATAAAAACTTGCCCAGCATGGTGGTGGCACATGTTTTTAATTCCAGCTACTTGGGAACCTGAGATAGGAAAATTCCAAATTCAGCCTAGGCAACTTAACAAGACCTTGTCTCAAAATAAAAAAATAAAAAGGGCTGGGGACATAACTCAGTGAAACACTGCTTCCCTAGCATGCACAAAGCCCTGGGTTTGATCTCCAGTAACCACATCCAAACGCACACAAAACTACAAAAAATCGGTTTCTATACTGATGTTAATTATAGTAGAAACAGTACCTAACTTAGTTACTGAGTACTATCTGCAAGGTACTATTTATTTATTGGCAATACTAGCAATTGAATCCAGAGCCTAACAAATGCTAGGCAAACGTTCTACCAATGACCTTACTCTCAGCCTTACAAAGTACTGATTTAAGTGCTTTATACAGAAATCATCTCATCATCTCTTTTATTAACCCTAAGGACAGATAATACAGAACTTAAACCTGGGCTGTGGACGTTACTCAGTGGTATAATACTTGTATAGCGCACACCAGGCCCTAGGTTCAACATCAGCAAAAGAAAAAAAAAGTAATCTGTACCTGATTCCTCAAGTAAGCAATGGAGCCAGAATTTGTATTCAAATCTGACTCCAAAGTCTAAATTCTTAATGACTTGCTTTTCTATATCATATACCCCACTTGCAATGGAGAGATTGGCCATAGCTTCTCTCCCTATAGACCTAATGACTACAAAATCCCCCAAAGTAAAAATATTACTTTGAATATATACAAAGCAGTTTGTTAAAACAGGTGTTCAAGCTACTGCAAGCTATAAGTGCCTAATCTTGCAAGAAAAGCTTCAACAAAAGGACAAATATTTTAAATATGCTTGCATATTCTTGATACAATAACACTTACTGTGATAAACCAATAGGAATTTATTCTATAAACCAACTTGGATAAGAAGCCAAACTGACTGACTGGTGCCAGAACATGAAGGTGCAAGTGGGAAATGGAACAGAATGGTGGCACATGGAAACCCATCCTAAAACAGAGAAGAAAGAAATGATTGACAAATCAGCTCTACAATAATTAAAAACAATTTATAGGTTAAATGACATATAAAAGATATACAAAATACATTACCTAAAGTAGAAAGAATACCACTCACATTATCTCTTTTAGTATATTTCTTTACACACTTCATAGTATTCACATAGTTCCTCTTCTTTTCATGTTCAAGTTCATAGTAATAAACTCTTTAACAAGGAAGGGCTTAATAGCACATTATATCTCAGAATAACCTTTATAAATTCTGAGCTGACATTACTCCTTATCAGTTCAGTCCTTATAACATTAAGTTTGAATTCTAAGATATGTTCCTGTAATGAATCTAATAAAGTTTTTGGGCACACAAGTAGTAGTGTTACTTTATTCCAAGGTATAACCAGTAGATGGCATGCTTTCTCCTGTAATAAAGTACTCAGGCATTTCTTTGCGAACCAATATTTCAAAAGTTATATCAATCATATCATCTTGTTAAAAAAAAAAAAAAAAACTTTGATCACCTAAATTTAATACTAAAAATAAGTCAGATGATAATTATTCATAAGTATGATTTAACCTCTTAAAAATCCATTTTCAATTTCACTTTAAAGATGGGTAAGCAAAGATTAAAAGCTTAAGAGCTGAGCACAATGGTTCATGCCTATAGCCCCAGCTAGTTGGGAGGCAGAGGAAGAAGGATCACATGATCCCAGGAGTTTGAGACCAGCCTGGGCAACACAGCCAGACTCTTTCTCAAAAAAAAAAAAAAGGTTAAGACTCTTCCCAAGGCCACAAAATTAAAATATGGTGGAGCTAGGAGTAAATTTCAGGGATCTTGACTCCTTATCCAGTATTATTTTTTCTAATAAGCAGTTCCAAAACTGAGAAAGGAACATGTTTCTTCAGGCCAGAAGATCTTAAATACCATATGTTACTTGTCATTACCACATTAGGATAATGCTTAACAGTTTTCAGAGGATCTCCATACACATAATCTCATTAGTATACAAGTAGGTAGAGCAGTATTATTGTGGATAACTAAAATGACTTGTCTAAAATGACACAGCTAGTACAAGTACAGTACACTTGGATAGTATTAGAATTCTGAATTCTGGTTCAGAAGTGTTAGAAAAGTATCTCTACTATACCTTGCCTTGGTACTGCCTACATCACACAGGACAAAGTCAGAAATCTTTTTAAAAAGAATACTATCATTTAAATTAATTGAAACAGTTAATTGAACACTATGTGGTTTTGCTCAGATTGGCAAATGCCAGAGTTCAAATTAGCAGGCAATAAATCCAATTTAATTTCATGCCAGAAGTCTAATAATGTATTCTTTATCATTTTTTAATTTTAATTTGTTATATATGATAATAGAATGCATTACAATTCATATTACACATATAGAGTACAATTTTTCGTATTTCTGGTTGTACAGAGTTAATAATGTCTTTTTAAATCACAAAAAAATAAAGATTGGTCTAATAAAATTCATTTTATACACATTTTTATAGAAATCCCAAACAGAATAAAGAAAAAAAGGACTCATAACTATTTTAACTACCCATTGTTTATATATATTTGTCTGTCTAAACTATTAAGTGGATATTTTTGGAAGATATTAAGACATGAGAGGAAGAAGTTTTATCAAATTTTTATTATATGAACTATATTTCTCACTTTCAGGAAAAAATGTATTTAAGCCAAAATTCTGTAACTGCTGTTCCCTTTTTCATGAAAAATAACATGTCAGAAAAATCAATAATGCAAAATGTTAGTTTCTATCTGATGTATACATACCTCATATTTGAAAAGTCAGTGAAATTGTTATTTTTAAGAATGGTCTTTCCAACAGTTACCATGTTTTCCACTATAAAACAGGAAAGAAACATTAGACTATAGGAGACGTTAAGTTCACTAAATTGTTATTAATCTTAAGTTTTGGGGTTCTGGTCAAAAGTCACGTCAAATGGGGAAACATTTAGAGACACATTCAATAGCTTTAAGTCACCAAAAAATCTGTTCATCGACAACCGAAATGAATATTCAAATTGAGCTCTAGTGCATTATCATTATCACAAAATATTACACACATAAGCTGGCTTTGGAAAGCAGTTGAGAGATATTATCAAGTGGCTATTTAGAACATTATAGTGATGCCTATTTTAATAAAGAGAATAGGTAATTATACAGAAATTGAATTAAGAAAAAAGATAGCATGTTCACCACAGCATTATCCACAATATGCAAAATACAGAATTAACCTAAGTGTCCACCATCAGATGAATGGATAAAGAAAATATCACATATATGTATATATGTATATATACACACACAATAAAATGATATTGAGCTTTAAAAAGAAAGAAATTCTGGCATGTGACAACATGGATGAGCTTAGAGGACATCTTGCTCAGTAAAATAAGCAAGGTACAGAAAGCTGAATAGTGTATGATCTCACTTAAATATCAAATCTAAAAAAGCTAAACTCATAGAAACAGAGTAGAATGGCGGTTATTAGGGGCTGGAGGCGGGGTAGGGTTGGGAGATGTTGGTCAAACAACACAAAACCTCAATTAAAAGAAGTAAGTTCATACAACATGATGAGAATGTACTGTTATCCTTAAAAATGATAGTAGATTTTAAGTTTTCTCATCACCAAAAAATGGCATATGAGTTAATGTATATGTTAATTAGCTCAATTTACTCATTTCATAATGTATACATATTTTAAGACATCATCTTATATAAAATAAACATGTACATTTTTGTCAATTCAAAAACAAATTTTTTAAAAGACAGAAAAACCAAATTTGTCTTTAAGCCCAAATTAGAAATAAGATATCCCTTCAAGTGATCCTAGTCTTTACTAGTTAAACATTTATATAATGATTTTGACTTCCAATTTCTATGTCATATCATTTTTCATCTTTTTTTTTTTTAATGGCCTAAAGTGGGAAAAAGAAGTCTCCCTATTAGAAAAATGTTGGTAGCCTGGGTCTTCAAAGTATAATGGGAAACCTTAAGCCTATACATACTATAACCATGCATCTAAAAGGGGAAGAAGTAAGAGATTCAACAAAGGACAGCTGTTATATTGAGGCTTACTAAACTGCTAATATTTACTTCTCTAAATCAGGCTTGCACTGGGAGACTACCAGTTTCTTACATTTTAAATGAATTGATATAATGCCTGTATTAAGCAAGGCCTGGTAATTAAAGGATGTGTATTATAACCTCTCTAAAGCAACCACTAAATAAAGAAATATAAAAACTAGTAAATATGGGGGGGGGAGGGCTGGGGTTATGGCTCAGTGGTAGAGCACTTGCCTAGCATGTATAAGGAACTGGGTTTAATTCTCAGCACCACATATAAATAAAAGAATAAAATAAAAGTCCATCAACATCTAAAAAAGGAATATTTTTTAAAAAGCAGTGAACATGACAACAGATAAATTAAAGAGAAATATGAAAAAGCAAAAGTGAAAAATAAGATATAAAGCAACATATAACAAATGGGACAAATGGCACAATAGTAGAGCTAAACCCAATGATATCAATGGTTACACTAAAAGTCAATGGGCTAAACATTCCAATTAAGAGATTTTATATTTTAACAAAATACAAGATTCAACCATATTTGTTTTCAAGTATTAAAATATAAATATGCATTTGGTTGAAAGTAGAAAATAATACGCAATGCAAACAGTAAATAATAAAGTAGAAACAGCTAAATTATCACACAAAATAGACTCAAAGAATATTTCCATAAAGAGATATTTTATAATTTAAATAATCAACTTATTGAGAAGATATGACAATCCTAATTATATATTTACATAAAATCAAATTCTTCAAAATACATGAAATAAAATCTGCTATCTGTATTTCATTGCTATATACTCTTTATTATTTCATTTTTTATACTTATTTTGGGTTGATTTGCTTGCCTCTTTCTAACATCTGAAAGTGGTAACTGAAGTCATTGGTTTTAAACTTCCTTTTCTAATATGAGCATTTAAAGCATAAACTTTCTCCTAGGTACCACTTTACCAGCACCCCACAAATTCTAACATGTTGTATTTTTATGACCAATCCACTCAAAATTATTTCTTCTTTGACATATTTAGGAATTACTTAGAAGTGTGCAATATAAGTATGTGTGTGTGTGTGTGTGTGTGTATATATATATATATATATATATATATATATATATATATTTGGAAATATTTAGAAATATGTTCTTTAATTTATAAATATTTAGTCCAGGTTTTGTTATTTCTACAATTTAATTTCATTATCTTCAGATGACATTTTATTAAACTTCAAGCATTTGCAATATGAAAATATTTTACGGATTAGAATATACTGTACTGTGGTGAATGTGAATATGTGCTCTTCAAGAAATGTGTATTCTGCAGCTAAGTGGTATTCTATAAATGTCAGTAATGGTCACTAGACTTGATAGTATTACTGAGCTCCTCCATATGCTTAATACTTCTCTACCTTTACAGATTATATAAAAAAATTAATCACTACTGTTAAGATTTCAATATGGAAATATTCAAATATATATAAAAGTAGAGAGAAAAACATAGTGAAATCCCAAATACCCACCAGCTGCTTAAAAATTGGTAACATTTGATATGCAACAGTTATAAAACTAGTTACAACAGCAGCTTCTATTTTCCCAAACCTACCTCTACCTTAAAAATAAATAGAAAAGTTCCAAAAATTCTAAAGAAAATATAATGTCTAAGAAACTATCACAAGAATGAAATGGAAACTTTTAATACCAAAGAAATACTAGAATGTTTCAATTTCAGGTAAATTTAGGTTAAATCTGCAGGGTACAGAGGCACATGCCTCTAATCCCAGCGACTCGTGATGGTGAGGGAGAAGGATCACAAGTACAAATTACAGAGACCCTGTCTCAAATTCTAAAAAAATAAAATAAAAAAGGACTGGCAGGCACAGTGGCACACAACTGTAATCCCAGCAGCTAGGGAGGCTGAGGCAAGAGGATCTCAAATTCAAAGCCAGTCTCAACAACTTAGTGAGGCCTTGAGTAACTTAACAAGACCCTGTCTCAAAAAACAAAAAAATAAAAAAGGGCTGGGGATGTGGATCAGTGGTTAAGTGCTCCAAATTCAATCCCCAGTACCAAAAAAAAAAAAAAACAAAAAAACGGGCAGGGGACTGGGGATGTAGCTCAGTAGCAAAGCACCAAGCACCCCTGGGTTCAATTCCCAGTACCAAATAAGTAAATAAATGAAGTTAAATCTGATCTTTATAAGCTCAACTGCTATCTTCTGGTATAAACCTGTATGTTTCTCAAAAGTACTAAAAGAACTTCAAATACTAAAAATCTTTGTAGTATCCAGAAACAACAATTTAAAAACTGGCAAGTCTAGCCTAAATTAACTATATCCACATCAAAATTTCCATTTATCTATCTATCTTGTAGGGTACCTTACAGTATTAACCAAACTAATCCCAAACCCTGATGACAAAATCTACAAATTACATTTTGAAGTGAACTTAGGAATGTTTTAGGAAATGATAGCTGACGAGTCACAGAAGGTACAAGTTAGAAAATACAGAATAATTCTGTAAGAAGCAAAATTCAGAATCTCCTTTTCAGAAACTAAGTTCATCACTCAAATCTCATAATTAAATTATTGCTAATTCATCTACATTAGTGATTGATCTTAATGGAGTATAAACCTGATCTTACTATGAGACAATATGCCATATTGTAACTTGTTTAATTTTTTTCACAGCACTTTCCATTTGCAGAGTCAAGAAATGCCAACATTTTTAAAAATTCAAAGAGAAACATTATCTTTGAAAAAATTTAAATATTAAATAACATGATGTGTTTGCTTCAAGTCACCTCTGGGATGTTAATACATGAAAAAATGACCACAAGTTAATAAATACTGAAGCTAAGTGATGAATACATGGGAATTATACAGTTCTCTCTATTTTTATATACAGTTGAAATTTTTTATAATAAAAAGTTCCAAACAGTCATAATGGACCCTTTTCATCCTAGCTAGATATATTTTTTTTATTGGTTGTTCAAAACATTACAAAGCTCTTGACATATCATATTTCATACATTAGATTCAAGTGGGTTATGAACTCCCATTTTTACCCCAAATACAGATTGCAGAATCACATCGGTTACACATCCACATTTTTACATAATGCCATATTAGTAACTGTTGTATTCTGCTACCATTCCTATCCTCTACTATCCCCCCTCCCCTCCCCTCCCATCTTCTCTCTCTACCCCATCTACTGTAATTCATTTCTCTCCTTGTTTTTTTCCCATTCCCCTCACAACCTCTTATATGTAATTTTGTGTAACAATGAGGGTCTCCTTCCATTTCCATCTAGCTAGATATTTTAATTGTCACTACCATTGCTGATATCAATTCAAGATGATAAACCTATGAATAACAGTGCCATCATCTTACCCAATTCTATTTGTTCTCTCTTTAGATCATTGCAATTTCTAATATGCTTCTTTGGCACTACAAGATAATGATGAGGTGCTGCTGGTTTTATATCTTTGAAGCAAACAAGGTCTTCATTCTAAAGTGAAAAAAAAAGTATTTGTTAGTGAAATTTAGAAAATAATTTCCTAACACTATTCTGGCATAACTTAAACGTCATAAACCTCTGAAAGGAAAATGGTATGCATGCTACAAAAAAAAAAAAGCCATACTGAGCAATTTTATGATTATGTACTAAGTATATAAAAACAAGCATAACTTCTGACATGAGATGATCATTTATTCCAAATAAAAAGCCTTAAAATTTCGGCTTTTACAAGAGAAAAATCTATCTTTCTTACAAAACTTTAATCAATCTTAGATTTTAAAAAATCAGTATCAATAAGCAGAGTTTCCTCAGTAAAATTTCCCAAATGCACAGTTGCTCATTATTCTCCATTCCAAAAGCCCAAATTCATTGAAAAAATTCAATTTGAATGAGGGTCTCAAATTCAAGTCAGTAATCTCATTATTATCCTAATATGGCAAACACGATAACTATACCAGTTTATCTATTTTTTTTATTATGGTTTTGCTGTCTAGTGATAAATTTAAATATTGATATACATGGATTATTTTATAAAGGGATAAGGTAAAGGATCACAATGTTCTTGTTTAAAGTTTTCCATTTTTTCTTTCAGCTAAGAAACAAGTAGTACTGGCCATCAAATCTTGCAACACAAAATTGCCATACTAACATAGCCCAGATTAGTTGATCATAGTTGATAACACAATTTCATATTTTTATTTCCCCTCAATTATGACATTGATTTTTAAAAATTCAGAGGCAATTCCTTCTGGTTCAGAATACATCCTGATTAGAATTAGAATTACTGAATTACTGAATTAATTAGAATTACTGAATTCTGCCTCAAAGCAGGAGTAACATTTTTTGGATTAATAAAACTAGAAAATGTCAGTCTAAAGGATATCAGCAGAAAAAAACATTCCTATATATACCTGCTGTTTCATACTCCATGACTCAGCTATATGACCAGAATACTCAGTTCTTTGTCCATCTCCCAAACCTCTATTTTGAAATATTTTATGTATTATTACATATAATTTGTTTTCCTAATTCTAATTTTAAAAAAACAACAACTACTACCATCAACATATCTGTGATCAGCACCAGGAATAGAAAAAAGTCCTATCAAAAGCAAAGAAATTTAATGACATTAGTGATTAAATTAGATTTCCACCAAGATTTCAAACATATTGAAATTGGCTCTCTGATGTCATACTCTCTCTCATTGCTACTATCGGTTGAGCCACTATTTGGATCTCTATTTTAAGACTATACTTCTATTCCAAAGATATGCTGCCAAAAAATATGAAATTATATAAGTAAAAAATTATTCTTTGCAGTGAGATTTATGATGAGAGAATGAAAATAACAGGAAGATCCATAATTCAACTAGAACAGTGGCTGAATAAATTGTGATAAATCCATATAATGAAGTATTATTTGGTTATAAAAAGGAACAATAATAATCTCTATATACTCATGCAACTATTTCTATGATATATTCCTAATATTTTAAAACTAGCAAGGAGCCTACAGAACGGGAGAAAATTTTTGCCATTTGCATTAGACCAGAGACCCTAAACCTACTAGAAGAAAATGTAGGCCCAAATCTCCATCATTTGGCTCAGGAACCAAATTCCTCAACAAGATTCTGAAAGCACAAGAAGTAAAATCAAGAATAAATAAATGGGATTGTATCAAACTAAAAAGCTTCTTCATAGCAAAGGTAAATCAAAAACATGAAGAGAGAGCCTACAGAATGGAAGAAAATCTTTGCCACCTATACACCTCAGATACAGCATTAATCGCCAGGATATATAAAGAATTAAAAAAAATTAATACCAAAAAACAAATAACTAATCAATAAACAGGCAAAGGAACTGAAGAGACACTTCACAGAAGTGAAGAAATTTGAATGGTCAATAAGTAGATGAAAAAAGGTTCAACATCTTTAGCAATTAGAGAAATGCAAATTAAAACTACATTGAGGGGGGGCTGGTGATGTAGCTCAAGCAGTAGCGCGCTCGCCTGGCATACGTGCGGCCCAGGTTTGATCCTCAGCACCACATACAAACAAAGATGTTGTGTCCGCCGAAAAACTAAAAAATAAATATTAAAAAATTCTCTTTCTCTCTCTCTCTCTTTAAGAAAAAAAAAAAAAAAAAAACTACATTGAGATTTCATCTCACCCCAGTCAGAATGGCAATTCTCAAGAATACAAGTAACAATAAATGTTGGCCAGGATGTGGGGGAAAAGGTACACTCATACACTGCTGGTGGGACTGCAAATTTGCAAATTGGTGCAACCGGACTAGACAGGGGTAGTGAGAGGAAGGGATGGGGGTGGGAATGAGAAAAACAGTATAATGAATCAGACGTAAATTTCCTATGTTAACATATGAATACACAACTGGAGTAAACTCCACATCATGTGCAACCACTGGAATGGGAAATTATACACTATGAATGTATGACATGTGAAAATATATTCTATTGCCATCTATAACTAAAAAGAACAAATAACAAAAATAAAACTAGCAAGAAGCATAGGAAGATTATCTTGTGAAAGATTCTGCAGTGATGTTCTGGATGTTATTTTTGGAGACTGTTCTACTAGAATCCACTCCTCTAGACCTTCCAATGATTTTTTTCTAGCAGTAATTCCATACATTAAGTCTATTTCTGTTTAAAATAGCTAGAATAGCTTTTCTTTCCACAAACTATGCCCTGATACCTAAAGCAAATAAAAAGTAATAACATTTGGAAGAACATTTGAATACCATGTCATCTAAGGTTTTAGAACAACTTTGAATATCAAAGATGGAGGAGTTATATTAATACTAAAATTTCCTCAGTATGAGCTCAAACATGATGAAACCTAATCCAGTACTGTTTAACCATTTTCCCATTATTGCCACTCTAGGATCCTTTTAAGACATTCATAGGATTTTAATACCATAGATATATCATTTATCTGTTTATGCAGTCTATGCAAATCTGTGCATAGATTCTGTGCATAGGATTTTCCTGTATAAGAAGAGTAACATATTTCCCCCACCACAACAAAAACCAATTTTTACCCCCTTGGGAATAGATAAAATCCCTGATGAGAATGCATGATTTAACCTTTGATTAGTCCAATTCTGCAGAACATGGTAAGAAAACATTGTATAGAAGTCTATGTGGTAAGGAATCTTTAGCTTCTGCTGGATAGTCTCCCAGACTAAAGTCTACATGATGTTGGTAACTTACCAACAAATCAAGTGATCTCTGTATATATAAATTATTAGTATACCCCACTTCATATGAACCCAATAACTTCTAGATGTTTATAATGAATATAACATGAATACACTGTAAATATATTATATACATATAGTGAAAAACATACAAATTAAATACTAGGTAATTAGTTCCTTTGTGTGTTGGGACAGGGCACTGGGAAGTGAAATCAGGGCCTTTCTCCTAAGCCCCAACTCCTCCTGTTTGCCAAATTTCTGTGAAAGCTGACTATATTTGATATTCACACTCCCCTCAGATTCTTCTCAATCAACTGAAACTGCCTTCTGTCTCACCACTGCACTTCAGTTGCTCTCCTACCTATGTCTCAATTCCTCTGGAAATTCCTCCCTTAGCTCTCAAACCTGGGTTAGATGCCCCTCCCACAAGCTTACAAAATACTGTAAAACCACCTGACCACCGCACAGGGCACTGTAATTGGCTGCCACCTCTGTATGCATTCCACCCTTTAAATTATAAAACCTACAGGCAGACTGTCCTTTTATCTTGTCCACCACTGACTCCAAAACCACCTCTCAGTGCAGCGAATTAAAGAATGATCACTACGCAATCTTGGGAGCTTATTTCCTCAAAAGATTTTTTTTTAACAAGTAGAACAGGTTGTATACGGTGTATACCATATATCTCAGAAAATATCTGAGCAAAGTCAGTCTGAAAATTGCCACATATCCCAACTGATATCCCTTCAGTAGAAATCAGAGACTATTAAGTATTAAGTTGGACTTCAGACCCACTGCCCTCAACCCCAGCCGATTTTCAGCTAATCTAACATTTTGGCATTATCTGTTTTCTACTAGATTTCTCGTCGGTGTTGGTTATGAAGAGTGCTCAGAATTTAAGATCTCTAATTAGAAAGGAGGAAAAAAGAATTCCTGTAATAAAAACAAAGGTCCCCAAATGCTCTTTTATGCCAAGAATCTCGCTACCTGCAGCTCTATCATTACTTTTTCTCCCCTGGGAACTGTGTCTTGTTGGAGACACTCCGGGGGTCTCCCGAGAGAAGTCAGGGTCCTTCACACAACACCCTGCCTTCCCCAGCCGGTCCACACAGCCGCTCTGCCTCCCGAGCTCTGCACGGTGATCCGGATCCTCCCCACCTGGTCCACACCGGCTAGGCCTCCCTCCCGGAGCTCCGAGGGGCGGTCGGACGTCCACCCACCTCACAGGGCAGGAGTTCGGTGCTGGTCTCCTGTTGCCTCGCAATCCGACAGAACAAGCAATTGCTGTCGTAGTCCCCGGAGTCTAGGGACTCTGCGGCGACCTTGGAGGTTTTATCTGATTTACTGTCAGAGGCGGAAGGCACTTCGCCGATCACCTGCCCCTCCGCCATGGTACCTGTTTCGGCCGCCAAGAACCCCGGCTTCTCCAAGAATACTGCGCCGGCGCGGGCCCGCCTCCCGCACCTCCTCGGTTTAACCTCAAGGCGTCGCCCTTCGACCGGCTTTGGGTCAGGCAAGAAGTGGGACGCATGCGCTGATCCAGACTGACGGAAGAATGAGGACTAAGCGATCAACATTGGGCCTTGAAGCCAGTTGCCACTAGGGAGCGAGCGAGGACGTTAGAGGGTCGCCCCGCCTGCTGCCCCTCGTTGGTAATGACGTACCACGTCCGCCGAGACGCAGGAGCGCGCCGTGCGTCGTAGTGACATCACCGGGCGCGGAATCTTAGGGCCAAAAGGAGCGTGTCGTGTCCATGATAGCAGCCTGTCGTATGGTGTCCCAATAACGGATTACGCCGCCGGGTTTTTGTTATTGTTGTTGTTTTGTTTTTCTTGTATTTCTTTTTTAATTAAAAAATGAAAGGTCTAAAGGCTTGATTTTAAGAATTCGTAGGTTTTAGGAGAATGAGCAAATTTTCTGGATCCTTGTTTTAGCACAAATCATGTTCAGCGGTTTTTGTACCCTTCCTTGCTCAAAGTGAACTTAATATCCCTGTTTACTTTTTGTTGTTAACAGCAACCTAGATCGAAATGTCGGTCTTTGTTACTTTACAGTCCTTATACAATAAAGGCGAAGTCCTGTTGTTCGATACCCCAAAATACTCCAGAATTTCACTGCTAATGCCTCGTTATGCCACGTTGAGAGCACTGCCAACGCTGCTGCAATACCTTGTGTTACTTCTTGACTTCTTGCTGTTCAAACAACCTTTCAGTAACAACCATGCCTAAAGTAAAAGCACTAGTTCTTTAATTCGGTATTCAAGGTGGATTATAATTTCGCCTCATCTTTTCTTTTTATGCTTCTTCTCATTTGCTGTGCACCTAAAATGTGCCAGTTGTTTTCCTAATCGTCAAAACATGGTTGTTTTTTATAGTCCACACTCCAGGGATAAGGAAACAAACTCAAGACTTCTACAGCACAACACACACAATTGAGTTCACGTAAAGGTTTTGTTATTCTCACTTAGCCTACCCCAGGACCCTGCCTGGATCCCAGGCACCCACATAAAAATATAGGCGAATGATGGTAAAAAGGAAAAATGAATTGTGATGCAGTTTGATTAAAATGGGGAGAAGCACCTAGTTTGCTTGCTTCTTTGTCTTTCCCACAGAAGCAGTTGCAATTGATAGACACAAAAGCCAGGTTATGCTCACATGTAGATTTTAGCTAGGCTGTACTTTGCCAGAGTATATATCATCCTTAATTTCCGTGGTGTCAGTCCTCAGCAGGAGAAAGTTGTTATTCTCATTATGAGGAAGTTCAGAGATTTAAAACTTTAATTTGAAAAGGAACTGTTTCAAATCCTAGAGAAAAACAAGCCATCAGGAAATTGCCATTAATTTCAGGGGGAGTCCCTTACAGTTTGTCTTCACTCCAGAACCCATCAGCCTTTTTGAACACACAACTCCAATGCATAATAGGGGCTGGGGTTGTGGCTCAGCGGTAGAGCACTTGCCTAGCACATGTGAGGTGCTGGGTTTGATCCTCAGCACCACATAACCATATATAAATAATTAAATAAAGGTATTGTGTCCAATCACAACTAAAAAATATATTTAAAAAAAAGAAATATATAATAAATGAATAATTCAGTAATGTTTTTTAGTTGAATTCATGTTGTCATCAAAAAACAAATGTATATAAAGCATATATATGTGTATAAATAATATATATATATGGGGTAGTTGTAAGCATTCAAGATATTTTTTATTTCTCTTTCTGTGGCCAGTTGAATGGCCCTTTCACAGCCCCTCAGCAGTCAAGGCAGAGTTCGGAATCAGAGCATCATACTTTGCCAAATTTAAGGATTTACATTTTCCATATCTACTACACTTTCACATCACTCTTTTATTTGCACTGTTCCCACTGAAATAACCTTGTTTCTATCTCTTCACATTCAAATTCCACACAAATTCCAAGCCACTCCTCAAATATCTTTTTCATGAAATTTTCTTTGATTAACCAAAGCAAAATAAGCACTTCCTCTTGTGAATTAATCTAGTAGAATTTTAATACTTCTCTTGTAGAACTTTGTATCCTATAGCTATTTATGTATATATATTTTTTCCCTAGTAGAAATTAGGTTCTTTGACAACAGGAACAGTTGTCTTTGAAAATCCCATAGTACATAATACAATATTTTGCTTAATAGTTGATGAACAAAATGATTAGGAGCAAGATCAGTGCATGAGAGTGTCCAGATTTTGCAGTGTATAAAAACACAACAAATAAGAGTATGCTAATTCATATCATCCATCTATATTAAATTTTATAAAATCATAGACCAACCTGGAGATTCCAAGCACCCTAGTCAAGTTCTAAAGCAGTGAAGAAAATCCTCCTACAAACCTATATTGAGTACAAATGGCCACACATGCAACTTAGACCACTCGCCTGCATACTGACACACACCCCTGCTCCAGTTGCTTCTGTTCTGACTGCACTCCTAGTGACACCTGAGATTGCTTTCCTAGCCCTTTAAAAAGCTTTCTTCCAGTTCCCCATATTTTAACTGATAAAGTTACCTACCATGAAACTGGGAGAACAACACAGCATATTTGAAAATTATGTAGATGATGTATCTTGGTGTGGGCACAGGCAAAATGTAGGCACTTGTGTGTACACAGTCATGGCTGGGTTCTCAATAACTCCCTTGGATATAACCATTCAGGTTGTTAGACAATATACTAACTTTAACTCTACTTGAGAGAGATTGCTATTTTATAATGTACACTTTTGTCTGTAGAAACAGGTTATTTCTCTTTCTGGGCTGAAGTGTGAAAGTTACTTACCTTTCTGTGTTCACGCTTTTTGTTTCTTCATCTATCAATTGAGGACAACAATGATGATTGTTTACATTTTGCATGTAGAAAGGCCCATCAAAATACCTTGTTTGAAAATAATTTAGGATGTGGATGCAAGTATCATTACTGTTATCAGTAATACACACCTGTTAAGAGCCAACTCTGAACTTCATTTTTTCCACTGCTGGCTGATACATTTGTCTGCTTCTCTTTGCAAGGAAACTCCTCAAAAAAATTGTCCATACTCTTCCCAATTCCAGCCTCTTATTCTTTCTCACACTGCTTCCTCTTAGACTTTCACTACCCCCACTACATTCAGACTACTACTGTCAAGATAACCAATAACCTTCACATCTAATGGTCACTTCTCAGTCCTAATTTTGCAGCAACAGTTGGTCATTTGCTCTTCCTTGATAAACCTTTCTTCTCTGGGATTCCAGGTTACTAAACTTTCTTGGCTTTCCACCTACCTGGTTGGTACTTCCTTCTTATTCTCTTTTGCTGATTCCTCTTCTTCCAAACTTCTACCATCATTGGTGGGCTTTGATTCTAGGTTCTCTTCTTTTTAGCTGCACTCACTTCCTTGGTCTCCTCATGCACTCTATGGCTTTCAACTTAATATATTTTCCAATGAATCCCAGATTTGAATCTGTGTTATAGATGCTTCCCGGAACTCCAGACTTGAATACCCAACTGCTTACTCAGTCACCCCATAAATATCTAACAGATGTTATAAACATGTCTGAAACTGAACTCCTATGAGGCTCTCCTCTCCACTGCCCCCTCCAAAGCCTGCTAACATCTCAGTTGAAAGACACTCTGTTCTGTCAGCTACTCCAGACAAAAACTTTGAAATCATACCTGACACTTCCTTTAACTTCTCTTATCTAATCCATCAGGAACTAAAGTATATCCAGAATCTGATGTTATCACTGCTGTCACCCTTGACTGAGCCACCATCATATCTCACACGATTCATATCAGTAACCTCTTAATTGAACTTTCTACTTCCATTCCTGTCTTCCAATACCAGTGCATCTGGTCTCAACATAGCAGAACGATCCTTGCAAAATGCAAGCAAAATCATGTCCCTCCTCTACTCCACATCCTCCACTGGTTTCCCCACCCCAGTGAGCGTAAAAGCTAAAGTACTTACTTTTAAGGAGTTTATAAGTTCCTATATTCTATTCTATCCTCTAGTGGTCTCCCCATTCCAGTGAGTGTAAAAGCTAAAATACTTACCTTCAAGTAGTTTATAAATGCCTACATGCTATTCCATCTGCCTTTCCATTTACCCTCTGACATTAGCTACCACACCATATTTCTATTACTTCCTCTGCTCTTGCCACACTGGACTCCTTTTTACTCGTACAGGCTAAATGCTTTTGTGTTTTCACCCCATACTGGCTGTCCCTCTACTTGGGAAACTCTGCTACTAATCATGTGGATTGTTCTTCTTTTTTCAAATCTGCCAAAGATAAACACACCTGGACACTAGTGAAAGTTATACAAAAGATTTTTATTCCATAGAGATAGCTCTGCTCTAATTTGTGCAGAAGTGACTGTCTCTTATAGGAAGAATGGGTTGGACAACAAAAGATATGGGCTCAAGTAGAGTCAGAGAAGTGAATCATTACATTGTTCACCATAAATGTGATGAGGCTAGCTGTTTTCACTAGCTAGCAATTATCAAAGTTAGGCTCCATCCTCACACTGAGACTTGGAGACAAAGTTGTATCCTCCTGATGATTACATTTTGAAGGAATGATTTTCAGATTCTTAGGAAAAATAACTTGAAGTTATAGGAGATCCAGATTCATAATTGGAATTACTTTTTAAAAAGTAAATGCTCTAAGAAATGAAGGTCAAAAGCCTATCAAAAATGGTTGGCAGAAACAAACAGTAAATTCTGTTGGAAGTCCTGGGAATTCTAAAGCAGGCAGACATTTGGAGGTGGGAGATGCAGGTTCTGGGTTCATGTAGGGACATGTCTCTATGCTGCCATATTAGAGTTTGGTTGTTTCTTAGTGTACATATTTGGACAGGGTCATTCTATATAAAGAGTTCTGCAGTTCAAATCTCTTCAGAAATGGTACTTCTTCAATAAAGTCAACTCTCAGCTTAAGTTACCCCCTCACATTCACCCCCAGTACTGGCTTCCTCTTTACCATGTTCTATTTTTTCTATTGCATGTATATATAGTAATATGTATTATAAGTATTGGAATACTACCTATTTAACGTAGCATGCATATTCATTACATAGTCATTATTATCTGCTTCATTCCCATTGAATGTAATCTCTACAACAGGTATTATCTTTTGGGTCTATTTTGTTCGTTGGTCTATCCTCATTTCCTTTATGTGGAGTGTGAGATTCAGCGAATAATCAAGAGAAAGTCCCAAGTACTTATTCTGAAAATCAGAAATCTGAAACTGCCTTTGATCAGAATTGGGGAATCTGTGGCTAGCAGGTTTGAAGGGTGGATTGGAGATTTGTCATTCAGTTCTGGGTGTATTAATTTGAGATCCTGTATCAGTTGAGCTGCTGTATTTAGGCTAAGTTGGTTGCAGCAAGTAACTCTAAAAGTCTTAATGCCTTCAAGCAAGAAGGTTTATTTCTTGCCCATATTTGTGTCCATTGCAGGTCAACTGTGGCTTTGCAGACTTCATCTCATAATCCAGGCTGAAGAAGCAGCTTCTTTCTGGAAAGTCCTGGTGTTGGGACAGAGTGAAGAAAGAGCACAATAGAGTCACTTGTTGATAATTAAGGTTTTGCTCTACTTTGGATTCAGTTTGAGGGTATCTACCACAGATTCATTTTGGTGGAGGCTTATTCATCAGTGTTAACAACATTGAGAGGTGGTGGGATCTTTGAGAGGTGGAACCTAGCAGTAGGTCATTGTAAGGCATCCAAAACCAGAAGAGATTAATGTAGTTCTCAAAGGGCTGCTGTTAGTTCCTGAGAATGGGTTGTTCTACAAAAAGCAAGCCGAGTCCCTAAGTCTCTTTCACTTCCTGTCTCCTCATGTGATCACTTTCACACATGTTCCCATCATTGTGATGCTGTCTATCATGAGGGCCTCCCCAGAGCTGAGTAGATGCTGGTGTCATGTTCCTGGACCTCCGAAATTGTGAGCTAAATAAACTTCTTTTCTTTATAAAATACCCATCCTCATGTTTTTTGCTGTGGTAACAGAAAATTGAATAAGACAGTTCTCAGAAATGGCTCAGGTTACATTCACTTGCAGACTACTACAAGTTGCATGACCATCCCCAACATCAACAGAATAAGGTAAGTAGAATTCCAGCACTGAAAAAGGAAACAAATATTTTGAGCAATAATTGAGTCCTTCAGATACCTATGACATCTAAGTGGCAATGTCATTAGTGGTTGGGTGTGTGAGCCTGAAGTTCAAGAGATAAGTCCAGACTGAAGATATAAATTTTAGAATCTTTAGCATATAGTATTTACATTCATGAAATTAGAAGAGATCATCAATGGAATAAGTGGAAGTAGAAAAGAGGAAAATTCCAACAACTAACTGGGAGCACTCAAGCATTTGAAATCAAAGAAATAAGAAATGGTCAAATGTGAACAAGAAAAAGTGTCTCATGAAATAGGAGGATCAAGAAAAAAATGGTACCCTGGAGGCAAAGCAAGAAAAGTTTCAAGTAGGAGGGAGTGATCAACTATACCAAAGATTGTTAATAGGCTAAGAAAGAGTAAGGTTAGGAAGAGTGGAGGACTTTGGGAAGGATGATAAAAAGTAGTTTTAGGGTTGGGCTTAGAGAGAAAGCCTGAGTCAATCAGCTTAAGAGAGAATGGTAGTAAAGAAATTTAAGGGATTGTAATTCAGCAGTAGTAGCAGCAACTGTGAGCCACTGTATTCAGTTCCCAGACGAAAGAAAGAAAGAAAGAAAGAAAGAAAGAAAGAAAGAAAGAAAGAAAGAAAAGAAAGAAAACACAGCAAGAGTCATAGTCTTGAGCAGTCAGCAACCTGGTTCCTAGTTTTCTTCTTTGGATAAGAAATTTGAGGCAGCAAGTATGAACAGATTATTCACAGGAAAGCAAGAGAGAAAGGGGCGGGGGAAGGAGGGAGAAGAAGAAGATCCACAAAGATATCAGAGACCATGAGCTATAATAGTAAGGAGCAGGAGAGGCAGAGATGTTGACAGCTGAGCAGAATGACTGTTGCCAACTCAAATACTTATTATTCAAATTCACTTACTCAAATGTCTCTATCCCTTGTACCCTGAGGAATGTAAAGGAACTCACCAACCTTTCCCCACCAATTTTCTGATTCCATCTTTATCACATTTTAGATTCTTACACACTTGCTTCAGTTTCCAATCTTTATATTCCAATGCCTTCAATCATCCATTCATGCACTCTTAAGTTATTTCATTGTTACATTCTATTTACATCTTATACCAGGGACAGATGCTTCCTAAATGTTCCCTGTATTTATTTCCATTAGAATGCAAATTCACTGCAGGTGGCTACATGGCCTTCTTTATTATAACATCAGTCCAGCATCTGGTACACAGTAGGCATGAATGAATGGGTGGATGGATTTTACACATTTAGGAAATGAAAATTTTCTCAATGGCATCACTGATAACATAGCTAAATAGCTGCTGGTATTGTTCTTTTAAGCTAAACTTTTCTTTTTCTGGATTTTCATTTCTCCCGTTGGACACCAAATGAATAGTTCTTTTTATTTTTAATTTAGTTATTGCTGCTTCAGATATGAACTAATGTCAGTCTTCTGAGGTAAAGCCATTTGTGGAAACTGCCATGAACTGAAGAGGATTGGGGGCCTGACCCAACTGACAACCAAATCTTTTCTCAAGAGCTCTTCTATCAGAAAGAATCTACTGGTTGTGATACCCTAAGAAGGGGACAGTGGACCCCTCTAGTAAAAGGGATTTATTACTATTAAAAAGAAAAAAAAGAGTTGTAATATCTGGCTACCATTACAGGCAAAAAAAAAAAAATTAGATCTCCCCCTTATTCCAGGCATCCAAATGCATTTCTAATAACATTAAGTATTTAAATATAAAAAGATGACACCAAGGAACTGTTAGGATTTTTTTTTTCTTTACATTGGGGAGTGAACCCAGGGACATTTTACCACTGAGCTACATCCCAGTCTTTTTTATTTTTGATTTTGAGGCAGGGTCTCATTAAATTGCTAAGTATCCTGCCAAGTTGCTGATGCTCGCCTAGAACTTGTGACTCTCCTGCCTCATGTGATGGATTTTTAAAGAAATGTGGGTAATATTTATTTTGTCTTGGGGGAGGAAAAAAAGAGCTAATTGCTAAAAATTTATTCCATAAAATAAATTACTGATTGGTATAAAATAACATTTTGTAAAAGTACCTATAAATGCTAAAAACTGCATTGGAAGACAAATGACAGTTTGGGTAAAAATATTTGCAGTTGGGCTGGGGTTGTGGCTCAGTGGTAGAGCACTTGCCTAGCATGTGAGGCACTGGGTTCAATTCTCAGCACCACATATAAATAAATGAATAAAATAAAGGTCCATAAACATCTAAAAATATATTTGCAGCACTCATGAAAAATAGGATTGATAATTCTAATATAGGAAGAGTTTTTCACAAAACAATTAGAATGAGTTGAAAACACCAACAAAGGAAATAAGAAGCTGATATGAAAGTAATTCATTAAAAGTATAGTCAATAAATATATGGAAAATGCATTCAGTCATTACAAACCAAAGATGTCTAACTTAGATAACAATAAAATGCCATTTTTCTTCACTCTCAAACTGGCAGAAATTCCTTTACATAACAACATCTTTATTGTCATTGCATGAGTAAATAAACTCACATACACAACTGAAATGATGCATTCTACATTCCTGATGACATCATGGAGGAATTTCAGGAGTGAGGATGGGAGAAGATAAGTTTTGGGGAAGTACAGAGCTTTATGAGCTGGAAATGAGGAGCATCCTGGGACTCAGATGCTTCCTGTGTAGCTGACAGGAACAAGGATAAGGGACATAATGAGAAAACTGAAGCAATCAAAAGAGAACAGACTCCCTCCAAAATGATGACTCATATACTTGGCCTCCCTGACTATTACCAAACATAAACAGTCTGTGCTGACATTAAACTAAATCTTCCACTCACACGCTAAGTCCTGTCTCCTCCTGCCCACTCAATAGTACAACTTCTGAAATTCCCTTGATATGTCCTATGCCATCAATTTTGTTCTCCTTACTGTATCATTACCATTCACCTGCAAATCTGATGTCATTTCCCCCACCTTAAAAAAAAAAAATGAAAGTTTTTCATTTTTATTTTTGAGCTTACTTTCCCCACCAGCACCTATCTCAAGTATTTGTTGCTCTTTGCAGAAAATCTTGAAAGTGTCCCTGCTACCTCTTTCCAACTTCTTCTGGTTTTTTTTTGTTGTTGTTGTTGTTGTTTTAAATATATATATATATAATTTGTAGTTCAACGCAATACCTTTATTTCATTTATTTATTTTTATGTGGTGCTGAGGATTGAACCCAGCACCTTGCACATGCTAGGTGAATGCTCTACTGCTGAGCCACAACCCCAGCCCCTCTTCTGTTTGTTGTTGTTACAGGAAATTGAACTCAGGGTGTTTAACCACCGAGCCACCTCCACAGCCCTTTTTATTTTTTATTTTGAAACAGGGTCTCACTAAGTTGCTTAGGGCCTTGCTAATAAGCTGAAGCTGGCTTTGAACTTGCAATCCTCCTGCCTCAGTCTCCCTAATCGCTGGGATTACAGGCGTGTGCTACTCAGTGTGCTACCGGCTTCTCCAATTTTTTTCCTCCAGTCTCTCTTCAATCCAATCTTCTTTCAAACTTTTATTCCATCCAAACTACTCATGGAGATGGTAAATGACCATGTTACCAAATTCAATGGTCAATTCTCAGTCCTTTCCTGACCTGTCAGCAGGTTTTTACATATTTTATTCCCCCCTCTCTCCTTAATGTACCTTCTTAAATTTGAGGTCACTGAATTCTCTTGTGTGGTTTTTTTTTTTTCCTTCCTCTTAAGCTTGTTTTCCCTTTTCTTTGCACTTCCCCTCTAAGCTCTCAATGTTGGAGAGCCTTAGGGCTTATTCCTTGATCTTTTCTGTCTACATTTACTTCCTTGATTTTTTCCAGTCTCAAATCTCCAAATATCTGTATGCCCGTGACTTCTACACTTCGGGGCACTACTCATATCTTTCTCTACATCAAAAAGCATCCAACTGCATACTAGGTATTTCCATTTAGATGTCCAATAGATGGAACTGCTTATCCTTACTATAAATCTTCTATTCACAAAGATCCAACCTTGGCTGATGGCAACCTAATCTCCACAACTCAATCATTGCAGCTCTAGAATCCTGTCACTCTCTGTTCCAAGTTTCCATTCCCATCAGCAGAGTGATTTATGTAACTTACCTGATGTCATTCCCATTAGTCATTCACAACTGGAACTCAAACCCAAGCAGTCTTACAGAAGCCTTGGTTCTTAATCACTGAGCTAAGATACATGCTTATGTTAAACAGCTTACAAGGTAGCATATTTAGTGTGATTCCACATTTGTTAAATATACATAAGGATTTGTAAGAAAATACCTGAAAGGATATATTAGCACTGTGATCTCTGAACAGATAAATTATGGCCCATGTTTTATATATTTTATATTTTATATCTTCATCACTGAAAATATATTACTTTTGTCATAAGGAAAACATCCTAATAGATTTTTTTAAATTCAGAATTCCATTATAAACTTCATTTCCTTTAATAATGCTTTGCTTTATAAATAATCTCATTCCAGAAACCTTTGAACTGCTCAACCCTAAGGTTGAAAGATAAAAGGCATTTTCAAGCAAATCTCTTGGTATTTGGCAGATGTAGACCATTGAGCTACTACAACCATATGTCTGACACAGTTTTGTGTTTATGTCCATTTTATACTGAGGATATAGAGTGTGTTGGTGGGTTTGTCTTAATCTGATAAAATATAATCTCAACAAAAGGCATTCCCTTTTCCATACTCCAGATAGAAATTACCTGAACATGAATACTAAAACCTTCCTGGATTTTATTTAATAAAGAGGGATAATTTTATGCTATTTCACCAGTGTCTCAAGAATATTGAATTTTTCCAAAGATAAAGAAAAACAAGTATGAACATGTTGCTCCCTGCTTAAGAAATACAATGAAAAAGGAAAATACTCAGGCTATGCTGTTGTCTGATATGTATATTGGCCACATTTGTCAGAATTAGTGTGAAATATTTCAGCAAAGGAAGGGAAGCAAAGATTCTGGGGGGTGGAGGAGAGATAGCAATCTCCAGTTTTTAATTATTAAATTGCCTTACTTAGAGCTCTCTTTGAATAAATATTATCAGGTGGTCCAAAGTTCCAACTTGTGGCTCCTTGAGCTTTGTGAAAGGACATTAAGGAAGTCCTGATCTGTTGTTCATAAGTGAAAGCTGAATAAATCAGTTGTAATGGAGAGAACAACGAAAGAAAACATCCCTTCTCCTTATAACAATTTTCCCATCCCTGCTATTTCCCTGATAAATTGTTTTGTTTACTTGTCTCCAGAATATAATGCAGATACTTCTGGGGTTTTTTTTGCACAATGTTTTATAAAAAGGCATGTCCTCAAAGAAAACATTAAAAGTAATTCCTTTAAAAAAAATCAAGAACAAGGTTATACTTGACCTTGGTGTTCCTGATAAAAAACAAATTCAGCATAAACAAAATTTGATGTAACTAATATCATTAATAATTGTAATTCACCTTTGACATTTTATAATTTTCCTAGGTACTTTCATACACTGAAATTAATTTGATTCTCATAACTATTTGGAGGATATTGTTACCCCTGCTTTAGAAATCAGCCAATCAGGATAATTCACTTGGTTGATGTTAGAGGGGTCTTAAAGCCCTTTTTATTAGCACTGAAGGCACTTTCCATCCAAGAGCAACAGGAAATGGCTATTATGTGAATCAGCCCACTTCCAACATCTTGAAGTTAATGTCAAATTTCTTGTCAATCTCATACCTGTATGTATGTATTTCCTCAAAATCTCAAAGCCAATACAATCATCTGCCTGACTCATCCTGGTTCTCACAGGTTACCCTCAAAGTAAACATGGTATCTTTATCCATATCCAAATTGTCCTATGCTTCTTTTCGCCTGTTTTCCGCTACTGACCTCCTTTGAAACTTTTTCTTAGAATAAGAAAAGTCAGATTTATCAACCATGTTTTCCAATTTTAACAAGAAGCAGATTTTCGCAGGTTAGCCCTTTAAAGGGACTTTTCTGCAGCCTCTGCTTGTGCAGCATGGCCAGGGTGGTGTTAGTGAGTACCTTCACAAGCAGAGCTCAAATGGACTCAACGCGCATGTCAGATTTCTGACCTGAACACAAAGTCTGGTCTCCAGTGCAAACATCAGATAAGATGTATGAGAAATCCTGGGTGGTGCACAATTGCCACCAGTACCCCTGTGTGGGCTGCTTGTCTAACTATACAAGCTTTATCTTGTTCTTCCTCTAGGAGCCAGGAACTCTTATCCATGTACTCTCTCCCTTTGCTGGAGTATAAGCTCCAATATAGCCTCGTTTGGATGGAATTGCTTGTTGCTTCGTGATTTCTATCTCAAATTGAGCAGAAAAACAATAACAAAAACAAAAACAAAACAAAGCTGAACTGGTACAAGAACTAAAACATTTCCATTGTAAAAACCACAGTTTCATTTTAAATACTCTCCTATACATCCTCAACTTCCTCATAGAGTCATATCTTCATCTTCTTGCCTTAGCTGAAAGCTGCTTTTCCTCTAAGACATCATGTCCCTTGAGGTTTGACAAGCAAAAAGCTGCTGGATTTCCCCACCTCCCAATAGGCTGAGAGATTTGGAAGCAGGGTTGGCATTCTCCTAGCATCTGCCAGTTCCAGGAGATTCCATTCCTACATGTATAACCCCCAACACACTGCCCTCTTTTTAAGTTTCATGATACAATGGGAAGCACAATCACCACATCTACCAGCTTCTAAATCTCTCCTACAGATTCATATAGAACTTCAGCCCCTGGCTCATGAATGCTGCATATACCCTGCCTGCCATAAGTTGAGATAACTTCTGCGCCCATGACACAGCTTCTCAAACACCTGGGTTCCAATGCCCTTTGCTTCCAATCCTGTCTGACACAACTCTCATGGCAAGAACCTAATGTAATATTCACCTAGTTTCTCCCAAAACTTGAACTTCAGTGATTCCTCACACCTCTGCCAGTATCTGTTAGCAATTTCAGTTCTTAATCTTTCATTCAACTCTTTCAGCTCCCCTCCCATATTCACTTCCTTCCCTACCCAGCATACCCCAAAGGCATATCCAGTCCCTAAATTGTTTCTGGGCATCTACCTATAAGATATAATCTTATAGGACAGTCATCATATGTGTGGTCCATCATTAACTGCATCTTATTTCAGTGCTCCCAAGTGACTTGTTATTTCCTGTGATTATGCTGATGGGTTAACAGCATGGGCTGGGGAGGCAGACTTCCTCAACTCGAAGCCCATTTCTAACACTTAACAGTGATTTCATCTTTAAACAAGTAATTTAATTTTTCAGTGCTTCCATTTCCTCATTTGGAAAATATTATTAGTGCCTACCTTATGATCATCACAAGTTATTATAATTATTGAAATAATATGTTATTTTCTTAGACAAGTACCTAGCCTATAAGTGCTCAATACATATTTACTATAACTTCAATTAAAGTGCTTGATGCTGCTTTATAAAAAAAATCATGTAACCTAATTAACTGTACAAATACATGCCCAAATCTGAAAAGCAAAATACACTGACAAAAATCCCCACTTTGGGGCTGAGCTGTAGCTCAGTGCTAGAGCACTTGCCTAGTATGTGTTAGGCACTGGGTACTGCATCGATCCTTAGTACTGCATAAAAAACTAAACAAAGACATTTTTCCCATCTACAAGTATAAAAAAAATTTTTTTTAATATTCTCCTTTTCATTCCTTTCCCTACATATTATCAGTTTGAGACTAGAGAAAAATAACCTTATAGGGCCTGAGACTCCTTGATAGTATCATATTAACTATTTATTCTCATTATCAGAATAAAATAAAGTTAACAGACTAATATCTTTTATCCTTAAAGCAGAAATAGAAAGGATGTCATATGGCCTGTTCCAAGAAGACAGGCTTTAAAAAATATGCAGTAAACACGAAGAGACAAGAAAAAAGAGAAATCAAGGATGACTAAGAAACATATTAAATAATGCTCACCTTCATTAATAATCAGATTTAATAATCATTAAAACCAGTGAAATAACATCACACACCCTTGAGATTGATAGAAACTAAGTCTAACAGTATCAAAATTTGGATGTTAAACTCTGATAGGCATGCAAATGATGCAATCACTTTGCAAAATATTGTGGTGCTCTTTTATAAAGTCAAACATTCACATACTCCAAAAAAAAAAAAAAAAAAAAAACTGCAAGCACCTCTGTCTACAGATAGGAGAATGGCTAAACAGAGCAGCAGTTCACATATTCACACATAAGTGAAATATATCTTCAATAACAACATGAATTAATCTTAGAAATGGTATGGGAAAAAAGGAGAAATGTATGCAGTACAGATATGGGTTGCTTAATACCAGATATACTTTCTGAAACAGGCAGTTAGCAATTTGGGTTGTAAGAATATCATAGCATGCACTTACACAAACCAAGATGACTACTACAACACTAGGAGATATAATCTTATAGGACAGTCATCATATATGTGGTCCATCATTAACTGAAATGTTGTTATGTGGTACATGACTTTACATGCATTAATCCATTTAATTTAATTAATTTTCATGACATCTATATGAGGTAAGTATTATTGCTTTTCTTTTATAGATAAAGAAACTGAGGTAGAGAGTTTAAGGAGCTTGTGCTAATAAGTGGAGGTGTCAGAATCTAGCTAACGATTATTCTGTGCTTGCACAGTACCATACACTGTACTACTTTGCCTCCATTACCTGTTTCATAAATAAAGTTATTTATAAAATATTCTTCTTGATTTTTTTCCCCTAATAAATCTTCTGCTCTACATCACCACAATGTGTTAGGCCTGGAGAATCCAGTTAATCACATATTCTTGCACTCTTCTTGGAACCCCATCATCAAAGTGCAAAATCAGTTGATAGTTTGATCTTTGTTCAAGCAGTCTTCTGGTTGAACACTATTCTTACAGGTATCACTTTTAGAAACTCAGAATGTGATTCATTGCCAATGCCCTAAAATCCCCAGGCCCTAGAACTATTTCTCAGTCTACATTTTTTAGAATGCTAACAACTAAGAGACCTGAAAATGAAGGAATTCTTCTCCCATGGGCAGTCATTCCCCAGAAATGCCTTTCCCAGAATTCTTCGACCATACTCCCTAAAATCAAAGAGAAGAATTCCAGAAACTAGAGAGAAGATAATTCCTTCTTGAATCAGATAATTCAAGACTGATGCTTATCAACCTATGCTATAGCATAGTGTAGGGGCCAGGAGAAGAGATCTGAAAATACCAAATCTGTATTTTATCCCAGCTCTCCACTTAGCTTGGAACATTGGACACATCCTTTAACTGCTCTGGGACTCATTCCCTTCAGTAATGCACATCAGTTCTGTTCAACATGATAAGCATTTATTGAATGCCTCTTAGAGGCCATACACCCAGCCAGGCTTTGGGGATATGAGGATGAGTAAGACATGGTTAACCACAGAGGAGCTCCTGGCCATTCTGGTGCCTTTTTTCTAGAGTGGAAGGTTGGGGATCATGATGCTTGAGGTAGTAGTGAAGCAGACTGTGGGTATGAGGCAGAGGAGATGTTGTAAAGAGTGGGTAATGCTAGCACACTATTGTGGTTAAGAGGGCAGCTCTGGGGTTAGTCATAACTAAAGATAACTGGGCTCAAACCCTCCTAGTTCTGTGTTTTCAGGCAAGTTTCCTAACTCCTGAAGAATCAGTTTCTTCTTCTCTGAACGGAGATCACAATTTTCCCATTTTCCTTCTGAGGATCTAATAGGATAATGCATTAAAAAGGGAAGAAGCAAAGTTAATGCTAAGTAAATGTTGCCTGTCCTTCTCCTGCTCCTCTTCATCTTCATTATTAATATGTAAATTGTTCCTCAGCAAGGCATTGTGACAGGGTCTCAAGACCAGGCAGGGTTCTACCCATCTGCTTTGCCTACCCCTAGCTTGCTATAAGAGGATGTTAACTTAGGGTAAACATTCAGTTCTTGCCTTAAGACATTTCTTGAATATGTTGACGTATCTTGAAGGGATGACTAGAGACCCATGCAAAGTGAAACTGATTTTGAGGAGGCTATTTTGAGATATTCTGAAGTATGAGGGGAAAGTAATTCAGCATAATCTTAGCAAGAGAAAACACTGTTTAGATAAGGTGGAAGATGCTGTTAATGCATTATTAATTTGGAAGGTATTTAAGTGAGAAATAAAAATAATGCTAAATAAATTTAACTTGATCTAAAAAATTATAGCCCAGAAGTTATAAAGGAAGTGGTTGATAAATCTGACTATGAAGAAATGGTAATAATATATATATATATATATATATATATATATATTTTTTTTTTTTTTTTAAAAAAAACCTCTTCATGTGTGAAAAAAAACCATGTATTTTAAAAATATAAGTTGAGAAAAATCTTTGCAATATAAATGACAAAGGGCTACCTGTGACCATAAGAAGAGCAGTTATAAATCAGTAAAATGATGATGAACAGCTCAGTAGAAAATTGGATTAAGGACATTGATAGTCAATTTTTTAAAAAGGCATATTCATATGTAGTACGTACGGGAATAGGTTCAACCTAATTCATGACTAAAGAATGAAAATTAAAACAAGTTACCATTTGAGCAAAGAATAAAAAGATTGACATAATTAGTATTGTTGAGGCTGTGAGATAACTGCTTACCTTACTCATACAGTGAGATAACTGCTTACCTTGCTCATAGCTCTGGGCTATAGTTTTTTTGAGGAGGAACAATTGACAATATCTTTTAAAATAAAAAGTGCATACATTCTTTGACTCAGTGATCACAATTATCCTACAAATATATAGCATATTAATGGACAAAGCTCTGGATGAGGATATTCACTAAGAAATATTGTAATAGCCAATAACAACAAAAAAGTCCATTAATGAAGGACTATTTAAACCATGATAGACTAATGCAATGAAGAATGAAGTCTACATATACTGATAAAAAATGTTGACAGTATTTTATTAAATTAAAAAGGCAAACTGGAGAACAGTGTGTGTAGTATGCTTCTGTTTATATGAAGAACATATATATCAGCTTATTTATGCACAGAAATTCTCAAGAAAGGAACATAAAGACTTTTGTGATTATTACCTCTGAGAACATAGGGAGGGAAACATTTGCCTTTTACTGAATTCTCTTCTATGCTATTTGAAAATATTTCCGTGAACATGTGTTATTTTTATAAGAAAAAAAGATGAGACAAAGCCTTAGTTAAAATATCTAAAGAGCAAACGAGAGCAATTGCAATATATCTGAAAATAGTTTTCAGCATTAAATAAGTTGCTATCTTAGAAGATGAAGTCTCCTTTGTAATTGTCATATCATTAGGTGATCCCTCCATTAGAAAGAGTAATTGAATAATTTGTAAATTTAAAACCTAGTAGTGGTGACATTATACTATTTAAGTGCTTTAATCATCATACAATCATGGAGTGCTTATTATTATTATATTACAGATAAGGAAAATGAAGCACAGGGAGGTTAAATAACAAAGCTAGTAAGCTAGCTACTAGCTAGTAAGATCTAGAGCTCACATTCAAACCTAGGACATCTGGCTATATAGAGAATCCATACCTTAACTGCTATGCTTTGCTGCCTCTTGAAGTCTTTAGAATTTTTTTAGCTTTATCTGTATGATCTAACTATAGGATCTGCCAAAAGAGACCCATGTCATATATCCACAATTCTCTGGCATACTTCCAGGTCAAACCTATTTACTTTTCTAATCCTTTATAGAATCTAATAGAGAACAAGATGCTATAAGGAATAATACTGGGCCTTGTTAGGTATGGAGTAATAATGAGACCTTTTAATAGCTCTCAAGGTCAATATAACATATCTTTGTAGAAATGTTATTATTTTTTAAAATTTAGTTTTCAAAGATGAAAGGGTTTATCTCAGTTGAGATCCATCAGACATGGAAGAGTTAGGTGCCAAGCACTACCATGGAGATTGAAGCCCAAACTGATTGGGTGAATTCCAATGTCTACAGAATGAACCAGGCATAGTAGTGCATGCCTATAATCCCAGCAAATCAGGAGGGTGAGGCAGGAGGATTACAAGTTCAAAGCCAGCCTCATCAATTTAGTGAGGCCCTAAGCAACGTAAACCCTGACTCAATATAAAATTAAAAATGGCTGGATTGTGGCTTACTAGTCCAGCATCCCTGGGATCACCCCCTGGTACTTCAATAAATAAATAAATATTTAAGGTTTTTTTTTTTTTTTTTTTTTTCTGAAAAGTCACAATTAGAACTGCCTTATCATCAGCTATAGTTTGAATCTAGAAAGGCTCCCCAAAGGCCCACGTATTAAAGGCTTAGTTCTCAACTTGGTGCTACTGAGAGGTGGTAGAAACATTAAGACGTGGGCCCTAACAGAAAGTTGTACATCATTGAATGTAGGCCCTTGTAGGGGACTTTGAAACTATGGACTCTCCCTCTTTCTCTTTTGTTCTGGGCCTTGAGGTGAATGGGATTCCTGTGCTACACATTCTCTTCTCTGGTATACTGCCTCACCATAGTTGCCAAAGCTACAGGGTCACTTAATCATGAGTGGAAACCTCCAAAACTGTGAGCCAAAATAAATTTTTTTCTAAGTTGGTTATCACAGGTATTTGTTGGAAAATGGGAAGCCGACAATTATATCATCAAAGCTTGTTGAAAGTGAATGTGTATCTTGAAGGCGTTTCTTGTTTTCCTCTGGATTATGTTAAACTAGAGCAGGGTTGCCTTTTGTAACCCTAGAAGTGAGAAGGGCTCGATCAAATGTGGGCCCTGGTCAATGGGTAAATAAGACACAACTGAGGCTATCTAATAGTCTCTCTTCTATGGTTCTAGATTACCCTTCATTCTAACAGGTTGATATAAAAACCTTTCTACATGTACACACAAGTTCTCTAAGTGTACATGTGGCCAGTCGGCATACCAGCTGGCACACTTGGTAAGGACAATTGGTCACTAAATGGCCCTGTGAGAGGCATTCTCAGTAGTTCCATCACTTTGAGATCAACTGAAAAATACTGTAAGCACTGTTTTTCTTTCTTGTGCTCCATCATGCATGCATTGTGGTGAGTGCCTTGAGCAGTGGAATGTCCTAAATAGGCACAGAACATGTGTGATGGCCACACCAGGAAGACTTTACATGAAACAAGGTCTGGCACTAGGATAAATTTTCTAGAGATTAGAGATGGGGACCAAAGGTCTTATGAAGATTCAATCTTGCAATATGGAAAGACTCCCAGAGTACTCAGCTCCCTGATTTCTTTACAAATGGAGCTCCTAAATAGTAAGAGACATATTAATACCTTAGGTGGGACCAAGCTACATGAAGATCTGTAATGGAACTAAATCCAAGTGTTTGGAACTAAAGTTCTCTTTTGGTGAGGGATTTGTTGTCTCATGAAATAAGAACTGGCAATAACAGCTGATCTAGAGCTGTGCTAAGAGTTGGGGCTCAATAGTAGAGTACTTGCCTAACATGTACTAAGCCTTGGGGTTTGATCAAAAAAAAAAAAAAAAGGCTGTGTTGTTCAATACATAGGCAGCTATTTAAATTTAAATAAATTTAAATTTAAAAAAATAGAAAACTCAGCCCTTCAGCCACACAAGGCACATTTCAAGTGTTCAACGTAAGTATGGTACCTAGTGTCTATAATAAAATGTCTATAGTGAAAATCTGTGGAACATTTCTGTCATTGGATGTTCTACTGGGCAGTGCTAATCCAAAAGAAAGACAAAAGTCCCAAAGATATTCTATCAAGAAACCCCATTTTAATGTATTGATGGACCAGATTGTGGAGTCCCTATGTACCACTAGAAATTTTGAGATAGAAGAGAATAAGGACATTTGAGTTTGGAGTGACTGGTGAAGCCTAATTTTCTAAGCTAACACACCTTCTGTTAGTGGGTCACTTTGGATAAAGTGTATAGGCAAGGAGGTGAGAGCAGAGATGTGATGCCCCGAGGTTAAGGTTTCCCCTGAATGAGGCAGAACTTGTCATGATTGGGCAGATAGAAGTGGTCAGAGACACTTCTTAAACTTCCATAGGGGCAAGTGTGGTTGCCCTTATTTTAAAGCTTCTGGAACTTCCTTTGACTTCTGACCTCTTTACCTTTCTCTGCCTGATTAAATCAGTAAAAATAGATTAGACACCCTAAGAAGAACATCAAAATCTTAGCACTCTTTTTTGCTTTAAGAAATTCTAATGCCTTCCTCAGAAGGAGTGTAGTTCTCGTTAGTCTTGTTTCATTTGTCTCTAAAACTTTAAAAGGAACCAAGGAAAGAGAACTTAAATCAAGGGTGGTAGTCACAAGTTCAGGTGTCCCTGGTGGTGTGTAACATCGGGATGCATTTAAATAATTTCCAACAGATTCTAAAGAAACCTTTGGTTGCCTCCTCCCACCCCAGTTCTTAGATATTGATTTATGAACAAGTTGCTTGGGGTCTTCATCTTTAGGAGCTAGATGGCAGAAAATTTATCAGAGGGTAAGGTGACTCTCATAGAAATTAGGAATCAGGTTGAGTCAGATGTTAAAAGAAGGTCATTATTCACAGAATAGCTGAAAGGATTAAGAACTGAGAAGAAACTTGATAGAGGAAGCCCAGAATTGTCTTTAGTACCTATAATAAGAGCAGTTTCCATGAACTGATGGGAGAACAAGGAGGGTGGCTACCAGAAATTAAGAGGGAGTTTCCAGGGCAGCAATGAAAACATAAGCTCTGAACCTTATTTAGTCTTGGATATTTCATCACCTCTCACAATATGAAAAACTTGAGTACAGTCATGCTTCATCAAGTTGTGTACAATGCATCAACTTTGCAGATACTGCACTTTTTACAAAGTGAAGGTTTGTGGCAACCCTCCATCAAGCAAAGTCTGTCAGTGCCATTTTCCAGACAGCTCAGTTAATCATTGGTATTTTCAGCAATAAAGAACTTTTAATTAAGTATATACATTGTTTTAAACATATTGCTACTGCACACTTAAAAGTCTACACAATTCTGAAATCATAAATCTTATATACACCGGGAAATAAAAAAATTCTTGTGACTTGCTTTACTACACTTGTCTGGAAGCATACTTGCAATATCTTGGAGGTAGGACTTTACCCAATAAATACTAGGTAAATGAAACCTCAGGAAAGAAAATCACACTGAATGCATAAATTCCTTTATTGAAAATATTGGGATAGCACTGCATTACATATAGTCAATATCCATAAATGAAGGGCCACACATTTCTGATTGGACAATACTGTTTTAAATAGAGAACACAACATTTGGATATGCTCTCACAAGTATAGTATCATGGACTAAACTAGGTAAGAGTGAACTATATGCAAAATGAGCATTTTGTTTATTAATAGCATATGGTTGCAAATGGCATACATGGTAAACATGATCATCATGAGACATTCCTAATATCTCACACCAACTTATTTTTAATAAGCAGATTAAGATTAAACCGCCAATATGTTTATCAAGAATTCTCAGTATGAAAACTGGATAAAAAGTATGCCTGGGCTATGGATTTAAAATTTTATAGTATTCCTTTAAATTTGCATGGAATGAGAACATAGCACAATAATTGTTGATCTGATAAGAGGCCATTGGACAGTTTGTTCTCTTACAAATAGCCTAAAATGGGGAACTAAAATAAGAGAAATATTCTAAGAACTGCTTTTTTTTTAATGCAAATATGTAAATACTGCTTGTTATAAATTTTTCCTTTCAAACATCACTGTGGAAATAATTTGTGACATACCTCTTCTCAGCTTTGGCTATTATTTAATTTTTTTCCATTAGTAGTCTTTGGTTTTCATAAAAGTCTAGCAATTAATAAGTTTTTTATAAGGCTTTATTATTATTTTTAATAAAAGAGGTTCTTTGATGTGAAAATGAGTTCACATTAAAAAATAGGTTTTCTTTTTTATTCCAATTTTGGTATAAATGCATTTCTTTGCATTTTTTCTCAAATAAGAGTCTAAAACCCAAGACAATTGGTCCAATTTGACATTTTTTTCATCTGATTTTTTAAAAAGCAGAAATTAAAACACTCCCTTTTAAAATAGAGGCCTGCTCATTAATGTAAACGTTTGGGGGAGAAATTGTGCAAAAGAACACTATGAAAATAAAGTTTTTGTTATCAACACATATGGTTTTATAAGAAACATAATTTTTTTCAGAAGCAAGTTTTGTTTTAAGTCTGGGTTCATAAAGGTTTCCATTTCTATAAATGTCAAGAGATGGTATATTCTGCTTTACATGAATATGTTCGGGTAATTTAAAATGTACCTTTGTAATCATCAAATAGAAAGCTGGCCTAGGGTGGCACATGCCTGTAATCCCTGTGACTCAGGAGGCTGAGGCATGGGGATAGCTAGTTCAAAGCCAACCTCAGCAACTTGGCAAGACCCTGTCTTGAAAAAAAAAAAAAAAGGGGGTTGGGGATGTCGCTCAGTGGTTAAGTGCCCCTGAGTTCAATCCCTGGTACCAAAAAAACAAAACAAAACAAAACAAAAAACAAAAAACAAAAAACCTGACTATTTCTATAGTCAAATCAATAAACATTGGTAATGGGCTTTTAAAAATTTAGAAATATATATACTGCTTAAGACCTATCACCCTAAACAATCAGGGCAAAAAAAAATCAATATAAAATTATATAAATCAAACAGACTTGTTCCCAAAACATAGCACAAATGTATACATTTATTTATTTCAAGATTTGACATATTAAAAGAAAAAAAAACCTGCCAACATATTTTAGACAATACACTAGAAATAATAAATAAAACTGTTTTTTTAAAAAAAATCATATATATTCCCTTTAAGTGCTGTGTCCTTTCAATTTTTCTAAATGAGACTAACCTTTTCCATGACAAACAATAGCTGTACATTTTGCAATGAAAATTTATGCTGATAAATACACAAGGCATGGATATATTTCCACAGTATCTTTTTTTTCACAGTTACCAAAAATAAAAATTGCATTCAACTCATATAAACACTCCAATTCCTCACTGTATGGATTTGAAAGAAGTGGAAGAACAAAGTCTTTGAACAATCTGGACTTCAAATTTCTTTCTTCAGTGTCTGCCCTCCACACGTACCTTTCAGGATCTTTTTGCAAAGTTGACCATGCTCTGAGATGATGGCAGAAAGAAAGCATTGTGGGATGAGGCAGCCTGGGCTGGGGCTTCATTTTCCAGCCAGCTTTAGGAGGGCTGATCCAACCCAGTCTTTTTAATGTTATATTTTAAGGCAGTCCAAATTTCACTCAAATGTCCACACTTCTAGGTCCTGCACAATGAAGTCTTCCTTTTTGGAAAGAATGTCATTATTGAAGGTGCTGCATGAGTTGCTTCGTCCATGGTATAAATCAGCATCTAGCCATAAACCAAATCTTCCCCTGAAAACAAGTTAAAGGAAAAAAAGGGAAATACACTTAGATCTTACATGGCATATTTTCTGTTCTCCCTTGCCTCTTCTTTCCTTTATGCCACAGACAGTAAAAACTCTAAATTGCTTGCAAAATAAAGGCCCTCATTCCTTCATTTTGTTTAAATGACCTGTCTTTCCTAAAAGACATGGGGTAGTCATTTCTCAACTAGGTACATGAACAAATGATTTTTATCTTTGATTAATTAGGATAGTGTCATGTGTTAGTCCACTATCCTAATTAATTAAAGCACATGAACTAGCAAAAAATCTGCTGACACTGAGGTTTTGGTTAACTGGGTCAAAACAGACTCTCACAGGTCAAGTGGTAAAACAATGACAAAGAAAACCTTACCCTCCACCACCAAGTTCTAAAGAACTTATGTCTCCATTGATAAAATATGAGTTTTCTCCACTCCACTTAAAGACCTTGGGGTAGAAAACAAAATAGAGAATAGACATTTTATTCAGGAGAAATAGCAAACACAGAATCTTAAATAGAACTATTATGTGGAAGGGAGCCACCCACCTCCCTTTGATGGAGAAGGCTCCTGATGATCAGACCTGGCCCATACAGAAGGAGACCTCCAAAGTGTAACAAAGTAGGAAGGACCTTTCAGTTACATGCTGGTATAATCTGCATCCCCTCCCTGGTTCCCACACTCCCAAGGCCAGGGACCCTAAGCAGTTTGTGTGCTACAATCATGAAGTGCTGACCCAGGCTGAAGTGAGTTCTTAAGTTCATAAGACAGTCCTTGCCACTCCCACTACTAAGGAATCAAACATTTCCCCCATCAGGTACCTTGAAATTAGGGCTAAATGTGTAGAGAAAAGTTTCGCCTGTGCCATAATAGTGGTCACTGAACTTGAAGGGATGAGTTGCATATGCTCCAAAAATCTGTCAAAAGAAAACAAATGTGTACTTTAAAACCTAAGCCTCCCATAGAAAGGCTTTCTGAAATATATTTTTATATGATCTTGTTTTAAGATGTAATTATACCTCTTCCAGCAAAGATTTTACTAAATTGGAGCTCTTGAGTAAAAAAGACCACCAAACAAAAGAATCCACCAAATGTCCCCATTTTTGATTGGAACCCAAGTGGCCAGGCTTCCTGGTGTATGGAAGAGCCATCAGAGAAGTCAGAGAACTTGTTTGTCCAAGGCCCACAAGTTGCTTCAATCTTAAAAGACTGCCAAAGTCTACTACAGAGACAAATTTCCTTTACAACATATTGGGAACATTAAACAAGATGATGATGTGTCTTGCACACAGAAATGCCTGCTTGGGAGAAAATGGTCACATCTCTCATGTGTTTTATAAGTAGAATTATGGCCAGACATTCCCCAGCAGAAATAAATTTTCTTCCCCTTGATTTGTAAGAACAAGTAATTAATATGCTTATTGATATGCTTAATAAAACTACCACCTAAACATGATGATCAATATATCTTAATTTGAGATAACTTTTAATGAAAAAGTAACTTCATAATTCTATGGGCTTTAAAGGTGAACTAGATGTGTTTAAATCAATGATTCTTCTGCTTTTTCATACTGGGAGGCTGGAAGGATAGGTAAGTTACATGAGGAACAGCATTTTCAGAATATGTATGGCCATAGCCTCAGTACTTGCAGGGATGGGGGCTGGCAGTGGTGAGCATATCTATTTAAAAAATGTCTCTAGGTGATTCATGTATACCTTCTGCTTCAAATCCCTTTGTAGAAACATTGCTTTAAATGAAGGTTATCTGAAAAATTTCTTTAAAAATTTAAAAAAATTATTTTAATGTGATCATAACCACAGTATGCTCTCTTCTTTACCAATTACACTTGAAATACTAAATATTGGGTAGAACAAAAGTCTAGAAACTTTCTAACCAATGTTATTCATACTTCCTATTACTACATTTTTCTGTTAAAAACAAAGAAAAAAAAACATTAAAATTCTGTTTCACTTTCTTCAGAGATCTTTCAGTAACAGTACTAAAAAAAATAACACGAGGTATCTCTTTTTAAAGACATGGTGCTAAAATATGATAAGATGGGCAATAGCCATAAGTGGAAAATGGGTTCCTTTCTGACAAATCAACAGAAAAAGATATCCTTACTCTCTGACCTCTGCAGGATTCTAAATAATTATATTCTTTCTTAACTATAATTTTTTTTTAGCCAACATGCAAATTCATTTAAGGACTTGGATATTATTATCCACTGGATAATACTAGGAAATTACTGTGATTTTTTTTTTTTTTTTTTAGATCTATAGCACTGTGGCTATATAGGAAATGTCTATTGTCTTTTTTCCTGTTCATTTATTTAGGAAGAAACTCCATCAAACAAGTATATAATGGTATTATTGGATCTACGTCACGTCATATAAAAATGTAATATTTTTAGCAATAACAGAATAAACTCATCTACAGAAATATATGAAGACAATCAAAAATGATAAAATGAAGGTTAATATAACAAAACCTATAAATGTATATTTATTCTTTTTTTCTCAACTATAAAATGTAAATTAGTAATCATAGCAATTTATTTTTGGGTTTGGATCTACTATATCAATGTATAACAAACAGCACTACAGTAAGTGGAGAGGTGTAACAGAGAACCAAAGAAGTGACATTTCCACACCTCAGTAAAATTAGGTTAGTATAAATCAGGTGCCATGTTATTTGTCTGACGATTGTTTTCATGTTTTCAACAATGATTTGTGCTATAAATTACTCCACAGTCCAATTCTGTTACATTTAGGTGTCTTTGCAGGGGCAGTTTCTTCGGCCAGTCTATGGAGTTTATCCTGATTCTAAGAAGATTCTCCTTAGCTGTCTTTTATCCCAGGTTCTCTCTAGTAAACCAGACTGTCTAGTTCAGGTTGTTGCCTTCACAGGACTACCAGCTTCCTTTTCATTGTTTACCACCAAATTTTTCATTGTTTTCTAGGGTGGGACTTGAACTTCCCTATACTTATTTAAATAAGTTTCTTGGAGATAACTTCAGAGCTCTATTTTATAGCCTGACTCTTCCCCTGTGAAAAATCTCCAAGTGACTGCTCTGGAGCTCAGTCTAGACAATAGCCTGCTTTTCTCAGAGGAATAATCCTGCTTTATGAGCAAGGTGCTGGGCAGAGACAGTAGGCTGTGGTCTTGGCTTGCCTCGCCTATGGTGCAACTTCTGCCCTATGAGCCGAAACAACAGGACCAGAAATCTCTAAATTCAGCCTGCCATGCCATCGAACAGCCCTGTGAGCAGTGGCTGGATGGAGGAAGAGAGCCTTCTCCCTGCCTTTAGGCCACACTTGCCTGGATTTAAGTCTCTGATACACAGATCTCAGGTAGGGAATAAGAAGTGCTGGGAACCTACACATAGAGGGGATACACCACGGCTGGGAGAAGAGGGAGTCCTGTCTTTTTTGGCCATGTGTGCCTAGAGTAAGCTTCCAACAATCTGCACTGGGGATTATGGGGCAGGAAGTAGGCTGTGTCACAAGTGGCAAAACACCTGAATACCACACAGATCAAACTGAAATAAATGAAGATCAGGCTCGACTTGTCTTTCTTTTAAGACATAATAGACTGACCGGGTAGTAAATGAAGGAAGCCTCATACTCCAAGTTGATTTGAGGGAAGAGCACACTGAAGAGTGGATGTTGGGGGGTAATACTTAGATTTAACCAGGGCCTCCTAGAAAGGTCAGCTGTAACTGGTGACAATGCAATTAGGAATGGCACAGAGGATTCCCTGATGCTTCTTTAACAGTTGGGCCCCTGGGCATGACACACTGAGGCTTTGACAAGCTCCCATCACAGCCACAGCAGGCAAGTTTTGTGGGTGCTACTTCAGTCACTTGAAAAAAAACTCTGGTGTGGCACTGGAACTTATTTCTGAAATTGTCCCCAAATCCAGACCTGACTTTTCTCAACTTTTCAGCTTTAGGTTATTGAATACCATTATATTTTCCTACTCCATGGTCAGCATAGGAAAAAAAAATTCCTTAGAATGTGACTATACTTAGAGATATGTTCCATTTTCTTTTTAGAAATGATTATGAAGTACATAGGGGTGCAATGACATCATGATTGGAATTTACTTCAAAATACCTCGGGAAAGAAAAAACAAAGATAAAAGAAAGAGAAGCAGCACACATGGCAAAATCAGGCTAACTGTGAAATGTGGGTGAGGAGAACTCGTTGTACTCATCTCTCTTCTGTTGAGTAGATTTGAAAATTGACACTAAAAAGTGTTCTCTCTGAGAGAAGCAGGACTCACCTGATTATCCATATCTTTGATGACCAATAGGACTGGACTATCTAGTGATGCTGATTTCCGATAGAGAGTTTTCAAGCTGGTTCCATGCTCTATGGTACTGTAGGCCAGTCTCCACGGATACCCTTGCACCCTTGCTGGAAGGCGTCGGGCCAGCTGCCAGTACAAGAAGATGCAAACAGACAATTCAACCACAAATCAGCAAATGACTTGCAAACCCGTATGCCTGTGGTTCAAACTCAAAGTTTTATATTTACTTATGCATTGCTTGGTCTATGGTAGTAAATATTTGCTACCATAAACCAAGAAAGAGAATGGAAAAAAATCATTGCTTTAAAGCATTTACTTTGGCAGGGAGGCTGCTCAGAGGATGCTTCTCCCCTTGGTGCCTGACTGTAGGTTCCTATGCTACTGAGGTATGCTGTTTAATAATAGGTATATGTTCTGAGAAATGTGTTGTTAGGCAATTTTGTGGTGATGTGAGTATCATCAAGTGTACTTACACAAACTAAGATGCCTGCCATTCACTAGGTGATATAATCTTAGGGTACCATGTCACACCTGCAATTCGTCATTGACTGAAACTTTGTCATGTGGTATGGGACAAACTTTCGAAGACACTGATCAAGGCAGGTAAGGAAGTATGAACTAGACACATACTCTTTTTCTATATCACAATCTGACTTTTAACAAATAGTTCATACTTTTCCAATGGTTCTTTCTAAACTTTCACAGACTCAGAACAGCTCGTGGCAATTATGGCTTCCCACAGATCTGATAGCAACAAAACACAGGTGCCTTATGTTAGATGTCAGAGGTTATCTGTCCACCTTGTACCTGCACCTTTCACCCACATCAATATTTAGCTTAAACTTAGCTGCCATAAATACCAATGATGTATATGTCTTCGAAAATATCACGAAAGGAAGTGATGACGTGCTGTCTTTAGAATGTTTCAAATCAGTTCCAGACACTGTCATCATGAACCCTACCTATATTTAGCTCCTTGGTAAATTCTCTTGATTTTCCTGGGCCTTCACTGGCTCATTTGTAAACTGAGGAATTGAACTTGATGACTCTTTAAGTTCTGTGAAATTCAGGTTTCTAAGCTAACTGACAAAAGAATTACAAGTGATTTCCTACCAAAGTTCAGATATAAGAACATAATAACATCTCATAAAATACAATTACCAGATTTTCAGAAAACAAAATCGCAAAGAAAATGACAGAAAAAGAAAAATTCTTTCTAGGGTTAGGTGTTTTCATAAAAGCAAGAAAGTATACTTGCTATATTAATTTTATTGAGCCCTATAAATAATAGCCATTAGAACTCTGCAATAATCGCTGGGATAAATTTGGATCCTTTTAGGACCTTAGTAGGACACTTATATTTCTTTGTAAGATAAGAAGTAACTTTTCCTTTAGATATGAGAGAAGGGTATTCATGTCTGATCAGTTGCTTATACTCCCAGAAAGGCAGTGGAAAAGACTGTTATAATTTTTCAGAAGCAGAGAAGCTCAGGCTGGCCTTGGTTAGGACTTCACGTTCCTCCCTTCAGCCCTGGCTCATCCCTCAGCAGGAGTGAAAAGAGCAAATGCAGCCAGAGATGGGGAGTATCTTTGAAGGCCTAGCAGACCCTCATCCCAAGTCCCCAGGGAAGACCCACCTGCTCTATGTGCATGTTCTCCAGCAGCGCACTTTGAGGCTGCAGGATTGGTAGCCCCTCCTCCTCTTCGTCCTCATAGTAGCTGCACGTGCTCTTCCTGCGCTTCGCCTCCTCAACGGTAATGATCTGAGGCAAGGAAAAAACAACCCAAGACAAAGATGACTTTTCCTCAACTGAGAACAAAGCTATCTTGGATACCTGACTGACTGAAAAGGGAGAGTTTGGGTGGCAGGACATAAGTTAAACAGGCATTTGGGGAAATGGTTAATTTTTTGATTCTAGATCAAATGCAGAACTTAGTTCAGCTGAGGCACTTCATATGTATGAATTAAAATCACCCATTTTCCAGTTTTGCTATTGCTGCCGATTGCTCATTCCTTGCGTGAGAGCTGTTTATAACTCCACGAGCAATTTACACCCTTGAAAATGGTCGAAATTATTCTTCTTTAGCCTGCATCTAAATTTAAATTGCCAAGGAAATAATCAGAGATCACTCAGTGAGTAAGTCTTCTATAAATAGGGAGTTTGGAACAATAAGGACAGTTTTTAATCAAGGTTCTTGGTGTTTTCTCTCAAGGTTGTGCACATAGCAACCAAGCGAGATAGAAATAACAGCTACCAGGAACAGCAACAGGAGAAGCATGAAGCTTTGCTCTAAATTACAACCAGGTTACAAATATTACATACAGTTCAGAAATGGCCAAAGTATTTTTCCCTTCTAAACTGAAAAACATTATATTGTATACAACACTTATTGTATAATTATAGTCATCTTTATAAAATACTACAGTCCTTCTTGCTTTAAAATACATTTTTTTTGTCCCTTTTAAATTCTGGATAAAACACTAAATTCTTTTAAAATTAAATTATATCAGACAGCTAATTCATCCAAATGCCTAATTACAAGCATTAATGACTTTTGTATTATAGAGAAAAAGCATTTAAATGTCATCTAGTGAAAGTTGTTAGATAATGCATTACTCAATTTCCAAACCACACAGTGACATATACAAAGTACCCACAGCCATCTGGGCCAGATTTCTGGTAGGGAAATTAGCTTATAAATTTTACCATCTTCTGGAAGAGAATCTAGGTAGAGAGAACACTTCCAAAGAAGCACAACCAGCATTTTAAATGTATTAAATAAAGCAGCATGTTTTTGGTGAAACTTATACTTATCATAGCTACAAAATAAGGCTGTAGAATGAAAAAAAAAAACCCTCAAATATGGATTTCTGATTCACAGTGAAAGAGGCAACCACAGTATATCCATATTCACAACAAATAAATTGACCAGCTCTGGTTGAAATGCTAGCATAATCCTCTCTCCTTAGAACGAATGTGAAAACATACTGGAGTGGCAGATCAGTGAGAATTCAGCACCTTATTATCCCTCAAGGACACACTCCAACCTACCTTCACAAAAGGCTCCTGGTCAGGTTTGGCACAATAGAAAATCTGAATGTCCAAGGGCAATCGTGGGTCTCTCATTGTGACCGTTGAGAAGTGTAGCCCGTCTAAGGAGGAACAGGTTTTTGCTCTCTGCTTCCACACCAGACACTGGCAGGCACGCTGAGCTACAACTGTTTTTTAGTATCTAGCTTCCTGATTAAGTTTCTGTTTCCCTTAGGAGGAGGTTCAACATTTCTACAGGAACACGCCCAAATTAGGATTTACAGAGAACAGACTTCCTGCCAGGCAGAGCGTGTGAGACTGTAAAATGACACTTTCACCTTTGAAATGGTGGTTTCCTAACAGTGCAATAAAACCCTATTGTTTGAGAGTGGTTTTTTTTTTTCTTCCTTCATCTTGTCCTTTTTTGCTTAATTGTCCTCTGGCTAACTTTGCTTTTCTCACCCTGACTTTTCAGAGTTTTCTTTCTGCCCCTTCTTTTAGGTTCAACCTCTGATTTTAAATGGTACATCTGTTCCCGGGCATCAGTTTTAATCTCAAAGGAAGGCCAAAAGGGAGCCTTCAAATGAGGTCGGTTTATTACAGTTAGAACAATTTTAATCCCAAGTCATGTTCATGGGGTATGAGGGATTTAAAAGAACGGGAGGACATCTGGTTTATATGAGGCTGTGAAAGAGGTCAAATTAAATTCAGATTTATAAAACTACTGGCAAAGTAATATTTATCTTTCTATATTTAAGAATTAGTCTTCATAAACAAAAACCATAATGAGTCCTCCTCTAAAAATCAGATAGCAAGGACTTGGAAAGAAATGTAAAGCACCCTTGGATCAATTTTCAGTGACACTGAAGCCAGAATTAGATAGGCAGTCAGTATAGGTAAATCAAATCAGGTCAGAGGAGGCCAATTTGGGGGAGTCCGGGAAGTTGGAAACTGCCCCCTGAGGGATTGAAATGCCTTCAGAGCCCTTCCTTCCTCTACCTTATCAAGATAACCCGCTCCTGCTCCAACCTGTTGCAAGGTAGCCTGTCCCAGGAATTGTCCCCCCCCTACACAGAGCTATAAAGTTGTTAACTAATGTGCTCCATCCTGCCCTTTCCCCTTCAGTCCACCTGGTTCCCAACTTTTGGCCATCCCACTAAGCATTTCCTGGGCCTAGTCACACATGCAGGAAGGAGAAAGATAAGGGGAAGAGGGCAGGAGAACAAAGGAAGCCTAAAGTATTAAAAGGCAGAACACCTCACTTCTTGGGATACCAGGATACAAGCTATAGCCCCCTTCTCCCTCCCAGGAGAAGTCTATGACACCCTTTTTAAAATAAATCCTGCTTTATATGCTTGCTTCGGAGTGCTTCTCTAATGTTCAAACTTCAACAGGTGAGGGATCAGAACTGGTCACTGATAACCGGTGGTATCAACCCTGCCAGATCTCAGTGGCCTTTCAGTCTTGTGGACTACTATGGGGATCAGGGTGCCATTGCACGGCCATCCCGGGGCCGGTTATAAAATGGAGTTTGGCAGGTCAATACCCAGGCCCAGGTCAGCCAGAACTGACCCTCGAGGTAGGAGTTGAAACACAAACTGGGGCAGAATCACTCAGATTCGTTGTCAACATGACAGCACTTTCTTCAGTCCCTGGCACTTTATGACAGCTGACATTTGTGAAGTGCTTTCTGTGTGGCGTTCACCATAAAAGGTGCTTTGCCAGGCATAGGGACACACTGCAGTCCATAGGCTCTTGTGAATGAGGAGATAGTTGAGAGACAAGTGTAAATTAATGAATAAATAAATCCACATGATACGTATGCTAAAAGCTATAGAAACTCAAAGGAAGTGGGGGTCACTTGGGTGTTCTGAGATGCCTTAGTTCACAAAGGAGATGGTACTTTGGTTTGTGAGTAGACAGTAGGGTACGGGGAGATGTGCCAGGTGGAGGGTACAGGGAAAATACAGAGATGGTTTCTGGGTTCACTGTGGCTGGAGACTAGAGAGCAAGGGAAGCAGAGATAAAGGAGGTGGATGAGGTCTGGTGAAAGAGTAAGAGCAGAAAAAAACGAAGAACCCTGAAGCCATGAAGGGCTTAGCACTGATCCTATAGGTTAGCATTTCTAAAACTAAGCTATTCTTCGAAACCATCTAGGAAGGGTCTAGGATTTAATTAAAAAAAAAAAAAAAAAATCCCCAGGTGTTATTCTAAGGATCTGCCAGGTGGGTAACAATTGCTCTATGCAATGGGGAATTAATTACTGAAAGCTTTAAGCATGGCAATATAGGAGCATGCTTGTATATTTATTTATTTTTTGGGTACCAGGGATTGAACACAGGGGTGCTAAACCACTGAGTCACATCACCAACCCTTTTTGTTTTAATTTTTTTGGTAGTTGTAGACAGACAGCATGCCTTTATTTTATTTGTTCATTTTTTTGTGGTGCTGAGGATCGAACCCAGTGCCTGCTAGGCAGGTACTCTGCCACTGAGCTACAGCCCCAGCCCCACCCCGCCCTTTTTATTTTGAGACAGGGTCTCCCTAAATTGCTTAGGGCCTTGCTAAATTGCTGAGTCTGGCATTGAACTTGCTATCCTCCTGCATTGGCCTCCCAAGCCGCTGGGATTACAGGCATGTATCACTGTGCCTGGCTGTGCTTTGTGTTTAAATAAGAAGTTAAATAGGTAGCAGGCATATAAAAATGTGCACACACATACACACACACACATACACACACACACACACACACACACACACACATATATATATATATATATATATATATATATATATATATATATATATAAAAGACCTTTCAGAACAAAAAAAGACCTTTCAATATGATGGAGAAAACAACAGAAATCATTAAATACTGCTGGGAAAATGGCTATTAAGAGTATCATTTAAAAAAAAAGAATATCATTTACCATACATTTAAATTCTTCACCTCAATCTACAGTTAATTTTTAAATTATATATATATATACACACACACACATATATATTGTGATATGAAATAATAATAAATAAATAATATATTTATTTATTTATTATTATTTCATATCACTATAAGGATAAACATTCATGCTTGATAACAAGTATAATAACATCCTAAAGGGGTTTTGTTTTCTATTGCAGTCCTTCAGGTACTTTGCCACTGAGTTATAGTTCCAGCCCGAATTTAAATTCTTAATCATAAAGAGTTCAAAAAGATGGAACTGTTAAGACTCCTTTAGGAAAATGGGAGAATAAGAGGACATCACAAAGAAGAAAAAAACCAAATGGCTAATATACATTCAAATTCATTCTATCTTTAGTAATCAAGAAAATAAATATTAAATTATATCATTTCCAAAGTAGCAAAAATTTTCAGAAAGAATAATAGCAATAATAGCAAAAGCACAGTGAGGAGTTTATCTCTTACTTTGTTGGCAATTAAGCAAGTATTATATTAAAAATCAGGAGTGTTAAAAAATTAGTGCCTTTATACCTTCTAATTCTAGGCAACTAAGGAATAAAAAGGATTGCAGATCATCATATCCTTATGAAGTTTGAACCAATATAAGTTTTCAAGTGGGGAATTGTTAAATAAACTATAACAGAGTCCCAAAATACTATGTAACCCTTAAAATTGAAGCTCTTAAAAGTCTTTACTACTACAATTCTTACAATGTCAGGTGAGAAAATCCAGACCCTTAGCAGTATATAAAGCACAATTCATCTTGCAAAAACAACAACAACAAAAACAAAAACATGACTCATTCCTTGCCACATCTAGAAAAATGGTGAGAGCAAAATAGGAAAAAAAAAATCAAAGGAAACATATAAAAGTGCCTAATGTTGTTAGATATTATTTTAAAATTTTCGACAGTATATTTTCCTAAAGTTCTAATTTTCCTCCAATAAGCAGGCCTTGCTTTATAGAATGGAGAGATAAAGCTTGTTTTAAGATCTTTAGTATAGGGGGATGGACTGATGGGCAGATTGGGACTGCAGTGCTGTTCCAAGTTCAAATGAAGGTGCAGAAATCCAGACTAGAGTCAGGGGAACCTGCCTAGGGAGTGGTGATGGAGGGGAAAAGAGGTCCCACACCACTTAAGGTAAGAATCAACAAGATTCCAACTAGAGGTGACTAGACTAGGTATGATGATGAAGGAGATGAATGTGGTATATTTAGACTTCAGACTCTGGCATTGCTAACTAAAATGGAAATACATGAGAGGAAACAAGTTTTAGAGAAGAATGACTTTTACCTTGGACGTGCTGAGAATCAATACCTGATAGCTTCTAGGGAAGCCAGGATTTTCCTTCTCCACCCATAAAGGTGGAAGAAGACTGATTGATTCCAGGTAATGCCAGTGGGTAGAACTTGCATCTGCATTGGGCAGGGGAATCCTGGCCAGTATTTTCCTCATAGTAATTTTGGACTTTTGTCTTCAACATGGAAAGAAAGTAGAGATAAGTAGCCGGACTAATCCAGTTCCTTCTTTCTAGCTATCTTTTCTTTTCCACTGTCACAAGCATTGGCGAGGGTGATGGGAGCTTGGAAAAGGCCTAACTATTGCTTACTTCTCCAGATTGCAGGAGCTCTACCTTCTTGCTAGCCAGTTATTAGAATCCCAATGGAAGGCCATTTTGACTGTGTCCTGCATTTTAGGGACCACGATAGCCTAGTCCCTTCCCACATGCTCACCTCCCAGCTCTTGGTTGTTGGCTCACTGAAGAAGTTGTCGATCATATTCAGTTCTTCCTTTTCCACCACCACAAAGCCTTGCTCTTTGGCATCTTTCCCATAGACATCAGGAGACCACTGAACAAAGAATGTGTACAAATGATCCACCCTGTAAAACATGTTTGTGATACAGGTTAACACCAGGTCTGCTTTTCTAGCAGGTACTAGTAGGGACTTGGGTACATAAAACTATCATTTATCTGCTAGGCAATTCTGTTTTGCTAATTGGGAAATTTCCTGCTGTTGAGATTATCTCTACAAGTGGCTTCTAAACTTGGAAAATAAGAACCAAGAAATGAAAGCAAAAGTCCACAAGCACTGAGAACTATTAAACCTGTCTTTTTCATCTATGGGAAAGATCAAGAGATGGGATATAAAACTGAAAAAAAAGAAAAACATGATATTTACACCAAATATTTCTTCCTCATTGAGTTTTCATTTCATTGGATACTTGTATTCATTGAGAAAAAATGTTGATCTAAAACCTTAGTTGGGAACAAAGATAAACAATATTCCTGTGGGCCTTCATGTACTATTATAATTTTAAAAAAACATCTCTTATAACTAGAAAGTGTTGGGAATGACACTAGTTATCATTTCAGAATTAGAGACCCAGTTATATTAGCATAGAAATGTACTTTGCTTCTGCTTTCTCTGGTCTCTTACATGTTTAGAATATGGAGTTCTAAAGCATCTCTCCAGGCTTAATCAACAGACAGATGGCTGTTTCTGAGCAGAGACTGGGGGTTTTCGGTTTCAGTGCCTGGGTACCTATGTCTATCACAGCAGGGGAGAGGACAACAGCATCACAGAATTCTTCAAGTCTGTGATCACAAAATAATTCCAACTTGAGGGTATTGTTTGGGATAATGCTACTTTAGGATTAATTTTAAGGAGCTTATAATCATGTCAAAGTATTATCATACTACTAATAGGACTAAAGTAAAAACAAGTGTCACCCCCAAATCTCATATCCCAAGAGATAAAACTGGTTTTAGGTTTCCATGTTCCTCTCTGTTCTTGTCCACAAGTAAACACAGCTAACACACAATTCTTATTGTAACCAGAGACAAGGTGTAACTGCTATATGTAACATTATATCATATTCATTTTACCTCATTGCTGTCTTCCTCTTTAACAGCTACATTTCATGAAATCAATAAACCACATTTAGCCTGCATTTCTGTTGTTAGGATATTTAGCTTGTAGATTTATTTGATTGAATGAATGTGTTTCAATGAATATCTGCAGGCTATACCTTTTACCATCTTTTGAATCATTTCCTCAAGATTAGTTCCCAGAAAAGGGATTACTGTTGGCCAAAGGGCATGATTTTATAGCTCGCTACTGATATTGCCAAATCAATTTTGAATAAAAGACTTGTTTACTCAATGTGAGAGCGGTAGCTTGTATCTAAGTTTCATAAAAACCTTGCTGGACCTTTTCATTTAAAGGAGTTCACTTATTTAAGTTTGATCAACTCACTTTGGATTTCTTTTGAGGTTAAACAATTCTTAGTGTTTTCTTCCTAATTGGAGTCATTCTTTTGTGAATTGACTCCTTGTGATTTGTGGTGTCAATATTTTTCTTTTCAATTTATGAAAGCTTTATGTAAAGTAGACATTAACCACTACCCAAAGTGTTTCCTAAGCAGTTGCTTCTGTTTTTAGAGGAATTATGTCTTTTTTTCCATGGTTTGGAATTACAAATTTTCACATATTTTAAAGGGGTATTTCCTTTCAGAGTTCTCCATCTAAACATGGAAAGTTATTCCCCAAGACTAGATGTGTTATCAGTGTTATGCTCACATTTCTAATAAAAATAAATATGGATATTGATACATGTTATGATTGAGCAGGCATATGATTGTTATGATTCACTTTGGCTAGATAATGGTATCCAATTTTTGGTCAAATACTAGCCTCCATGTTGCTATGAAGATAAATTTAGAGATATAAGTAACATTTAATCACTAGACTATAATAAAGCAGATTACTAGAATTTTTCCTCTAGATTTTCTTTAGACATGAGACTGTAGCATCAGCTATTCCCAGGGGATCCAGCCTCCAGGCCTGGCCTCAAAATTTCCACCTTGTCAACCCCACAATCACATGAACCAATTACTTAAAATGTTAACTGCTAGAAGTTGGAATGTGGTAGGAAAAAGACATATTCTCTATCATATATATCTTTAAATTATTTTAATTTTTGCAATAGGCAGTATATATATGATTCAATTTTAATATATATTTAACAAGGCATTCAATGAGAAGCTTCCTTCTCACATTCCTGTCTACATCACAAATAAAGGTGACTACTTTATTCACTTATTATGTGTATTTGTAGTGTTATATATGTAGATATGAATAAATTTTTGTCTTCACTTTGTTTTTAGTATTTTCTATCTTATTTTTTCAGTTGACATCACATGCTAGTTATCTCTCCACATCAATATACTGACAGCTTCCTCATTCTTTCTTTTTATACTTATATAGTATTTTGCCAAGTGAATTTAATGTACTTTATGTAGCCTTTCTCTATAGTTGAATAGTTGGGTTGTTTCCAAGATTGTGCTACAATAAATATGCTATGATGAATTAACTTTGTATGCACCTCATTTCATACAAGTACAGATAAAGCTATTAGATATCTTTCCAGAAATAGGATTGCTTTGTCAAACAAACAATCTGAGTCAATTTTAATTACGTAATAATATAAATCATATAATTTTATAATACCATGTTTTCCTTTATAGGGATCACCTTATTAATAGTTTTCTTCCCAATTTCTGATGAGAAATTAACTGAGAAAACATGAAATAAATCACTAGTGCAGAAAGGCTTGAGAAGTGTAAAATTCTAATTCTTCTAGTTTTCTCAATACTTAACAAGTTGAGTCCATCTTAAATATATTCTGGAGTAGAGTTGAGAATTAAGTATACTTCGCTCTAACTTTTGGAAAAGGAGACATTTATTTTGTATCTGTTCACATAACAAAATATTCAAATATAAAAATCACAAATTACTTGTTGCTAGCTTACTTGTGAGAAAGAGAAAAGCTGCCTTTCCCACCTGGGATCTAGCCCATTACTATTACTATCTGCTAGGCCTTCAGGTTGCTGGAAGTGAGGTCCCTGGTGTTTTCCTGTTGGACAAAAACCACTTCGTAGAACTTTAGTATCAGGTGAGGCCACCCTATGACAGTGACGAATGGAGACAAAAACAAGACCGCTCTGTAATCATTTCTGAATACAGAGAAAAACAAGACACTGTGCAGCCACAGAACAAGCAAACACCCCTTAATCTGAGTACTATAAATGACTGTGCTTCTTTACCAATTACAGCATTAGTCTTGCTAGTCTTGAAACTCCCAAACTTCCTTCTGATGAGAATGAAAAAAAAAAAAAAAAAAAAAAAACCTACCACTGGCCCGTGTTGGGGTGACAGGTTCTCTGACTAGCACAGCCTGGCTAAATCTATATATGTATATCACAAGGCTTTTGTTTCTATAAATCGTAATGGTTTCTGAAGGACCTGTGGAGAAGCAATCTAGCTGCTTCTTCACAGTTTGATCAAACTGAGTAAGATTCCTTTTCTCCATAATTTGCTAATTTCTTATTGCAGGCAGGTGGCCAAATCCAGCCAGCTGGGATCCAGACAGGTTCCCTTGGCTTGGCTGCCAGTAATAGTCTTCCTCATTTAAAGATAAAATTTTATAAGATACCCAATCATGGAATTATCCCTGCTTCCTTAAATACTCCCCTCAAATCACCTAATTCAATCCCAAATTCTGTAAATCCTTTCCAGCACTACCCTTTTATTTTTACAATGCTGAGGATGAAACCCAGGACCCCACATATGCTAGGCAAGCACTCTACCACTGAATAATACCCTCAGCCCTCTAACACATTTTTACTGGGTGATCCCATAGATCCCTACAATGTGTTTTGTCATATTGAATCAATCTGACTTGTTAAACTACTGGTGTGTTCCTGGATGACTCTGGATGGACATCAATGTCCTGACACTTCCTGTACACCCAACTGTCAGTTCCTTTGTCTTGGTGAAGCTTATTTATTTTTTTTTAAATATTAGAGCCTGTGGGGTTATTGGTTATCACTTAATTCAACTATCTTCCCTTAGACATAAGGAATGAGGGATCTGAAGTCAACTATCAGTATCACAACCAGGCCTAAACCTCTTGAGGTGGCAATCAGGGTTCTTTCTACCACATTATGGAGCCTCTACTTATTTCACATTGACTTCTGAACCACTTTCCAGTTCATTTCCTAGTTATGACACAAGACATCTTTATTACTTCCTGGACCCACTTTACATGCAGGACTTCGTATTCATCCACTAACATTGAATCCTCATTGTGATGTTATCATTGAACACCGAGTGAAGAAGCAAACATTCTGAAAAGGCTTAGAGCTTGTGCTGTCATGTATTCTTGTGCAAGAGAACAAGTGAATGAGAGATGAGTCACAGATTTGCAGTTAAGATAGTATTCCTTCCTAGATGTAAGAAGAAAATGTTGTAAAAATGCAAGTCTATAAAGATTTTAAGGAGAGAACCTATGTCAGCAATTGCCAATCAGTTCCATTTCAGGTGACAAAGACATTAAATTGCTCAGGGTGAATATTTCAACTGTCTCATTTATTTATACCAATACAAGATATGTAGAATTTACTACTCCAGGGTTAGGCTACAATGGGACATTCCCTGCTTGATCAAGACATCTCATTCCTATAAACCATTGGAAAGCTCAGAGAGAGGGAAGATGTGTATAAGGTTCAAAGAACTTCACAAGGAAAAGCATAATGCTCAATGTTTTCTCTTTTGAAATTCAGTATTATTTGAGTTTCTCAGATGAATTAAGGTGGGCTAACAGAGGTAAGCCCATAGCTAAGGATAACACCCCCTTCTCTACCCTAACATTCTTAAGGGGAAACTCTCCAAGAGGGAAGGAGGTACTCCATTCTTGCTAGGATTACTTTGGGAGCAGACAGATTTGGGCATAGTGTACTTCTAATTCTGAAATTTAGACCAAGCCCCTGCCACTTGGGCATGCTATGAAAGGAAAGGCTGCATAGGTATTTTGTGTGTAACAAGTAGGGGTGGGTGGTGTGGTCAATTTTGGCATATAGCATTCTTGCCTGCTAGTGCCATTCTTCCTAGAAAAAATAGCTCAGCCTGGGACAACAATCTGGGGGAACCAGGGGAAGGGGCTCATCCCAAGCCTTTTCTTTCAGGAATGCTGGGTTTTCAATGAATGATGAATCAAAACTCTGTTTTGTTTTTTCCCAGAGTGGTCTATTCTGAAGCAGCCAATGGTGGGTCAAGGTCAAGAGCAGTCAGGGGCAGGCCTTTATATTGGTTGATCACTGGGCTTCTTGCAATTTCCACAGGAGGAAGGTCTCTAGAGATGGTAAAAGACAATTCTCAAAATACCATACAATAAAGACTCAGTCATAAAAATGTTAGTATAAAATAGAGAAACAGCCTTATGGTGCAGCCAGAGCTGATGAATATAAGGCTACCTATAAAGAAAAGCTGTGATTCTCTGCCTCAAGGACCTTACATTGCCCAGTAACTCTATGAGGCAAGAATTACTGTGTATGACATAAAGATAAGGTTGTGTGATTGACAAAGCGTCCAAATACCTCATCCCTAGATACGCTCCAGTCAGTCTAAGATGGCTGCCTATTTAATAAATGCTGAACTCCAAGGAGGTAAGGTGCATTTTTAAATCTGTTTATAGCCAGGGGTCATTGGTCAGTTTCTTCTTTGGCTTTTGGTTTTATCAGTGAAGCCAAAGTAGATTCTGGGTGGTTCTAAGGGCACATGCTTCCCAGGCCCCATTCCTGCCCCTGCCCCTTTTACCAGTAAGCTCACAGGACTAGCTTTCAGGCCCAAGGACCACCAGTCAATACTTAGCTCCTTTCTTGTGGAAGTGGGTCAGCAGCCCTGAATGGCCTCCTTCCTCTGTCAGGCAATGGGCTCTGTCTCTGCAGCCAATAGTTGCTTCTTGCGTGGGAAGTCTCAGGTAAAATGAGACAGGAAACCTCAAATGCTCATTCTTCAGTGGGGCACCCTGATGGGAAACCTTCAGTCTTTTCCCTCAGATATTCTGGGCACTAGTGCACCCAAATTTCATTCAATGTTAGTTCTCAGCATAATAGGTCCTCACTGTCTTATGCAAAAAGGGCCCTCATGCTATTATGCCCATGAGGGAAAAGGAGAAGAAATGAAGAATTGAAGTGATCTGCTCTACAAGAGAAAATTCAAATCCATTTAGAATCAATTTGCTTACTTAAGTTCAACCGCCCTTGGAGACAAAATGGAAGGAAAAAATATCCCTAATTCTAGCTCTACTTCTGCTTAATGTCCTTTGTTTATGCTATTTACACTATCTAATTGGGGAAGGACAGGATATGACTTCATCTTTATTTAGTTTTTTAAACTGGATTACAGTACCTTAAGTTTACTTAGTCTAATTCTTGGAATGGTTCTTTTTGACTAACGGGAGTTTCCTAATAGTTTCCAAACTAAACCTTGACCCCTTTTTACAGAGGTCTGTTTACAGACCTCAAGTCCCAAAATTCCCCTCCTTGTCCCTTTGCCTTCTGCCTTGCCCATGCCTTCCTGCTGACAGTACTTGCCTTGCTCTCCCTTTGCCCTCTCCTCCTCCTCCACTTCCCATTTAGGTCCTCCTGGATTTACACTTCCAGCCCAATCTTTTCCCCTTGCTCTTACTAGTGCCCCTGATAACCTACTTCCTCTGTGCCCGCCCTTCCAAGCGACCTCCTATAGAAACAGCCACACTCACTGATCTAAATCCTCTTTGGGGTTGATGAACATTGCTGGTTTGGCTCCTTCATGTGTAATGGATCCGCTACTAATCAGAGGCACCCAACCTGGGTGAGGAAAAGCCCTCCCTAAGTGAATTCCCACCCTTCACTGTGGTTCTCTTCCTTTTCTACTCCATGCAGTTGCTACTCGAGACTCCTCTTCACCCTCTCATGCCCTCCCTTCTTCTCCTCCCTGCCTCCTTTCTGAGCTGAGGACGGTCTACTGAACTATTAGAATGTGTCCCCTGCCATCTCCCATAGTGGTCTATTTCTTCAGAAGAAGTACTTCCTTTTCGTTGTTTTTCTGGGTGCTGGGGATTGAACCCAGGGCCTTGCACCTGTCAGGCAAGCACCCTGCATTCCCAGCCCAGAAGCCTCTTCTCTGACACTTCTGACAGTCCCACTCGTGGGGCATTTCCTCCATCATTTCCATCCCTGCCCTCCCATCCTTTCTATCCCTCTATTTCCTTCATCTTGATCCAGAAGCTCACTTGCATTCCCCGTCCTTAAAAAAATGTTTCTGGAAGTTTCTTTCTTCCTAAAGTCCCTTCCCATGCTTCACTCTCCCTTCAGAAAAAAAGCGGGTTAGCATATTTTCCAACTCCTTTTCATTTCTGAATTTTCCTACTTTGATTTTATTAACCTTTTAGCATATGCCCTTGTTAAATTAAACCTGGTTCAAACAGTTTGGCTCTGTTTCTATGGGCCAAACTTTCTGGAACGAGACAGTTTTAAAAATCTTGTTCCTTTTCTCACCACCAGTGAAACTGATTTTTTCCAAGTCACCAACTATGCAAATCAACACTATCTCAGATATCATCTTCTTGACCTCAGAAAATGGCTATTGATGGCTTTTTTGATACTCCCTCAGTGACTCACTCTGTGGTTTCCCATGAATCAGCTGCCCCAGGACACTGTCCAGGGCCTCTGGCTGACCCAACACCATCATCACTAATTACAGCTGCCCTGGTGCTAACTGGTCCTGAAGCGGTGGGTGTGGGACCTATAGGCAGAAAACTAGGTCAAGGACTGGGTCCTAGGAAAAGAGGAAGCCGAAGTTGTTCTGGAAGGAGGCCAAGAAAGAACAAAGAGGTGGAAGTGAGCTTATTGTCTCTCCATGGATTTTAGGATGAATTCAAACTCCACGGGGGTTTCCTGGAAGCTTTGTTTCATGCCATTCTCCAAAATGCACTCTGCCCCAGCCACATGCTCCAGCATCTTTGCTCTAGCATCTACTCTGGCTCTGTGCTCATGCTGTTCTTCCTTTCTCTTTCCTTCCCCTCTCTCCATCTCACTCTCTCTCTTTTTCTTTCTTAGAGCAATGAAAAAATTAGCCATCTGGAGTAGCATCTCAGGTTGGGGTCAGGGACAGCTTCCCAGGGGCCGGGGGAGAACTAGGTGTTGGGAGAGGCTGAAACGTCTATTGCTGGAGGAAGGGGAGATGGCACCCTCTGGAAGGACATGTACAAAGATGTGTCTTTTAAGGAGCAGGGTTACTGTAATAAAGACAAATTATACAAGGCAGAGAGAAAGGACAGTGCAGTCAGGTCTAACAGAGGCCTCCATAATGAGTCAGGACTGTTGAGAGGCAAGAGATCTAGGTCCTACCTTGGAGGGCCTGGTGGTGGGAGGGAAACAAAATATCCTAATATAGGATCAAGACAATGAGGCAAGCCAGCCAGTGTCCCAGCTGAGGCATTTGGGGGGAGTAAGAACTCAACTGGCAGGGGTGGAATCACGGAGGAAAGAAGGAAGGTGCGAGACTCACCCTTTATGGAATGGCAGGAGATAAGATAGAAGATGGAGCTGGTGGGTCATTGAGTCACAGAGAGTCTTAGGCATAAGATAAAATGTTTAGACCATATCCTGAGGCCACTACCTTCCAAAGTGTGGCACGGGTGGCCCCAGTCTCTTCAGAAGGTACATAGAAGAACACATTTTAATAGTTATGAGCTTCTATAAAGGCCATTTATAATAAACACAATAAGCAGATATGACTGCTCAAGAAGAGGTTAAGTAAAAATATTTTTTAAAATTTGTGATGATTTAAGTAATTTAAAGACAACTATTAAGTAAAAACGGCGTGGGGATACAGGGACCTTTGCAAAGGGAAGAATTTGTGTCAGCAGCTGAAGCCTAGATGTCTCCATGGGCCATACCTGCACACAGATAGTAGGGAAGATGCATGACTAGATCTGGAGTTTTCTAGGACTGTGGGGTGTCAAGAAGGGAAGGCCAGGAGGAGACAGGACTGACCAGAAACAAAGGCTTCGTGCTGTGGTCACAACAGTGATCCAGGTAAGAGATGCTCAGAGCTAGACTTCAAGTGTGGTGGTGAGCTTAGAAAGACACCCACCATGTACACTCTGGGCACCAAAGAGCCCATCTAGCAATGGTATTCACTCTGGCACTCAGGCATTGTTTAGGCTTTCTGTTAAGACTTGGGCTTAATCACATTTCTTCATAAACTTTAAAAACGTCTTCCTCTTCAAGTAGAGGAAGGGGATTGAAGGGGGCGGAGAAAGGACAGGACAAAGGAAGAGCAATGGGATGAATCTGACCCTAACATTCCTATGTACATATATGAATGGATCACAGTGAATCTCGACTGCATGCAATCTACAAGGCACTAACTTAAAAACAAAAACAAAACTATAAATGACTAGCAGAAAGATCAGTAGAATAGAGAAGGGAACAGGGGAAGGGAGGAGGGAAGGGAAAGGGGAAGTGCTGGGGAGTGAATTAGAGCAAATTATATTCCATGCTTGTATAATTATGTCAAAATGAACCCTATTATTATATATATCTAAAAGGAACTAATAAGAAAAAAGAATAAAAAGGGGGGAAAGGCTTCACCTTCAACAAGGCTCTTTCAGGGCTTTATTCACCCCAAAGGAGATACCACATTTATGATACAAATCCCTATTTAGCAGATAATGTTGTCCTCTCTGAAGAAGAAATTAAAAGAGGGTGAATGATACAAGCTCTTGGAAAGCAGTGCTTGACCTCAGAGGCAACAAAGCATTGCAGACTGAAGGAGAAGTAATAGCAGCAGCAGCAACAAAATTTCCTTTTGTGTTTGGATGAGCTCATTTATTCTCACTGTGACCCCAGGAGGTAGCCACCATGACTATTATTCCTATTTAGTGAATAAAGAGACAGATTGTTACACACAGATTAACTGGCCCAAGGTCACACAGCACAACAGGGCTGGACAATAAATGATAAACCTCAGGGCGGTTCATGGTCTTGAGCAGTATGCTTTGCCATTTCCTTGATGGTCAGCCTGACTGCCCTACTTTTACCACTTTATGAGCACCTGTCCCTGACACAGTTGCAGGGCTGGGAGACAGAAAACCTGATGGGGATGAAACATTATTCTACTACCATTCATACCTTAGGTGTGTGGACTTTAGGTATGATTACCATCTTATTTCATTGAACAAGATTCATTAGTAGTTATGGTAGGATTCCCTTTGCTTCCCTTCACTCTCCTATTATTATTACTATTATTATTATTTTTAGATGGAGTCTCATTTTTTTCCAGGTCCTGGTATCAAGTGATCCTTCCAATTCAAACTTACAAGTAGCTGGGAAAACAGGCGTGTGGCACCATGCCCAGTTCTCCCACTTAAAAAAAAAAAAAAAAAAAAAAAAAAACCATAGCTGTGAGTAAAGAAAAAGGCCTGAGTTCCCAAACTGGTTCCACCTGTCATGAGCTGGAGGCTTTGGGAGGGTTTGTTAATCTCTCAGCTTCTTAAAAGGAAAATAAGAAAGCCTTTCTTCTCCTAGTGGTAACAAGAGCACTAACAGTGCAAGGAAGTTTGTTCTACTTTCAGACATATTTTTAGAAACTCCCTTCTATGTGGTGAACTGAAATGCTACCATGTAAATCAAGAAATGACCAAAATGATTCAGAGGTCACTGGAGCATTATTTTCCTATCAAAGGCTACTTGACTTGCGGGAAAAGAAAACAGGACTGCATACAACAAAATATAACCTAGAAACTAGACACTTGACTCAAATATTATAAACAGATGTGCTGAGGGTATAGCTCAATGGCAAAGCAAGTGCTCAGAATGCATAAGACCCAGGACTCAACCCCCAACACCACACACAAGTGCACACACACACATGATAAGCAGGAACCATTAAATAACTTAATTGCTATTACATTAAAAACATACTTCAGACTGTGATGTAACCCAGAGAATAGGAAAAACTGAAATGAAGAATGTGGCCTAGAAAGTACTGAAGTACATATGCATGTAGCCCCACAGGCCACTTGCTTTGTTGATTATAAATTATTCAGATATACTTTAGTCTAAAACCTCCGGAGGTTCCATTTCTGAATACAACCTCAGAAACCCAATAGAGCCTCAGAAATGCATAGAGGTCAGAGCTGGAAAAGCACCACCTTTCAAAATCCAGTCTCAATGGCCTGGCTGAAGGACCTTCCATGAAATGGTACTTTCAAGGTCTCTTCCAGTGTCAATATTCTACAACTCCAAATTAAACCAGTGCTTAGTAATGCCCTGGTATTGTGTTCGTTTTTAAAGGGTCTCAGGGTATCTATCGAAAGAAAATTTTATTTACAGCATCAAATGTTTTGGCATTTTATTTACAACCTATCAATTTTTCATGCATATTTCACAATGTGACTGCAGTTGATAATATTGTATTATATACAGTAATGTCCTCTTATCCCCAGTGGTTATGTTCTAAGACCCCAGGAGATGACTAAAACTGAAGAGTACCATACCTTATATATACTACATTTCCCCCTATGCAAATTAACTATGATAAAGTTTAATCTATAAGTTAAGCATAGTAAATGATGAACCACAATAATAATAAAATAAAATAATTATAACAATATGTTGTAATAAATATTGTGTGAAATGTTTTCTTTCTCTTCCTCTCTTCCTGTCTCAACATAGTTATTGTACTCACCTTTATTCTTGGGCTGATGTGAGATGAAATCATGCCTACATCATAAGATGATGTGATGACATAGGCATTGTGACTTTGTGGTAAACTACTACATAGGGGTTTCTTGAATGCAAGCACTGAGATACTGCAATAGTCAATCTGATATCCCAGGTAACTACTATGTGACCATAGCGGGGTAGTGTATGGATACAGTGGACAAAGGTACGGTTCACATCCCTCTACAGGATGGCACAAAGTAGCACCAGATTTCATCACATTATTCAGAACTGTGTGCAATTTAAAATGTATGAATTGTTTATTTTTTGAATTTTCCATTTAATATCTTAGAACTACAGTTCATCACATGTAACAAACCTTAAAAAGTAAACATGCAGATAAAGGGGGGACTATTGTACTTGAAATTTGTTAGAAAGTCTTCTTATCAGAATAGACAACATTAAAAAAAAAGAATGAAAAAAAATAGTTACCATGTCAGGTGACAGACATGTTATTGATTGTCATATATATTCCACAATGTCCATAAATATGAAATCACCATGTTATAGCCCTTAAAGATGTATAGTTTTTGTCAATCTACCTCAATAAAGCTGGAAAAAAAAAAACCTTCTTTTTTTCTGGTTTCCCAAAGACAGCAGGAAAGCTCAAACAAACAAAACACACACACACGCACACACACACACACACACACACACACACACAAAAAAAAAACCAAACCCAAAAAACAATCACTTAAAAATAAGTAAAAACTAAAAGTTTATGTTAACATCAATGCTGGAGGTCTTAGGATGGCATCCCATAGCTTAGACTCAGCAGTGATAGCATTCATTTTGATCTTCTTACTTTTTAAAAATTAAACAATAGTCAATACTCAAAAATTGGGAGACCTTACACACATAATACACTTTTTATCTTATTGGAAAAAGATACAGAGGGCAAACACCACCAGGACCATATGCCCACACACACAGCTGCAGAGGTTCACAGCAGGTGTTCCTAGAGCAGGGCTCTGCAAATAACCCTGTTCCCCAGCCTCCCTCACCTCCATTCCTCTGTCTGGTCCCTGCAGGCATTTAGATTTATAATAGAGAAACCCTCCTCCCACTTAGCTGCAAGACCCCAACAGATGTCATAAAACCCCAAATAGTACCCAAACTACATACACACATATCTTTTTTTTCCATACACACATATCTATGATATAGTTTAATTCATAAATTAGGCACAATAAGTAAAATGTAAAACTTATATACCAGAACAAAAGTTGTGTGAATGTGGTCTCTCTCAAAATATCTATTGCACTACTGTGTATTTTGAGATTGCAGTTACAGATAACTGAACTCATGGAAAGCAAAACCGTGGATAAGGGGATTGCTGCAATTCCTGTTTCTGCATACTTACTCCGAAATACTGTGTGCAGCACTGATAGGCAGAGATTAATTAGCGTGCAGTGAAAAGAGGACTAAAATTACTCCTCAGAGTGCTGGCACTCGCTCCTCCACCAAAAAGCACAGCCACCACTGTGAAGAGCTTCCTTAGAAAGGAGGTTATGTTTCCAGGACCACAGGTCTGATGTAGAGCCAATGATTAACTCAAGACATTGGCCAAGGCTGGTTTCTGAAGCTACTGAAAGGCAGCTGCTTGATAAGATATTTGTGGAAGGTAATAAATTTCTAGAACTCTGAGTTGGTGAAATAAAAGGTACAATATTGGGGAAAGGACTAAAGAGTAAGCAATCACTTCAAAACCTTTAAGGTACTTTTCAAAACAGAAGAGAAAATATTCATGTCAGTGATTAAAAATCGGGTGACATCTGTTCAGTAGGTTTCCAAAATTCCTATTAAATGGGGAGAAGAAGGGCAATTCATGTCAGATTGATTTGGAAATAATTTGGTAATTTTTCTTTCTTTCTTTTTTTGGTACCAGAGATTGAACCCAGGGGTTCTTAACCCCTGAGCTATACTCCAACCCTTTTAAAAATATTTTATTTAATGATAGGGTCTTGCTAAATTGCCTAGGGCCTCCTTAAATTGCTGAGATTGTCTGAATTCACTATCCACTTGCCTAGGCCTGCTGAGCTGCTGGGATTACAGTCACGTGCCACCATGCCCTGCAGAAATTTCTCTTTATTAGCAACATTCTCAGCTTAAACATCACAGTAAAATTACCATATATAGAGGATTAAAAATAGGAAAGAAAGAAGTCAACTTATAACTGTTTACAGGTGGTATGATCTTAGAATATTTTTAAAAACTCCACCAAAATACTGCTAGAGCTAATAAATAAATTTAGCAAAGTAGTAGGTTACAAAATCAACATACAGATATCAATAGCTTTTCTAAATACCAACAATGAATATGCTGAGAAAGGAATCAGAAAACAATTCCATTCATAATAACATTTAAAAAAAACTGGAATAAATCTAACCAAGGATGTGAAAGCCCTCTATAATGAAAACTATAGAACATTGAAGAAAGAAATTGATAAACGTAAGGTCAACACTCCAACATGTGGGTCTAGGTGATAACTCTCTTCATAGGATCCCTAAAGCTCAGAAAAACATGCCATCATGGCATCAAATTAAAATGCTTCTGCACAACAAAGGAAACAATTAGGAAAGTGAAGAGGATTAATATCCAGAATATGTAAAAAACTCATAAAATTTTACACCAAAAAACAAATAACCCAATTAATAAACAGGCAAATGAATTAAACAGACATTTTTCAAAAGAATAAATACAAATGGCCAACAAATATATGAAAAAATGTTCAACATCATTAGCAATTAGGGAAATACAAATTAAAACTACATTGAGATTTCATCGCATACCAGTCAGAATGGCAGTCATTGAGAATAGAAACAATAATAAATGCTGGAGAGGACATGGGAAAAAAAAAGAAAATTTTTATACTGTTGGTGGGATTGTAAATTAGTGCAACCACTATAGAATTCAGTGTGGAGGTTTTTCAAAAGACTAGGAATGGAACCATGATATGACCCAGCTATACCACTCTTAAGTAATTTATCCTAAATAATTAAGATCAGCATACTATCGTGATATGTGCATACCCATGTTTATAGCAGCACAATTCACAATAGTCAAACTATGGAACCAGTACAGATGTCCATCAGCAAGTGAATAGATATAAAGAAAATGTGGTATATATACACAACAGAGTTTTATTCAGTGAAGAATGAAATTATGTTATTTGCAGGAAAATGGATGGAACTCAAAAACATGTTAAGGGAAATAAGCCAAACTGAGAAGGTCAAGGGCCATTATGTTTTCTCTCATATGTGCAAGCTAGAGTGTAAAAGAGAAAAGAAAGTTGTTGTTGGTGGTGTGGGTGTGTGACTGCATGAAAAGCAAAGGGAGATCAGTAGAACAGATGAAAGGAACCAGAGAGTTGGTGAGGGGAGTACTGGGAAGGGATAATGGCCAAATAATATTGTTATATTGTGCGCATGGTACTAGTATAGAACAACAAATTCCATTCTTATGTACAACTATAATGCCCCAATTAAAAAAAATGTGGAGAAAAGAAAAAAGGATTACAATCTAGGGTGGGAGTATAGCTCAATGTGGAATGTATGGAGCCTGGGTTCAATCACCAGGAAGGAGAAGGAGAAGGAGAAGGAGATAGATTACAGTAATACAGAATGATATGTGGTATTTAAAAATCACAGGATTTGTATTCATACTCTGAAATATACCTGGTTTGGCTGGGTATAATCTAAGTTGTTCCAGAAAGTTCATTAAAGAATGTTCAACCCTGAGGTCGTCTTAGAACAGACAGTGATTAAAGATTCCAGTTTAGCCCTGATCCCACTAAAAGTAAGGTGACTTTTGATCAGAAAATTCCACATTAACTATAGTTACAAGATTTCATGCTAGAAAACTAGGTCAGCTAGTAATTCTTTTAATTCATGCTTTGTTCTCTAAGAATAGTGCTGTTAAAGGCATATTTCTCAGTTTCCAATGGGATTCTTAGGATTTGGACATCTTCCTATTTTAAAATGAACTTAATACAAAAATCAAATTTCTTTTTTTAAATTTTTTGCTTCTCATGATAAAAGTTATACATGCTTACTAAGGCATTCACCTGGAATATTTAATAGGAAAGAAAGACACTCTTAAGTAAAAGTAGTTTACATAATAGTGTATATGAATTGTCATATAACATTATTACATTAATCAATACTTAGAAAAAAGATCAAAAAGTTACACAATTAAAATGAATTGGATTTCACTTCGTGGAACAAAATTTTTCTTTTTTGTATTTTCAAAATATTATAAAAGTATATATCTTTTAATTATAAGGAACAACTAGTAACTTTGAATCTATTAAACTATAGACCCATTTATCCATGTACCCATCCAATTAACATTAAGAAATAAAACGACATACTAGACACTATGCTTTTTCTAAGACACAGTGTCAAAGACTTGGTCCTTGTCCTCAGGAAGCTTATAGTCTAATAGGAAAAAGCCACAGAGAATCCATATTTGTAGAAGAGTTTAGTAAGTGCTGGGATAGAGGTGAGAAGATAGTGAAGGGCACCTAAACCACACAGGGCAAGTTTTATAGAGGACAAGTTTAAACTAATATATGAATTTAGGTGAGGTGGGATGGGGCAGGAAGGGAGGCATCTCAAGAATGCCATCCAAGAATTCAAATTTACATTTCTCAAAGTAGAAACATGGCCATCTGTCCACAGAAGGATCAAAATAGAAGCAAGAGATCCAAGTAGAAGCAATAGATCCAAGAGATGTTAAGTGAATAGAATAAGCTGGATATGGTGGTGACTGACCCTTATGTCTTCATTCTGGCTTCAGGGAATGAATGGCTCATGATTCCATATACCATGGATAAAACAAGAGGCACAAGTAGTGGCTATTATGAGTATAAAGCTCAACTCTAGATAGAGCTAAAAACTAAACAATGGAACATACTTCATTATAAACACCTATAAATTGTCCATGGGACAAGCTTTCCATTGAATATCTTTAGGAAAGTGCTGACCTAAAGAATAGGCACTTTGGGCTGGGGCTGTAGCTCAGTGGTAGAGCACTTGCATAGCACATGTGAGGCACTGGGTTTGATCCTCAACAGCACCACATAAAAATGAATAAATAAAGTTAAATATATATCAATCACTTTTTCCTAAAAATAAGGCTTTGAATGTTCTATTCTTTGAGCTAGGCAACCATAGGGAATTCTGGAGAGATGACATTCTACAAGAAGTAGTACTACTACTGGTCAAAAATTGAAATCTGAAATATATACATACAACATGGATAGCACCATTTAGAATGACATACCTGTGCACTCCTGCGTACATCACTCATTTTTATTTTGAGAGTCTAAAAATCCCAACTATAGTTAGGAATTTCAATTATGTTCAACATTATGTAAGAAAATATCATGCTTTTTAAAACAGAATCAACTCATACATGGTGAGTTTATTAAATGTGTGTACAGGCATAAAGCATAACTATATATTTTGTATAAATTCAAGGGTTTTTTGATATTAGATGTTAAATAGAGAAACAGCATGTCAGAATATTTTTTAATAAATGTATTATAAACTTGCATATCAAGGTAAAGTACATTTTCTAATATTAAAGGAGTCACAGAAGATAAAACTCTCAGTTCAATGTGTTACCTTACATTAAACAAAATTTATAAAAAAGTTCCAAATCGACTTTAAGATTTTAAAGCTACATGTTTTCTTTTTTTAATCACCAAACTGGTGTTGATAAAGGATCATAATACTTAGGTTTTTCAACTCATGGGGAGGACACTTCAGTGTGGTATGAATTGTTACTACTTTCACGTGTTATATGCATTGTAAGCATGTAACATGTCCTTTGACTTGGTAGGACTACCTGAAGGATATTACTAAGATGTTTAATGTAACACTGTTTTTTTTTTTTTTTTTGTAACACTGTTTTTAATGGCAAAAAATTCAAATCACCCTAACATCTAAAGTAGATAAATGATTAAATCAATCAGAAATTACAAAGATGGTGTCAATTATACTGTTTACATATACATAATTATATATTATGAATAAAATGCACACAACATACTATATAGAAAAATAACTGAATGTAAAACAGGTTCTCTACCCATCTACATTCAGCTTACCTATATATTCAAGTGTCGCCAAAATCATTTAGCATAATTATTAAGTGGAAAAAATATGTTCATGGCTCTCCCTATTTCTTCTCCTCTTTCTCTTTTATTATTTTACTTATTATACAAATCACACTTAACTAATTCAGTTTGGATTAAACATTTATGCATCACTTGGCAATTCTATCTAATTCCTGGTGTTTAATACTGCTTCCATCTTACTTATTTTAAAAGCTGGTTTATAAAAAATCAATTTATTATAAAGCATTTTGGAGATTAAGAAGCCATAAATAATTGGATAAAAGGGAGAATAGTTTTAATTTGAACAGGAATCATCGGTCCTTTCTACAAAGGAAATAACCTCTTATTATTAAGAAAGAAAAGAGAAAAGGAGATAATCACATTATTTTTTAAATGTAAAACAGAATCCAAACCTAAGAAATACAATCAGATATTAAGTATCCAGAAAGTGTTAGAAGCTACTTTCTTCTTTTCTATATTTTTATTGGTGAATTATAGTTGTACATGGTGGGGTTGTTGTTATATACTTGTACATGCACACAACATAATAATATAATTTGTCCAATATCATTCCCCAGTTTTTTCCTTTTCCCTCTCCTCTTCCCTCCCCCTGATCCCTTTTCTGTATTCTATTGATCTCCCCTCACTTTTCATAAGATTTCTCCCCATATACCTTTTTCCTCTTTAGCTTCCACATATGAGAGAAAACTTACAATGTTTGCTTAACATAATGGTTTCAAGTTCCTTCCATTTTCCTGCAAATGACAAATCATTCCCCATTATGGCAGAATAAAACTCCATAGCATATATATACATTTTCTGTTGACAGATACCTAGGCTTGTTTCATAATTTCGCTATTATGAATTGTACTACTCTAAACATGGGTATGTATGTGCCACTGTAGTACAATGACTTTAATTCTTTAGGATAAATACCAAAGAGTGGTATAGCTGGGTCATATCATGGTTCCATTCCTAGTCTTTTAAAAAACCTCCACACTGAGTTCTATAGAGGTTGTACTAATTTACAATCCCACCAACAGTGAAAAACATTCTCTCCACATCCTCTCTAGCATTTATTATTGGTTATATATTTACACAAAATGTGTACATTTTTTATACATTTTGCTATATAGGAAAACTGGTTAGCCATATGTAGAAGAATGAAACTAGACCCTGGTTCATGTCTTCTATTCCGTATGTGTTTATAACAGCAACCATTTGGTTTTGTTGCTGTAGTTCTGTAATGTAATTTGAAGTCAGACATTGTGATATCTCCTGCATGGCTTTTTGGCTTAGAATTGGTTTGGCTATTCCAGGTTTTTATTATTCTAAGTGAATTTTAGAACTTCTTTTTCTAGCTCTGTTAAGAATGTCATTGGTTGGCTGGGGTTGTGGCTCAGTGGTAGAGTGCTCGCCTAGCACTGGCGAGGCCCTGGGCTCAATCCCCAACACCACATAAAATAAATAAATAAATAAAGATATTGTGTCCAACTACAACTAAAAAATAAATATTAAAAAAGAATGCCATTGGTATTTTGATGAGGATTGCACTGAATCTCCATAATGCTTTTGGTAATATGATTATTTAGTAATATTAATTCTGCCTATCCATTAGCATGGGAGGTCTTTTCATCTTCTTGGGTTTTCTTCAATTTCTTTCTTCAGTTCTATAATTTTCATTGTTAGATATCTTTCACATCCTTGGCTAGAGTATAGGATCATATCATGTACAAACAGTGATAATTTGATGTGTCTCTGATCTTAATTTTTCCTTCCTTCTATTGGTTTTGAAGTTGGTTCATGTTTTTCAGAGGATTTGAGATACATCATTAGGCCATTTGTTTGGTGTTTTTCTGATTTTCTTATGTAGGAACTCATAGCTATAGATTTTTCCCTCTTAAAACAGCCTTCGTTGTATCCCAAAGTTTCTGGCTGGTTTTATCACTATTCTTGATTCTATTTTTTTTTTTTTTACATTCTATCCTGATTTCATACATCTTTCAGAAGTGTACTATTCAATATCCAGGTGTTCATATAACTTCTGTAGGGTTTTTTAGTGTTGACTTCTAATTTCATTCAATTACGATCAGCTAAGATGCAAGGAATTATTTTTTTTCTTTTTCTTTCTTTCTTTCCTTTTTTATTTTTTTGTATTTTCTAAGAATTGCTTTGTGACCTAAATTATATTTTTTGGAAAAGTTTCCAAGAGCAGCTAAAAAGGAAGTGTGTCTGGCTGTTGTTGGAAGAAACATTTTATAGATGTCTATTAACTCTATTTGAGACCATTTACATTCAATTTTATTATATAGAGATGTTTGTTATTTCCTGGCATTTTAATTAATTTATAATGTTTAATTCTGTCCTATTTCTCATTTGCTTAGCTACTCTTCAAATGAGAACTGTCCAATTGTGAGCTTTGTGGTTTGTTTTTTATTTTTTCTGTATGAAGTATTTCTTTAAGTACTTTCTGTAGGGCTGGCTTAATAGTTATGAAATCTTTTAGTTTCTGCCTATCTTGGAAGGTTTTAATTTACTTCCATTCTGAAGCATAGCTTTGCTGGATGTAACAATCTTGGTTGATAGTTATTTTCTTTTTTAATTTTTTTTAGGTATAAATGTCAGTAGAGTATATTTTGGCATATTATACATACTTGGAATATAATTTATACTAATTAGAATCCCACTCTTGTGGTTGTACATGACGTGGAGTCAGACAGTTCCTTAACGGAAAAGGAAATGTGACAGAGAAATAAAAGAAAGTTTAGAATGTTGAAAATGTGAACAGAGAAATTGCAGAAGAGATGTAGTAAGTGGTGACTATAAAGGAGGAGGAGGAAAATTAGAATAAAAAAAAGACAAGTAAAAGAAGAAAGAGAGAACATGAAAATGTGGATGTTAGTGGGCAGAGAAAGAGAAATGAGAAATAAGCAAACAAAAACAAAACCTAAAAATAAACAAAACCCCTAACATTCAAAGTACCAGGAAAAATAACCAACATAAAAATGAGAAAAAATGCACAGAGAGAGAAAGAGCCACCAACCAATTTATATGTATGTGTGTGTGTGTGTGTTATAAAGATGGATGAACTCCCAGGATGGGGCTGCTGCAGAATTCTATGAGGGGAGTTCTGGTGGCTGGGGCTTGAGTAGAATCAAGCATTAGTGACTTTGTTGGCTAGTGCCTGCTCTGGAGAGATTAGATCAATATACCCATAGGACCAGGCAGATGCTGATCTCTGCTAGGAGTCTAGATCTCAGGAACTTCCCAAGAGTTCTTCTTACAGAGCAGAAGAACCAACCTTTCACAAGTCTTACATACTCTGCTGAACACTGCCTTCCCAGGCTTTGTCCCTGAGTGTATTCATACTCACCTGTTAGTTTCCTGACCCTCTTCAGCTCCACCTGAGGTCTGCTAGGTACACCCTAGGCCACAGGGCAGGCACTTTCTGAGAAAGTATGGCAATATTTGCTACAATCTCTTGGCTCCTGCAGCAGCTCCCACCTCACTTCTCTGTTTGCCAGTAGAGAAATAGCACTTTTCAAACAACAGTTTTTGAATCTACTAAGTTCAGGCTGCTTTTCTGATCTAAAGGGTTCTTCTGTGCCACATTTGTCTGTTGTGTTTCTCTCTGTTTGTATTATCATTCCCCTTTGTGGTGAACCCATGGGGTATGCTGTTGACTTGGCTTCTTGTTCTTTGCTCAATGCACCTGCATTTCTGAGTCTCTAAAGAGACTGTCTGATACTGAATTTCAGTGAATTCCCTCTTTCACTCACTTTGCTGAGAAAAAAAGTACTCCTGCAAGTGCCCCCTAATCTGACATCTTGAATCTCCTGGAACAATTTTCAATAGCTTTTCATAAGGTATTCAGGTAAGGTCTCAGGCTTATTTATCTAGAACTAGCCCAGTGCTTGTCAGGAAGTCTGCACTCAACAATTATTTGTTCAAATACGACCTAATTGCTTAGTCCTCAAAATGACCAATTTTTCAAAGTAAGAAATTATGTTTTGCAGGGATAAAGCATTTCATTCATTTCCTAGTGATTCCCATTCATGTCTGCCTGATTCTGGGGACCATTAGGTAATGGGGCAGCCCATGACTCCATAACTTTTTCAGACCAGAGGATATTGTCTTCTTATATCTTAGATAGTTTCTAGCAGAGGCTTACACAAAGTGAAAGTGCAAAAATAAATTCTTGTTAATACAACCTTACTGCTTACAGTATTCTATCCATTGAGGATTACTTCCAAATAACACCAATGCTCCCATAGGAATGTTTCATTTTTATAGATAAATTCCTTGCAAAAAGTGTTTTAAAATATTAGGAATTAATAAATGAAACAGTATATGTGGATGAGCAAATTCTATGAGTATAATCAAGTATAATAAAGTTTTAAGTACAAAATCAAATTCCTATATTATGGAGCTATTCAGTGTAAAGCAATTTTGTCATCCAGAGGATATTTGGCAAAGTCTGGAGACATTTTTGCTTGTCACAACTGCCAGAAGCTACTGGTAACTAGTGGGTAAAGGCAATGGATATTGCTAATTATCCTATAATTCATAAGCTACCCCCAACCCCACTAACACTACAACAACTAAAAATCCTATACAAGCATATAGGCTAAGCATCTCTAATCCAAAAATTAGAAATGTGAAATTTTTTGAATGTCATTCATGTTGGCACTTGAAAGTTCCAGATTTCAAATGTGCAGATTTCAGATTTTTGGAATAGGAATTCTCATCTGGTAAAGCCTATGCAAATATTCCAAAATTGAAAAAAACTAAAATCTGAAATACTTCTAATTTTGAACATTTTGTAAAAGGGCTTCTGAATCTGAACTAGACTACTAAAATAGGAAGGAATTATCTACTGCCCTCAGGGCTAAATGAGAGAGAAAACAGAAAAATCCAGGATCATCCAGGTATATATGTCAAATTCTGGAAATTTTATAAACATCCCAAGCACACCACTATTATCCTCAGCTGATTCAAGAGAAGTATCCTGATTCTGTACATTGTAAAGAAAGGAGAAATTAGGTAGAGTTAATTTTTTAGTAAAAAATAACAAAGAATAAGAAAGCAAACATTTTTAGAAAGGTATCAGGAACAACAGAAAAGAAGAGTAAAACAAAGATTTTTTGAGTTTTGTCAACATCAAAATATTATTTTCCTGTGACAGGAAGCTTTTGTGTATTGTATGAGCTAAGAAGACCAGCCTCTTGAGAACAAGTTGCCACATCTATAAGGTCTGTGAGAAGACGCTGTAACCTAGGAAGGGAGCTACTGTTAGGGTGAATTCACTCTGCTGCTGAAATTCCAACAGATGCACCCGTGTATTAAATAGAAAGCAAGATGAAATATTCAGTTTGATGTAGAAAAGAAATCCAGAAATTACCATCTGTTTGAGAAAAATATTGCATGCCTCTTTCTAGCTCCTCCTTAAGGACTTCTGTTGAGATTTAAATTCTGAAGAATTTCAGAAATTGGAATAAAAAAACGAATTTATTTCCTACTGTGCATTTGGAAGTGTAAGTGGGAATTTACTATAGGACTGCTCCATCTGTACCCTTTTAACCTAAAATGTGGGTTCCTTTAAAGCAAAAAGATAAGGAAATACAAAAGGAAACAATTACAACAAAATTTCCTAAAATCTACATGGAAACCAAAAAAACTCCCCAAAACCCCACAAAAAACCTATTATCATTAAAAAATATAATGGAGGCAGCATAAGGATTCCAAAAAAAGTTTTATTAATAATTCACTCAAGAAAGAAAACTATTCTTTTAAGTATAAAATCAAATTCAAAAGAAATGTAAGTCACAGACACTATAAATTACAGTATAACAGAATGCAGGTAGTGACCTACTTTAAAAAATTCACAGAAGTCACTTGTATAAGAGGTCAAAGAGAAGCACTTTTTAGTACTTAGAATTTCTTCTGGGTTAAAAAGTGACAGCCCAACAATCACATGTGTAGGATTGCTATAATTATTCTATAAGAGTTCTTGGTACACACAGTCCTGTTAAAGAAAATACAATGGAAAAAATTTTCGAATACTATGAACAATGCATTTTCCCAGAGAAAAAAATTATATAGAGATGATTTTTTTCTGATAAAGAATGAAAGTCCCCACAAACCACAACGTAGCTGAAAGTTTTGGTGATGTTTTTCTCACCTATAAAATCAAAAATTGGCCTAAATCTCAAAGATACTGTTTAATTTTGAAATTCTAAATTTAGTACTCTAATGTTAAGAGGGCTTGAGAAATTCACATTGTTTGTGTTGAAACAGTTTTCAGTAGTATTACTAGTTTAAAAGCTCAACAAGATACAGTGGAGGCTGCAGACACAAGTAGAAGACTATATTACATTAATGCAAAATAAATTATGCTTAATGTCCATATTAATGTGGATTTATTTATAAGAAAAAACCTATTTGAAAATTCATTAATAAAAATCCATTTTTTGCACTGAACTATTAATTTATTCAAAATGAGCCAACTCCCCTTATAAGAATTATCATCCTGCGTAATAGTCATCCAGAAGATGTGCCCTCACTTGGAATTAATTTTGCTTTATGGAAATTCATGCTAAGGGAGCTGGCTGAGTGATTTTTTTTTTCTTGGCAGATGTGTTAGTTGAAAGATCTGCCCAGATGAAGATGTCTGATGACTAGTCAAGAAAAGCAAAGATATGTGGGACTCATAGTCAAAAGTGACTGCAAGTCCTTTGTAAAGACAGTTTTACTCTAACACATAACAAAAGGAAAACATGTTTTTCTGAAGAAAAGAGTTTCTTTCTTTCTCTTTTTTTTTTTAAATCATAAGCATATCCTCAGTGATATACTGTTGAAGAATTTCTAGGACACCATTTCTGCTATCTTAGACTGTCACAAAATCAAGAAAGTATCTTTGGTAATTTAAAAATACAAATCTCTCAGCACTCCATGTTCACTGGAGCACTATTCACAGTGACCAAGATGCAGAGTCAACCTGAATGCCCATCAATGAATCAGTGTAAAGAAATTGTGTTACACACACACACACACACACACACACACACACACACACCATGCAATATTAGTTAGCTATAAAGAGAATTAAATCTTGTCATTTGCAGCTGTGCAAATGAGCCTGGAGGGCATTATGTTAAGTGATAAGTCAGGCACAAAAAGATAAGTATCAAATGTTCTCATATATGTGGAAGCTAAAATGGTAGATGTTCTAGAAGAGTAGAACTGTGGTTGCTGGAGGCTGGTCAGGGTGTGAGGCGGGGGATAGAGAAAGGTTTGCAAATGGGAACAAAATTATAGTTAGGTAGGAGCAATAAGTTCTAGTGTCCTATAGCAGAGTAGAGTGATGACAGTTCACAGACATATGCTGCTAGAAGAGAGGAATTTGAATGTTCCCAATCCCAAGAAATGATAAATGTGAAATACCAGCTCTATCCCTTAAACAATACCCACAACAAACAATTATTGTGTACCAATTTAAAAATAAATGTTAAAAAATAAAAATACCAATCCCTCTGAAGGTACAGCCCCTTGATCTACGTGTGTGCCACGTTTCATGTACTGAGTTTCTAGTGCTGAGTCACAGATGCACCCTCCATAAGGCCAAAGAATATTTATTTACTTCCCTACCATTAAAGCACTTGAAAAATTATAATAAATCCTGCCTCTTTACTGCACTTAGACAGGTTTGGATCTGCTCCATGGTGTTCTTTTATTTTCACAGAAGAGCACTTCCAAACCCTGGCACTGGAGACGATCTATATCTTCCTTCATTTAAAAATCAACTGCATGGGAAGTTAATGTGCACAGCACCTATGATGACATCATGTTAGCTATGTCAAACCACCCTTTAGCAGAAAGCCATCCAATATCCTTCTAGAAACTCCACAATCCTTAAGACAAGGTTCTTATTGAAGAATAAAAAGTAAGATAAGGAATATCCAAATGCAATTAGAATCTAACCAGCAAATTTTCTCATCTCACTCATACTTACCTTTCCCGCGGAACAGCAAACCAGTACTCTGGCTGCTTTCTTCGTTTGCCGTACTGCTGGACCATGGCGGCAGTGTGAGTGGCAAAGGATTTTCTCATTGGTTTTCCCACTTTGATACACAAAAACATGGGTGGGGTCTTGCTCTTTTCTTCTTTTGAAGGAAGAATATCTGAATCACAGATGAATAAAACCTCCCTCAATACTGACAAAATTGGTGACAGTAAACTTCAACATACAAAGAATAGCATACAATCCCTCTTAGTGATGGAAAGTCATAGCATATGGCATGAACACCATTTGGCTACTTCATATTAGATCTAATAAATTTTCCAGACCTCCTTAAGCACAGAGGAAAAAACTTTACATGTTTCAAATTGGTATATAACAAACATGTGCTACATACCGGAAATAAGCATAAAAACCAACTTAACAGCAGATAATGTAGAATTGTGACAATCCACAAGGGTATGTATTAATAAATGATATCAGGACCCGATTTTGCCACAGTGCAATTCAGTTTAGAATTGAAATCTCTTCAAAATCATTTTAAACCCTTTTAGATTCACAAATCTAACATAAAAAGGAAAACAACTTGAAAGATATTTTACAAAATAAACTGCTTTTGAAATAGAAATCTCTTATAGTTCAAGTTCCAAAACATACCATATTTTGTGATTTTTTTCCCTAATCATTGATGCTAATAGTAAGGAAGTACTCGATTGAGAAAACACTACTCTCAAATAATTGTATACATTTGCTATTACAGGGGCAAGTTTTAGAAAGGCAAATTATGCAACAGAACATAAAAATATTAGGAAAAACAGCTTACCTTCAATAGGTACCTGAATTCTCTTTAAAAGCCATAATTGAATTTCAGATTTATTATCCATTTGTGCACCTTGACAGATATTGTCCAGAGTAGAGTCCAAGGATTCTTTTACCATATTTTCTTCAGTATTGGTGTCTAGTTTCAGTGGAAGGGGCTCTCTCTCCTTTACCCATGTTTTATCTGGCTCTTTATTGCTCTCAGTTGTGGGGTCACCAGTCTGGGGAAGAGAACTACTAAGGGTGATGTCTATTCCCACTGGCTCAGTACTTTTGTGGTCACTTAATTCCTTCTTCTGCAAATTTTCAGATAACTGCGACCCTTCTTTATTCTTATTTAGGTAGTACTCAATGAGTTTAACTTTATCTAGATCTTCATGAATGTTCAGTGTGTGTTCCACCTGGCTTTCTGGGGAACCCGACTGCTTGTCCATTTCTGGCATTACATCTTGTTTCTCACAGGCTTCTAAGTCTAGGGCTCCCTTTAGCTCAGCATCACTCTCTACTTTTGAAAAGTTCAGGGCTGACTGTCCCTGCATGTCCATAGCAGAAGTGATTATTTGTGACTTAGCCTTCTTTCGTTTCTCGGGGTCAACCGAAAGGCATTCCTTCGATGGGTCTCTTTTGTCCATTCCACTCTCGGTTTGAGATGAAAGTTCTTCCAAGTCAACAAAGTCATCATCTTCCCCTAAAAGGGAATTTTCTTTGGCTGTAGATTCAAATGCAGTGCGCATGTCAGAAGGTTCCTTGCTGAGCTTAGTAACTACAGGAGATTGACTCAGGGTTGTCGCCTTAGTGGGTTCCAGTTTCTTTAATTTCCCTGACACCGAGCTACCTGAGGGCTTTGTATGTGTGAGTTCTGTTGACTTCTCCAGAGGTCCTGTTGATTTGAAATCTGAAGTCATCGTTCTTTCTCCGTTTTGCTGTCTTTTTTCCCTATTGACGGACTTGAACTTACTGAAGGGGTTGATATCCTTTTCTGAAGCCAGGTCTTCCCATTCTCCAGGCCTGTACAGAGGACAAAGATCCTGAGGTAGGTCACTGTTGGGGGAAAAATGGCGGGTGCACATGGAATGTTAAAAATAAAACCGAAAAACAAAATGGAGGAAAGGAAAAAATTCAACAAAAAATAAAAACACAAACATACCATAAATTAAACTTACATTAAAATGATTTCAGAATAGGAAAAGGAAATCGAGAGACTGATTTCAAAATGAAATGTAAGTCAACTAAAGAAAATGACAAAAGAATGAATCAAGTGATTTTCATACTGTACTAGAAGCACATGAATGGTTTTGGAAGTTATATGTGAACATGTAGATGTTATGCATATGATTTTAAAAAATGAAACAATAACATTTCTGATTTTCATGAAGGAAAAGATGAAGGAGAGGAAATATTTTGGTACCAATAATGATAATTCCATTCAAAGCTTGGCCTTTTTATACAATAATGTAGAAAACAACTACATGAATTCTGAAAGGTGCCTATTTATTTCTGAAAGCTGCTTATTTAAGTGACTGACCTTCAACTACAACTTTAGGTTTCATAACCAGATGCTTCCAGTAAGAAACAAAAAACCCCAACCTATTACTCCCAAAGGAGATACAAAAAGAAACTTCCATTGTTACTGTGAAAAATAATATATAGTATAACTGTGAATATGGCAGTAGATCCATTTTATAGTTTAAGAATATTCCAAAAAGTAAGTTTCATAAAAGCTCTTATTTATAACACTTCAAGTTTCTTAAACATCTCTTTTATAATAATAACACTTTACGTTATGGCAATGGGGTAACTGATTGATCAGCTGTTATGTATAGTCCTGGGATCTTATTATCATTAGATGCGTGGCTGATGTTATTAATTTCCTTAATAACAGATGCTTTACAACCTAGATTTGAATTACACATAAAATTTTTTTAAATGTGGTCTCCTAAGTTCAATATAAGTGGCAGGAAACATACACTTTTAAAATTATGACTAAAAATGTCTTGAGTAGCCCCACATTTCAACTTACCAGTATCAGTAGTGCTGCTGCTGGGTTCAAACAGAGATATAAAAACCCTTTATAAAAGTAACGTTCTCAATTTCAGAAATCATCTTATTTTCCTAAAAGGCCAGATCATTTTCAAGTAACACTTTATTATTCTGGCTCTGAGGTAAAGAATCATGACAATAAAGCAACAAAGTACCAGGCAGTTCTCAAATTACATGAAGATTGTTTCCCCAAAGTTATTTTATAAATCGCTGGCAGGGAATGTCCAGGCTTTTTCTAATACAAAATAAAGGCATATGTATTTGTTAAGCTGTGATAAATGCCTTAGAAAGTATCCTTATTTCATTATTTATTTTAACTCAATAAGCATTCATCGAACCCCTAAGTGTCACATTCTAAAATATGATTGCAACAGAGTCTCTGTGCTACAGGAAGTGACACAAAATGTCCTGATCAACACTACCATCCCAGGAGATATTAAAGACGCTTCAGTTCTAGAATCAAATAAGTTAGTGCATAGCATGATCTCCATGTTGGAACTCAAAATTTAATTTGGCATATTAAAGATTGTAAGAAGTGCTACAAGAAAGAAACCCAGCTCTTCACAGACTTGACTAATAAGCAAATTTTTCTTCCATAAACATTCAAGCCCCTTTCCCACCTCTTCCTTCCCTGTGGCACATGACAGCACATTCAAATGCACTCTGATTAGCCTCCTAAATTACCTTGTCCACCCCCTCTGCTTGTTCTTCTACCTAATCCAAACTGCCAATTCCCTACTTGGGACTAATTTAACCATCTGCTTTTTCTGCACTGCAGCTGCCAAGCACTGCTGGGGCACAGTGTACAATGGTGTCAACTGGCTCAGTTGTTAATTAATGTTTTTCTAGACTCAGCCAGGCATCTAATGATGATCGATGATCCCTTCAGTTGTTCTCTTCCTCATCTCTGTGGCAGCTGGAGTTATAAAATGCCCCCCCACACCTCAAAAATATTAATATAAAACCTGAAAGTGAGACTAGGAAGACTTTATACACTCAAAATCACATGCTGCAGCTAGACAGTTTGTACTCATTTTACAGTTAAACTTGTAGGAAAAATGACATTTTAAGCAATTTTGAATTTTTAAATAATTGATGCAATTCTGAAGATAATAAAAAGCTCATTTATATTGATTGCACGCACATATTCTGTTTTGTTAATTTGTGCAGATGTTGCTCATTAGACTAAACACCTTCTGTATATACCTGCATCTGTGGCAGAAATTAATGGACAACCCTGATATAACTTTAACAAATTAGGAGCCAATTCCTGACTTTCCTTTCTTCCCCCACTCTCAGCATTATCTCTATATTCTAGATCATTAAGCATAATCTCACAGTAAGAAAATCTTTCTGTAAAAATATACCTTTCCTTTGTATTACTAAGCAGAATTTAATATCCTTGGCCGAAGAACAATAGTATTACTCTATTAGGAGCCCTCATCTGGCAAGAAATGTTTCTTTTGATGGCCATCAACTTCCAAACTAAACTATATTTTTACCTCTTTCTTATCTCCTCTTATTGCCAAGAGCCCAATATACACTCCTTCTTTCCAAAACCAGCTCCTTCACTTCCTTTCCTCCTCATCTAAGATTCCAAGGCAGCTGGACATTCACTCACATGGTTTCTTGTGGAATGCTGCATGCACAGTTGTATGTAGTGCCATTTAATCATTAATTCTTGTCCATGTGTCTGTGACATCAGTAGAATGCAGGCTCCTCTAGGGCCCTGACCCACTTGTCTTCATATCCTTGGCACAATAAGGCACACTGAAAGCCTCAATACTTATGCATAGATAACAAGATTCCCATGGAAGAATAAGCAGAGTTTCAGATATAAACTACGAGTTCCAGTAATAACACTCCACACTTATCAAGGTAATTTACTAAGAGTTTGGGTATTTCAATGCATTTAGTTCTATAAGTGAAGAATACTATTGGCTTCAATTTACAGATGAGGAAACTGAGTCATGAGACTGATTAATGTGAGCACGTCGAAGAGCCATAAGTAGCAGAGCCAGGGGAATCCAATGTGGTTCTAGGCTTACTTATCATGCAGTTTGCCTTACCTGCTACACCTCCTAAATTCCTCAATGAATATTTCTGGCCAGAGAATTTAGAAACTCCCTCAGTGTTCACATTCTTAGAGAGTCTTCAGTGGTTTAGGCTTAAAGGGGCTGAAAAGGTCAGATGATAAGAACTGTAGGAGTCTCAGGGAAACAGCTGGTATAAACGCCTAGGGACCTTATGTCTAGGTTAGTTCCCTAGTTACCTCCCTTCTTTGCCTATGAATCTCAGGGACTAATTCCCTTTGTACTGTTAGGACCTGCTGCTGAGGGCCTCTACCTTCTAAAGACTTTTATTGCTGACATTTATAGAGAAACAGACACATTGGAGACAGGACTGTTGAAATCAGATTATTACTGTAATCAATTCTTTGGGCTTTCTTAACCCGTCTTCTTTCTTCATGGGGAGCTTCCCCTCTTTCTAATTTTTAAAAAATAATAAACTCAGTGTTATAAGGCAAAAGTAATCAGGACTAAAATAATATTCATCTACATTTCATAGAAAAAGCAAGAGTATCCCTCTTTCTTCACACCACCTAAGACCGTCTAGCCACAGTGCAGGTGGCTTCAACCTGTCCACTCAAACCCTTCTTCATGCAGGATCCAGGGCAGAAAAGAGCTAGGAAGACTAGCTGTCTGAGAACTTAACTGATGATGAACATAGCTCTTAGCAATCCAACCCAGAAGAAAACATTATTATCTTACTGGTAATCAAACTAAAATTCTTTCAGAGCAATTTCATTTCTTCTTCAATAAATTTATTAAGAACATGCATTGCTTTTCAGAAAAAGCCAAGCAAATATAATTTTTACTGGTATTAGCAATTGTTGACTTTTTGCTTTTCTCCTGTAGCCCTTCTATGTTCAATTTTCTTATATAATTACCTTAATCACTTCCAGTTCTCTTTATTCTATGTAGTGTACACATTTTCTAGCTTTGAAGTCACCTCGGCACAACCCCTTGCTTCTTTGAACCCTCTCACTTCTGCAAATGCACTCCCTTCTGAATTGTACATAATTCTTTCAACACTTCCCTTTTTTTTTTTTTCTGGAAAGGAAAAAAATGGCTCTTACGATGGCAAGGCATCTTTGATCTTCATGTGGGAAATGTCATTATAGAGGGCAATAGAAACCACTTCTTCCATGGGGCAGATGAGGCCGTACTCCTCACACCCATTTTCAATGACCAGGGGATCAGACTTATGAGGGTCAAACATGATGTTGTTAGGAGTGACAATCATGACACCTCCAACCACACCCTGTAGGAGAAAAAGACAGAATTACTTTGGGCAGAAATGTTTCCCACAACCATTCCAGATACTTTAATTAACTCACACTGCCACTCCATTGACTCTGTGGACCACAGTTTCCCATGTGACAATCACATCCCCTCTAGACAAACAGGCTAAAGAAATGCAATGTTGGGTGCTGGGTGGGGAGGCAGAGAAAACAGACTTGCCTCACTGTGGCAATGAACCGAGCCTGGTTTTAGAAGAGTTGCATCAGAACAAATGTGGTGTGATTCTCGTTCAGACATGCATGTCTCAGATTCTAGAGTTCCATGTCTGAAAAATGAGAGGGGTTGTCCCAAGGGCTTTCCTGATCATGAACATGGAGTATTACAATCCACTCAGCAAGTCTTTACTGTATGTCCAGTGTTACAGCAGGAGAATCAGGATCATGGTGCCAAAAAACAATACCAATATTTTTCTCTAAAATGTTTAGAAAGCCCACATCCAGCAAAATTCAACATAAATAGGAATATAAAAATAGCTGTGTGCGTTATGGAAATTAAAAGCCAAAAGCAATAGCTTAAGTCTGACACTTGGCCATATATCATTATAGTAGACCATACTGGCTAGCGAGACAGTATCCAGGAACAGGGGATACAAGTAACTCCCTGTAGGTAAATAATTTTTTGATATTCTTAATGTATCTAGTAATTATCTTTATGAAAATTTTTACACTTTGGGCCTTATTCATTCTTACTTGTAAAAGTTACAAATGCACACTAATAACATATTTTCTGACTATTTGAAACCTGATATAAGTTCTCTCCTATGAGCACAGGATATTAACATAGCCCCTTCTTCAGAGGCTAGTTAAAGACCAACAACCAAAAACCAAAAGCATGACATAGCAGACAGTATTTTTAACATTAGCATTTCCAGCAGAAACACAAGCTGAAAGCTTCTCATTTTTGAGATTAGGTAATAAGTTCTGTACAGGGATTCTCTCTTTTAATTGTGCAACATTCTGTTGGTTAAATTTTATTATTGTTCCTATTTTATAGATAAAAAAAAATGGGAGCTTAGAAATTTTAAATACCTTGCCTGTGGTCTCAGAGCTACTGGATTGTGGAAGTGAAATTTAAATTCAGTGAGTCTGATGCCCCTGTTTGCTGTTAAACATATAGTATACTGTCTCCCTGGCAATTTATAGGTCAAGAACTGAAAGATAAATCAGTTCAAGGTCACATGGAATCACATTTTAACTCAATGATCATATTTCCCTCAATAAAATGCCAGGCACCCAACAGAGGAAAACATATATTTGTCAAATCTTAACCTTAAACTTTGCATAAAATATTTTAATTTCCCCTTCTTTCCAGTAATTTGTAACCTTGTTTGATTTTCCATAGATTCCAAGAAAAAGAAATAAATAACACTGGCATATACCTTTCCATCAGTGAAGTATCGACAATTCATTTTTAGAAATTTCACCACTCCTGGCTCATCTTCTTCAGAAGTAGACGATAAGACTCTTTCAATGGGTTTTAAGGCCTTTCTTGCTAAGTCAGCATCCTAATGAATGCAAAAATTTTCAAAATCAAATAAAAGCATTTTAAAACAAATTACATGTATAAAACAGCACATAAGTTCCCCTATAAGTAAACTGTTTCTGTTTAACTTGAACATAAAAAGGCAAATGTTCATTGTCTTTCAAAAATATCACAAATATATCAATAGGTATCTGAATAAAATGAAGATTTTTAAAAATATATGAACCCCTAAACTGGCTCATTAAGTGTCTTAAAAAATAACCTGAATGGAAGAATTTATAGATTCCTGATTTAAATTCCCTAGAAAAAGAAGGAGTATAAATAATCTGTCTACCTTGTTGGGAGTTTAACTTTATACTTTCACATAAGGCATGCACTTTTACCTTTGAGACCTTATATGTGAACTGATCTGTCTTGGAGAAGATGCATTCTCTGAGCTAATATAATCTTGTGAAAAATAACATTGGATTCTACGACTCACAAAAAATTCTTTCTGATAAAAATGAACTTCAATGTATGACATATACATACAGGCAGTTTATCATATTCTGCATCTGATGATGAAGGAGAGACAGTAGCACCAGGACTAGATGATGATAGCCTTAAAGTACTAGAAGGGAAGTTGGCATCTGGCACAAAAAGGACCTGAGAATGAGAAAAAAGAACTGAGTAAACACCAAAAACTTGTAAACCTCTAGCTAGTATTTAGAGACATCACTCTGCATAGGAGTATGCTCAGTACATGACAAATACCTGGGTAGCTTTCATGGATCTCATAAATAACATGGGGTCTTCTAGACAGATCCATATATGATACTTAGCAATAAGAATATGTACGGTGCCAAAGGCATATAGTAGGTACTGCAGGAGATAAAAAAGGGTGGAGTAAGGTTTTCCAAGCAAGCCATGTGAAGCAAGTGAGGTCTCCAACAAGCAGGGATTAGATGGAAGGGAGGGGAAAGCCTTCCAGGAAGGGAACTAATATAGGTTGGGCATCCTTCACTTGAAATGCTTGGGGTCACAAGTGTTTCTGATTCAGGTTGTTTTTTTTCCCCCATATTTTGGAATATTTGTATAGACTTTACCTGTTAGGAATCCCTAATCTGAAATCCAAAATGTTTCAAATGTACTCGAACAGTTTCTGACTTTGAAGCATTCTGGATTTTGGTATTTGGATTAGGGCTGTTCAACCTGTAGTATAAGGGAATAGAGGAGAGAGAAGCATGGCATGTTTCTAAAAAGAACACCCGTGACAGGTAGAAATGGAACAAGTCCAGGCTAGATGACTCCAAGCAGGACTGAGTGGTAAAGTGGTGAGGTCCTTATATGATAAACTGTACAAACTAATCCATAATCTCAACACTTTCTCTTCCATTGGTGCCTGGGTTATATAAAAATTAAAATATCACAACAAGTAGTATGAAATACCCATCTCCTGTAAAATAGTTTAGTTTATGAAATGCTACTATAATCCTGTCATCTTTTCAGCATATATCAAATATAATCTTAAAATGGTGACCTTCAATGTTATAAAACAGAGTTCAGAGCTAATCTTGTAACAATTGATCTCAGATCAATACTGTTATTTAGTGACTCCCATTCTTCCAATCATTTTAACTTTAGTTATTCAAATCTCACTTCAATCCAGAATAATTTGAGGCCAGAACAAAAAACACATTAATATAAAGGTCAGAATATTTAAATCAAGGTGATGTAAGATGAAGATTGATTACTATGAAAATGTATGCTTCAGAATTACTGAACATTCATTGATATGTGGGCAATAAAACCAGCTTGTGAATTTCTATACAATCAATGCAGAGGAAGGCATCAGGAATTAGCAGAATTCAATTTCCATAAGATAAAAAAAAAAACCCAAAAACAGTTTTTTAGAAGTACAAGTATTCTCCCATTCAGTCTCATTAATAAAAGAATATTCTACATTGAACTATTTGTACTTAATACTCTACTCATCCACTAACAGGAAACACAATGACCAGTACCAGAGGGCTGTTCTTTATAACACCTTCCATATAGAGGTCAATGTCAAATGACAAAGTTCAGAGTTCTTGAAAGTGGTTGACAAAGAACTAAACATATGTGATCTTAGTATACAATTTCTTATTTATCTTTTATAGCAAAACTAGAGGATGAATGGATGGGATTTTTCTTAAGCAATTCTCTATTAATACTAAAATGTTTATTATTTTGCACCTGAATGCTTGAAAAGTATCAGGTAACATATATTGAGATTCTGTTGTCTGACACATTCTCAATGGGATAAGGCCCAGCCTGAACAGCTAACAGCACTGTATATAGAGGTGTCGTGTGAAAGCTGGGAAGCTTACCCAGAGCACATGCTATCTCAACATGAAAGTGGGCCTGGATCACAGACAGAGGTGAGGTTTTCCTACTGCCTCCAGAAAATAACTGTTTGCTCCAACACATAGGCCTATGGGGACTCGAGGTCCTAAAGTCCATTACCATAAAGTAAAGCTGCCATTTTAACCTGGAAAAAAATTTTAAGTATGTGCAGCCAAGGTGTCCTGTGAATGTAAAAACATCTTAAAATGATATCCATAGGGTAAATTTTGAGTGTTCTCAAGATAAACTACTTGGTAAAGTACATTCTTTATACATGTCCTCAAATTTGATATAAGTATCAGAATAAACTTAAGAATATTTTGCAAAATATTTTATGTCTCAGATTTTGTTTTTAAGTTTGTCTCATCTGTTTTTTTTGTCATGAAAGCCACAAAAATTCTAGAGTAAGATTTTAGTTCCAGGTAACCTCCTTTGAGGTCATGGTCACTGACCTAGTTAGACTAGTTTCTTCCTATCTCAAGGTGATCATCAAATTAGTGTTTAGAAGGGAAAGTCTCAAATTTTCTGTAACCAGAACAGATAAAACTGGTTTTGATTTATAAGATCTACTGAGGTGAGAGGTGCCTACCCCTCCAGGCACCAAGATAGAATATTTTAAAATCCTTGAAAGCAAAAGTCCATCTACAGTGTTAAAGTTCCTCAATCTTTCTAACTTTTCCTCAATTCCTTATCTTTGTCAGGAAAAAAAAAAGTTATGAGATAAGACTCAGGACAACTAATAGCACATAACTGTTTAGTTCTATAAGGACTGGCCACTACAGTAAAGACTAAAAAGGGTTTTGAAGGGCTGGGGTTGTAGCTCAGTGGTAGAGTGCTCACCTAGAATGTATGAGGCACTGGGTTCGATCCTCAGCACAACATAAAAATAAAAACTAATTAGAGTTATTGTGTCCAACTACAACTAAAAAAAATAAATAATTTTAAAAAATGGTATCTGAGATTAGTGGTCCAATACCTAACTTCAGAGATTAGGAGACTGAGATCCAAAAAGGGAAGTGACTTGCCAATATAAGGCCAAATGGAAACAAAGCTTTGGGGATCCTATTTCTGATATTTTTACCAGTTATAGGCAGATTAAAACAGTCCTTGAATTCCTATTGGCTACTGGAGCTTCATTTAGTACCAATCAATTATTTTGCTACTGGAACTTCATTTAGTATGAATCGATTATTTTGTTTATGGATATAGTATAAAGAATCACCCTAAATTACTTTACTAAGTTCTGGGAGCTATAATCTTTGGTCTTGGACTGGTAAATACATGCCTAGATTCTCTGCTATGGGTCAGCTATACATTATGTAGCAATACCACAGATTACAAAATAAACCCAAGAATGAAGAGATTAGTATCTATTTTCCTCAAGATGAAAATTTATAACTTTCTTAAAAGTTTTAATGCAGATAGATTCCCCATCCTCCAATTACTGGTACTGGCAGTATACTAATTTCTCCTTTTCATAAGAATATAAATACCTCAAACACTAACTAGCCAAATTGTAGTCTGCTGGTTTCATGTGCTGTCCTTGAAGGACACTGCCTGAATGATGTTTAACTTATAAGTAATATTATTTACCTTGAAAGAATTAAATGTCACTCTGATGTAAAGATATACAAGATGCTCTAAAAAGTCAGCATTGGAACCCAAATGTGGGTTCTTATGAATGAGACTGGATACTTGACCTTAGTTAAGTGCTTTCAATGACTAAGTCATTTGAATCTACTGGCTGACTGTAATTTTAGAGTACAAATACCAGGATATCTTATCATGTAGAAGGCACCATAAAAAATTTACTGCATTAACCTAAAGTGACAAGATCATGCATTTACAATTTCAATCAGTTTAATGAATAAACTACTAAAACTTGGGGAAAAATTGGTGTGGTTTATTTTTGATGATCCTGCCTAATGTCTTTGTCTTTAGTTGCATTGACCATTCTTGTTATGGTATCAAATTGAGAAAAAGATGACAAAAAATGTTGTCTTACTGAAAATAAAACAACAGCTACAATGTACCTCAAAGAAGGTGAATAAATTGAAATTCACTAAATTGAAATTCTGAATTAAGGATAGCTATCTAATATTTAAGAGGGAAAAAAGTTACATGAATTTAGAACTTCTCCTGATGAACTTAATTAATGATAGTGATAAGTGTGCCGATCATTTTCAAAGTATTAGCTTCTGAACAGTTCATAAGTATTAGGATGTTTTCAGAATTCTTGTATCTAAGGAAGATGAAAGATTGAAATGTACATTATCATTGATAATAATAGACTGACACTAACAGTAAAGCATTAAATATTGCAATAAAAGATAAATGCAAAATTTCTGAAGTGATACTCAACAGGAAAGTAATTACCTGGCCTGGAACAATAGTATGTGTGAAAAGTTTATTCAGTTCCACTAATTTATTGGGAGTGATGTTAAACTTCAGTGCTATGGAGTTTAAGGTGTCCTGGCTTCCAGCCTAAAATAACCAAACAAACAAGATTCAATATATAAACCAAAAAAAAAAAAAAAAAATCCTGTGATAAACAGTATTAAATCTGTTCATGATATGAGTAAATAAACAAGCAAAAGTTCTATCCAGAGGTACTAGATAAACAGTGACTATATTCTCAATTCTTACTAAAACCATGCAAAAGCAATCTTAAGTACAATTCATTTCTGAACTCTCTTTCCTCCAGATTTCACTGTCTACTAATAGACGTCTAATTTTACATTGGCATAATGAGATCTAATATGTAGGAAATTCAACTTATGTAAGGAGAAAAGAAAAAAAAAAACACATATGTAATATCCACCCATAGCGGAAGTGGGGCTACTTTCTCTTGTGGTTTTCTGTCCATTTACTTGTCTCTCCATTGTACTACCAGTAACTTGCTAATGGCTGTTGACCCCATGTTCAGCACAGTGCCTGAGACACACAGACGGCACTCTATTGATAAATGAGTACTAAAGATGGCAAGAAACACTGAAAAGATACCAAGAGTTTTTCACTATCATTAAAAGGACAATTTTCCATGGTCAACGAAATTAGTGTTAGTCTTTCAGTCTATGAAACTTGTGACCTATGTTCCAGGTGTACACTTTTCATGCCTTTCATAACAGAGGAGGAATAGTAAGAGAGAGTAGTGAAAAGACAAGAAACAACATAGTAAAAAATGCACCACTCAAAAAAAAAATTGGTTTTCTGCAGTCATGTCAGTCTCCAGGAATGGCCTCCCCATCCAGAGTCACAAGATGAATTTGTGGGAGGTGAATTTTATGACTGTCACTGAATAGTTCCCATTGATAGCCCAGGGTTAAGATGGGTGGCAATCTCTAAGCAACACTGAATCTATCAGGTGGGTTTTAAATTATGGGCAAATTTGAGGTGTCTAAGGAGAGTATGGACTGGCAAGAAGGTAAAGATGCAAAATTCAAATTAAACTCCATTGCCCTCAGAATCAAAACGACCAACACAACGGACCGTCTCAGACTAATAAAAGGTAATAGTTATAAATCACGCTGAAAACTGTGTCAAATCTTTTCAATAAGTTTTTAATTTTTGGTGTGAAAAACTGAAAATCTAAGCAACATGCCCTACATTAACCCTGGGCATAATAATCTCTACTAAAACTAAAGTAAAAATAGTTTTAAAAATATTTTCCCAATATTGGATATTGATCTAATATACTCAGCACAGAGGTTTTCAAGGTTTAGAGCAGGTACAAGATACAGATTGCAAATGCTGACTCTAGAATCAGATGGCTGGATTTGAGTTTTAGATCAGTAATTTGCTGGTTGTACAACTTTTGGACCACTCTGTGTCTGCTTCTCAATCCATCAAATAGAGATAATCATAATATCTGCTTTATAGCACCAGCTTCATGATAAGTGATCAATACAATTGTTTCATATTTTTATGAGTAAAACCTGTAAAAGATCCTGTATGCAGAGGGTTCAAGGAAAGAGAAAATCTTTAGTTATCTGCAACTATCACATAAAGATTAAATGTGCATATAGAATTAGACCACAAAGACACTGATAGGGATGCTTAAAACTAAACCAAAATGCTTGAACATCCACTTCTCGGTATCAATATAAACAATTCAGTAAATGCTAGCATAAAGTCATCTTTTATTTCCAATGACAAGGATAAAAATAACTTGCTAAAATTAATCTCCATAACATACATAATGCATATCTGCATTACTAATTTGATCATTTGTTTATATTTGTTAACTAATTTGGAGGTTGACTTTTACTTTTATTTTATTGTTTAGTATACACTACATAGAGCAACTCCTAATAAATAGTACTTCTTAGTTCTTTGGATAGGCTTGTGAATCAATTGTTGGATACACACAGGTCTTAAGGACTATGGATTTAGAATTAATGTTCTCAATGACAAATAATGTAATAATGTTCAACAGTGCTAGTTCATAATGAATTAAAATAGACCTATCACTGAGTAACCCCTTCACACCAAGCCTTGGATTAATAAGATTCAGCTCCTGGTTTCCAGGAGCTCATGGTGCAGTGAGAGCTGAGTACATCACACTAAGTGTGGGGCTGTGGTAACGGATACATGCCTCACATCATTCACCTATTGATTCAACAATATGGGAGCCTACACCCTGCAAGGTGCCAAGAATATCATACAAAAAGGGGTCTAGTCTCACTTCATAGATATAAGAATTAAAGCATGAAATAGACATTAAAATAACAATCACAGTTAGAAATAATGTTAAAGTGGCATAATTTATGTAAAGAATGTGATTCTATGAGAGAATTAAATGAAGGGATCTGGCCTAGATTGCTGGATGGCCACAGGAGGGAGGAATAAATAGAGAGAGTTAGGGGAACAAAATATCAAGGATAAGGGTCTGGCTTGTACAAATATATGCACCATAGAGCCATTGCTTCTGGAAAAAGGACCAAGCATGGAAGAATAAGTGAGTATTTTGAGTGGGCAACTGCATATATGCTTTGGCTCTCATAAAGGGTGCCTAGAATAGAGACCTACACTTGGTAGGCATTGTCATATTTACAGATAATTCAAGTCATCAGTTTGGCGGTTCTAGCAGAGGACACAGCTACAAGTATGCCTTTAAGGGTGAAAGTAGTCTTCTTCTATTGGGAAATGTTGTCTTCATTAACCCACTTTCAGGTAGGTAACTTGGAATGGGGAGGGAAGGGGACACCTGACTAGCAGCCAGATCAGCCTAAGCAATACTGGCCACCATCTACCCCCAAATCATTGGTTTACATAAATTTTCTCAAGGAGAAAATATGGAGGGAAAAGAAATGAACTAAAATAGGTCCTAAGAAGCTTCATTATTTTACGGGTATACAAGAAGAATATAGCTAAGGGGCAAGATAGAAATCTTCAGAGAGAAACATGTAAATCTAATAGTATTAAGAAACATTCATAGACACTTCTCAGAAGGTGATATACAATCAATCAACAAATATATGAAAAAATGTTCAACCTCTCTAACAATGAGAGAAATGCAAATCAAAACTACTCTAAGATTTCATCTCACTCCAGTCAGAATGGCAACTATTATGAAGACAAATAACTAAGTGTTGGCGAGGATGTGGGGAAAAAGGTACACTCATACATTGCTGGTAGGACTGCAAAATGGTGCAGCCAATATTGAAAGCACTATGGATATTCCTTGAAAAACTGGGAATGGAACCACCTTTTGACCCAGTTATCTCAGTTCTTGGATTATACGCAAAGGACTTAAAAATACCATACTGCAGGGTCACAGTCACATCAATGTATACTGAAGCACAATTCACAATAGCTAAACTGTGGAACCAACCTAGATGCCCTTCAGTAGATGAATGGATAAAAAAAAATGTAGTATATATACACAATGAAATATTACTCAGCAAAAAGAGAATAAAATCATGGCATTTGCAGGTAAATGAATAGAGTTAGAGAAGATAATGCTAAGAGAAGTTAGCCAATTCCAAAAAACCAAATGCCAAATGTTTTCTTTGATATAAGGAGGCTGATTCATAGTGGAGTTGGGAGGGGGAGCACGGGAAGGTTAGATGAACTCTAGATAGGGCAAAGGGGTGGGAGAGGAAGGGAGGGGGCAAGAGGGTAGGAAAGATGGTTGAATGAGATGGGCATCATTACTCTAAGTACATGTATGAAGACATGAATGGTGTGAATACATTTTCCATACAACCAGAGATATGAAAAATTGTGCTCCATATGTGTAATATGAATTATAATGCATTCTGCTGTCATATACAATAAATTAGAATTAAAAAAAAAGAAACATTCATATTCCCCTGTTTATACTTACAGTGTATTCCATGGTGCCGTGGGGCTTCTGAACCACCATCTTCTTCTCTTTTTTATCATGTGTTTTATTTTGATTGTCATCTAAAGAACAAATTATATGTAAATGAAAAATTTCATTGTCAGGATTGAAGATGGACTAAATCTACATTGTATGAAAATCTACTGTTAAATTGAATAAAACCCCAAAAATGATACTAATAGAAAAATGGACTAAGGGCAAAAAAGACCACACTCCAGAAGCATATTATTCATCACTGGAACTCCTGAATAAATGATTAATATTAAATATGTTTAAATAATACAAATATAAACAAGAAGGTCATGCTTTACAATAATAATAGTCTAAATAGTAATGAATAACAATGTCGAACTTAGAGCAAAACCAGTATAATCACTATATAAATAGTGCATAAATCAGTTCAGTCCTTTTAGAAAGTGATTTGGCAATATGTAGCCACAGTTATAAAAATGTTTCTTCTCTCAACCCATAGTCCTTCCTTAATATATCCCAACGGCTGGGCATTGTGACACATGCCTACAATCTCAGTAACTTGTGAGACTGAGTAAGGTTGTAAGTTTGAGGCCAGCCTCAGTAACTCAGCAAGATCCTGTCTCAGAATGAAACATAAAAAGGGCTGGGAATGTAGCTCAGTGGCAAAGTGCCTTGGGTGGTTCAATTCCCAGAACAAAAAATAAATAAATAATTTTTAAAAATCATCCTAAAGACAGAGTCAAAAGAAAAAGCACAGTGTATGTCAAGTATATGGTTATTAAAAATATTTATAAAGATAAAAATTTAGAAAGACCTACACATCTAACAACATTAAGTTGGATCATAGATTTTGCTGTTTTTAAAAATGGTTAACCACTAGCAACTGCATATGACTTAAATTAATTGTTACGGTTAAATACATCTCAGTACATTAATCCAGATATCATAAAACATACAGATATTGCCATGGATAAAAAATTTAAGGACAGCAAGAAGGTAAAACTGAATTAACCAAGAAAAGATGCTCCAACTTGCATATGAGCAGAATGCAAATTAAAACCAGGTATCATTTTCTACTTATTAGGCTGAAAAAAATCAGAAAGCTGGATATTCTTATGCTGGCAGAAACATGAACTGCTACTAAGAATGTAAATTGTTTCAGTCATTCCAGCAAATTAAGCATACACAGTCTGCCTTCGAGTAGCCTATCCCAACAGATACACATCCTTTCCACGAGCAATTCATTTTATACGTGCCATAATGATCTGTTTCATCCCAATGTCTTCTGAGGCAGTGGGAAACTGCAGGGCTGGGGGCAGTGTAAGTAAAATTTATAGCTATGATCTGGGATTCCAGTCAATAATTAGAAACAACAAGCCAGGCGTACACATAGCAGCAAGTTTACATCAAGAGAAACAGAATGGTGGGTATAAAACAGTATTATTTATGTACATCTAAAACAGATGGATGTAAAACAACCACAAACATTTTCCAAGGATATGTAAAAATAAAAGCCTGTCACACTGATCATAACAGAATGACATGGAGTAGGGAGGGGAAATGAGGATAAAGGGGAAATGAATAAAGAAGTAAAAAGGAGCCCAGCCCTGAGCCGTGATGAGAAGTGGAATTAACTCAGCCACTACATCTGAGGTCCCACAAACACACACACACACAAAATACCATTTCATCTATATAATAAATATAGGGCTACTGGGTGAGAACTGAAGGTAACAAAGAATCTGGAGAACAGTTCATTCACATAGGATTTACCTGGCTTTTAACTATCTCCTTTATACTGTTTAAAATTATAAGCCAAGAGAAAAAAAAATAAAGATGCTGCCATAAGAATCCTGTTCGAGTCATTTATACATTCAAATCAGATCCATTCAGAGAACCAGAGACCCTGATAATTCCTCTAGACTAATTTAAAAAAAAAAAAAACTCCCTTCTTTTAAGTGGCCATATCTAAATTGCTTCAGGAAGATGGGACTCAGGATTGTGGCTTCTATATCTCTAGAAAAGAAGATTCTACACAGCCTCACTTCAAAAAACCCAATTACAATATTTTATAAATCTTATGAAAATGTAAAAAACTGGGTTGCCTTGTTCCTGACAGGTAAACAATATAATGTTAACAACACTCTTCCTTTATCTCCTTCTACAGAATCAGAAGGTGGATACCCCAGGCTAAGATTCCAAGATGAATTCTTCCAAAGCTTCCTTTCGCAGTTCACCAATTCATTCCTTTTCACATCATATCCCCATTTTCTCTGTGGCACACTCTGTCCTTCTCACAACATCATAAACAGCTGTCACCTGACGTCCTCCTGCCGTCAGAACAAGCTTTTTATATTCTTTGGTAGGTGCTTCCTATTTCTAGATCCCAAGCTAGGCTTCCTTCTTATCTGCGGCAGCTCCTGGTCCATGCCTTTCCATAAGCTGCATATAGCTATCTCTGGTCCCAGTGGGGAGCACTCTCACAAGCTACCAATTCAGGAGCATTTACCTATGCCCAGCTGCAAAATAAAAATGTGTGCTAGGGGGTTGGGGTTTGGCTCAGTGGTAGAGCCCTTGCCTAGCATGTGTGAGGCACTGGGTTCGATTCTCAGCACCACATATAAATAAATGAAATAAAGGCCAATTGACAACTAAAGAATATTTTAAAAAATGTGTGCTAGTTGAACTTTTCAGGATGAACTTAAATATGTGCACTCGAAATAGTACAAAAATTAATTACCTTCCACTGGCACAGGTGGATAGGAAGAGAAGAATTTCAAAAACACAACATTACAAATAACAAAACAAACAAACAAATGTCCCTATTGAGTCTAAGATTCTGAAATCCTTGAGGTGTATAGACTGTGATACACCCATTTTTGAATGTCTTGAGCCTTGACATACATGGTTGAATGAACTTTCCAATACAGTCAATGAGCCTGACATGTTTGATTGCAGGTTAATACTTGTCACTGAAATAATGTCACACTGGACAAATCATATGCACCTGTCAAAGCCACAAACCAAACACTATGTTTTACAGTTGGCTCAAAAGAAAAAAACAGGAGTAATTGGCAAATCTAAAGATTAAATTTAATTTTCTACATGTTATTATAACACAAGGTAAGGTTTATATTGCTTTTTTTTTTGCAGTGAGTTATAAAGATATCCAACTATGTGTCTCGATGAAGGCAACCCTGTGTGTCTTACCAAGGATGAGGCATGAACCGTCACAGGAACGACTGCTTTGCTGTGCTTCAAGATGGGGCTTCAACTCCAGTGTTTTAGTTAGGTGAGGACCGAAGACATGGACACAATTGTCCCCCAGTGACCCTGACACCTGCACTTCTAGCCTCAGCTTCCTCATAGCCCTTTATACTTACTAAATTCTGACACTTTCCCTTGCTTTCAGGAATTCTGAATCAAATGATGTCAAAGTATCTACTGCCTGAGGGGAAAGCTGGCCAGATGCTCCTTAGGGATTATTCTGAGTAAAGCAACTAAACCTCTCACCTGCCCCACCTGTGAAATGAAGTCCTCAAAGCTGGTTTTGCCCTCAGTATTTCTAATAAGGAAGTACTTGTGACAAAATTGACGAAAACCCTCGAGGAACAAAACACAGGCCCTTCAGCCTAGCCTGTCTTTTTCTGCATACATCCTAGAGGTGGGAACTGGAGTGGGGAGTAGGAACAGGCTCTCTGCCTTGACCTCAAACCATGTGGGCCTTGGTGTCCTGCCACTTCCCTTCCCACCCTGTAAGAGAGCCCGGAATGTCCAGAACATGAGGCTGTTGGCTCCTGCATTTGAGAAGATGTCAGATAAAAGTTTACTGAAAGGAAACTTTTTCTCTCTGGGTAGTGGGGCTAAAGGAAGGAGATCCAGAAGTGCCTCTGGGGCAGGGGCACAGAGACAGGTTCAGGAGGGATCATTTGCAGTGGTGACCTGTGAAGTCTCGGATGATACTATGACTACAAAGAGAATACATTTTTTGGAGAAGGTCTGAGGCTTGAGAATAGCATCTAAAGAAAGCTTAGATTTGGTGAATAAAAAGAAGTGAAACTGGGGCTAGGTTGTGGCTCAGCAGTAGAGCACTGGCCTAGCACATGTGAGGAACTGGGTTCGATCCTCAGCACCACATACACATAAATAAAAGAAAGTTATTGTGTCCATCTACAACTAAAGTAAAATATATATTTTAAAAAGTGAAACTAATAAAAGAGAAAAGCAATTTTTGGGATGGGAGAGTGAGTACAGTATCACATAGGCCATGGGTGAAGGGAGGAAGGGAAGGGAGGTGTTCTCTACACTGTCAAATGCTGCACAGAGGCTGAGAGGTGGAAATCTGGGAACAGATAACTGGAGGTCACACAGATCTGCTGAAAGTGGAGGAAACCCCTGAGAGGGACGACAGCAGGGGTAAGGTCATCTGCTAAAATGTAATGGGGTAAAGACAGGATTGGGGAGCAAAAGGAATTAGAAGTTGGGAGAGCTATTATGGCAAGAATAAGGATGTGATCATTTGAACATGGAGAACGAATACAATAAGGGTTCCTCCCCAGGGTGGGGTCTCACCAGGTGACAGGCCATATGAGAAGTAAGTAGATAAACTGCTGAAATGTCACCAGGAGATTTTTTGATGGATGCAAAGAGGAGGGCAGCTGAGACTCAACCAGTGGCCGAGGAGGGTTAGTGAGAGGCTGGAGGAGTTAGAACGGCAAGATGAATGAGTTTCCTATTGCTGCTGTAACAAAATACCACAAACTTAGTGGTTCAAAATTAAAAATAAAATCAGAGGTACTGTCTTACAGTTTCACAGGTTAGACACTGTTTTCCTTCTGGAGCTTCTAGGGGAGGATGAGCTTTCTTGTGTTCTCTAACTTCTGTAAGTGATTTTTTTAAAAAAAATATTATTACTATTTTAATCAAGATCCTTTTCTCCATCTGCAAAGCCGGCAGCACTGGCTGAGTTATACTTATGCTGACATTTCTCTAGTTAACTCTCCTCTGCCTCCTCCTATCAGTATTAAGATCACTTGTGATGACTCCAAGGCAACCTCATTAATCCAGGCAGATCTACTTAAGACCAGTTGATTAACCTTAATTCCACCTATAACCTTAATTTACCATTGTCATATAATCTAACAGATTTTGGGTAACAGGATATAGATATCTTGGGGGCTGTTTTTCTGCCTACACAGATGGAGAACAGATTATGGAAAAACACAAGAAAGGAAGTTGAAATTCATAAAGGGGATTTTTGAGGATTCATAGTTTTTCAGATGTGGCCAATGCATACACTAGAGGGAAAGGTGGGGAGCATTAAAGGATGTGGTACTGGGTAGAGGTTCTGGTTTTGAGAAAAACAGGCAATGAGTAAATACAATGTACATCCAACCTAAGCATCTGTGTCACAGCCACTAGGAACCAGGTGAAGTCAGGATAGTGGACATTAATTATTATTGTATTTGAAAACACAAGCAAAAAAGATAGCTGTGAATTTCTTTCTTGGTTCTCGATTCCATAATTTCTACAGAGACATAGGAAGGAAGGGTAGACAAAAAAGTATGTAGCTTTTAAATTTTTTTTCTGTTTTTATTAATTATATGAACAATCAAAAAAAGAACTTTGGAAAATTATCAGGTCTTCCAATTTATTAGGAATTGTTCTGTTCTGATCTTATACTTACTTAGTATGTGTGTGTATTTGTGTGTCCCCTTTTCTCTTTGAATAATCCATCTCTCCCTACCATCTTTCTCTATCACAGAACCATCTGACCAGGGTTCAGGAGGCTCACAACACAGGGCCCTCCACACCTCGTTGTCTAAAGAGGGAAGATGGTTTCCATGGCATCCAAATAAGGGAAAATTAGGCAAAATTGTCTGTGTCTATCCTGTTCATTTATGAACAGGAGAATCTGTTTCCAATGACAGGCCTCTACCTATACTGGAAATTTATGCTTTCAGCTATGACAGTTTGGTGACATTAACCAGAAAATCAGCTCATATGCCATCTCCTTTGTGCCACCAAACATCTTTCTGATTACTCTTTGGCTTAGGGGTCCAAATGAGCTGAGTTCAATGTGTGAATGCATTTCTGTAGTTGTGTGATGTTAAGCAAGTTATTTGGAGTCTTTGTGCCTCAATTTCTTCATCTGTAAAATATAGAGCTATCTTATATTGTTGAGAAAATTAGAAGATGAACACAGTGAAAATCTCAGAGCCTGGTGGAGAGTAAGTGCTTCATAAACATTATTATCATTAATAACAATCCCCTCATTGTAAATATCTATTTGAACAGAATTGTGTGTTGAAAGAATTATGACATATCAGCAAAAAGGTTTTATTCCAAAAATGCAGCAGTAATAGACTATTGATATAGATTATTGTAAATTTCTTAAAGGAGAAAAACCTTATTTGATCACTTTGATACATGCCAAAAAAGCATTTGATAAAATTAAACCACCACATCATATTTTTAAATGAGCAGAATGAAAACAACAATAAAAAAACTCCAAGTACTAGAAAACGAAAAATAGAATGAACTTCCTTAACACGATGGTGAATTTTTAGTTATTCCTTGATAGTCGTTAGCAATATCCTTCTCAGAAAGTAATGAAACCCTAAAGAGAAGATATCAAAAGCAATTTCCTAGCTGGGCACAGTGGCCCATGCCTGTAATCCCAGTGGCTTGGGAGGCAGAGGCAGGAGGATGATGAGTTCAAAACCAGCCTCAACAAAGGTGAGGCATTAAACAACTCAGTGAGACCCTGTCTCTAAATAAAATACAAAATAGATCTGGGGATGTGGCTCAGCGGTCGAGAGCCCAAGTTCAATCTCCAATACCAAAAAAAAAAAAAAAAAAAGCAATTTCTTCACAGGAATGAAAACTGAATAACTCTATGACATCACCTCCAGGTCTGCAGTAGCTGTCTGATTACTAAGTTCTGCCTAAACAAAAAAGTTTCTGTGAGGCCCTTGCCCTCCAGCTCTATAGAAGAGATTCCACGGGTGCAGGGGGAGAACTCTCCCCAAGCACTGGCAAGCTCCACCTCACTTCTTTTGCTCTCGGGTTGTGCTGTGGAAGACAAGGGCCTAAGAGCATTCCTGTGAAGCTCTTAAGGCTTTCCGGACATGGTATCTACAATCCCACCAAATTCAATATAGAGGCTAGCCTAACATCATGTGAGGCCAAGTCAGAAGTATTTAAAGTCATAAAGCAAAATCCGTAATGGAGATAAATTCAGAGACACCATAAACACCATGGAGACAGCTTGGAAACCCCAAAGAGAAAGAGGCAATCCCCGCCCCTCATAGGAAGGGCACTTTTCACAACATTGTGAGGCAACAACTGGAACTGTTGATTATTAAATTATTAATTATTAAATGAGGTTGGGTGAACATTGGCTATAATTTGGAGAAAAACATTTCAGGGACCTGAGTGTTTGTAAACGGTCTCTTAAGAAATAAAGCCCTCCTAAAGTTCTTATATCAGAAACCAAAAACAAATATTAATAAAATAATAATAAAATAACAAGCCATGGGTGTGACTCAGTAGGAGAATGCCCGCCTAGCATGCACATGGCCCTGAGTTCTATCCCTAGCACTGCCAAAAAAAAAAAAAAAAGTAAAACACTAACCAGTATCAAGATAAGAATTTGTACTTTCATAGTTTATACTTGGCTTTGCCCTGAAATATCCATTTAAAGCAACAGATAAAAGAGTTTTAAATACTGAAAAGAAAGAAATAAAAACTTTATTATTAGTAGATGAATTGTCTACCAGAAGAACCAATATTATTATAAAAATGTCAAAAATTCATAAAACTTGCTCATTAAAGAGGTCAGATATGATTCTTTTTAATGTGATGGAAGTCTCATGCATAGTGGTATTCAACTATAAGATATCAAGGGATAAATACAATTAACTTTCTCTCTATACACACACACACACACACACACATCATGTATATGTATAAAATTAAAAAGCCTGCTGGTTACAGTGGTGCACACCTGTAATCCCAGCAGCACCAAAGGCTGAGACAGGAGGATTGCAAGTTCAAAGCCAGTCTCAGAAACTTGCTAGGCCCTAAGCAACTTGGTGAGACCCTGTCTCAAAATAACAACAACAAAAATATTGGGCTGGGGATGTGCTTTAGTAGTTGAGTTCCCCTGGGTTCAATCCCAGTACCAAAAATAAAAATAAAAATAAAAAGCTTTATTGAGGTATATAAGTGGAAGCTTGGGTAAAGGCAGAGACATAATGCTCTTATACAGGAAATCTCATCTTATAAAATTTCATTTTCTCTTCAAATCAATGTTTATATTAAATGTCATTTAAAAAAATAAAATTGTTTTGGTGAAGGTACACTTGCCAAATTGACAACCAGGTTTATCTAGAAGCATATATACATATGACTATCCAAAATTATGTTTAAAAGAGAAATGATGGTAGGAACATTCTACTGATGCAAAAGCCACAACAAGAAAAACATTGCAGCAACATGACTAAAAAACAAGAATTAAGGTAAAACAAAAGAACCATTATAAATCAGTGAGAAAAAAATTGGCTTTTCCTATAAAACCCTGTAACTTCAGGTTAGTGGGCTGGCTCGTTATTGAGCAAATAGCAAAAGCATTGAAGCCTGACCCTTAATCACCATGCAAACTTGTGTAAGTGACTTTACTTCATTGAAGACAATTTCCTAGTGTATAAAATGGGGATGGTATTGGACTCCCACAAAGGGTTACTATAAGAAATAGATGAGCCAATTCAGGAAAAGGAATTTGCACTGAGAGAAGCAAGGACTCAAAGAACATTAAAGATTATTATTAAATGGGATTAGGTAAACATTGGCTGAGATTTGCGAAAATTTCTATCACTCTCGAATCCATGCAGATAGATTCAGGATTTAATAAAGAGTCCCAGCTACTCAGAAAACTGAGGCAGGGGGATCACTTGAGCCTAGGAGATTGGGGTCAGCCTGGGCAACAGAATGAGATTCTGATTCCTTTAAAAGATTTAAAAATAAAAAATAAAGTTACAAATAACTTTGAAGAAAACTTACTTGCTTAAAGAAATAATTTGGTCTTTACTGGTGACACACACTTCTTAATTACTGGCTTGAATGTAAAAAGCACAATTAAAATGTTCAATGCTGTTGTTTAGCATCTTAAGAGTACCTTCTGGAAAATCTAAGTCACAAACTGTTACAGTGGGAAAAAAATGTGTCAAGGAAGAAATAATTCTTTATTTTATCCTCTGACAGATGTCAGGGAGTATGTGACACTTCCCTTCCTCCAAGCATGTCACAAGAAATATGTTTTAAAAATTTGTTAGTAGTATTTGATATTATTTAATATTGTTAATATTTTACTAACATGAGTATGTCATAACCAAAACTCTATAATGCATGTGCCTCAAGGGCAGGGAAGTTGTCTACTTCAGGAAATGCTTCACCTTAGAATTTAATAGGACCTGCACGGAGTAGGCCTCACGTACATGTGGAATGAATGACTAATCCAGGTGACTGTGAACTGAGTAAAGGAAGACACAGGTGACTTTTGATTGTTTGGTCAGCATTCGGTTTATATCACCCATAAAAATCAGTGGGCATTTGGAGTGTAACTACATATGTGCCCAGGTCTAATAATCAATCCCAGCAGTAGTAAGGGTGGTAGTTAATCCCCTGAAGTTTCAGTCTATTCATTCAAATTATAGCTCAGGGGTAAAATAAACTCTATAATTACTTTATTCTTCTGTATTAAGAAATAACAGTGTTCCTGGGAAAATTGAGGAGACACTAAAGTTTTATTTAATTTTGACCTTATTTTACTCCCAGAGTTGATCTGGGATTTTCATGCAGAAGAGAGTAGGTATGAATCCCTGCTCCATGCTGACCCATCATGGACTTTGGCAAACAACTCAGCTTCTCAGCACTTGTAAAAACAGGCTATTACTTCCTGTAGTAGACCACGGTGAGTCGTAAGTTAAATAATGAAATAAGGCATCTCGTCCATAGGGAATACTCCTCCAAAATAGGTTCTTTCTGCTCTTCCCCATGAGGTTGCTTCTCCCCACTTTCCTACTCTTTCGCACCTTTCAAAAGCTCATTTCTTTTTTATAAATGAAACAAGGACTCAATTTGTAAATTTATACTTTAGAAGAAAATATAAAAAGCCAATTCTACCTAAATCAAAACTATGCAGAATCATGGTCTTAGTTCATTTGGGCTGCTATAAGCATATCAGAAAATGGTATTTTATAAAATATAAAATATCATAAACAACAAATATTTATTTCTCATAGTTTTGGAGACTGGAAAGTCCAAGATCAAGGTGCTGACAAATTTAGAGTCTGGTAAAAATCCTCTCCTGGTTCAGAGATGGCACATGCTCACTGTGTCCTGGCATGGTGGAAGGGACAATGAGGTCTTATTCATAAGGGTTTCACTTTCAGGATATAATGACCTCCCCAAAAACCTCACCACCTAATATCATTACCTTGGGGATGATGATTTCAGTAGACGAATTGGGGGTGGTATACAAATTCAGACCATAGCAATCATTTTTAAATACAGATGAACAAAAAGAAGAAAATACCTCCGTTCAGAGAACCAGTGTTTATTTTCTGGTAAATATACTTCCAGCAGCTCTCCAGACTCCATTGTAAATGTAGGTAGGTAAGTTTTTAAAATAAAATTGTAATGATGATCTATAAATATGGCCAATCTACTTTTCTATTATAATAATGTTTTGTGAAGAACTTACATGTCATTAAGTATTTTCCTACATCATTTTAAGATGACACATTGTAATCTACTCTGTCATTTGTCATTTTTATTATCCTGCTACTTTTTTTTAAAAAATGTAATGATGGTCATTGTAGTTAAATCTTCTAATATGCTCAACAATAAGGAAACAAAAAAAATTGTTTCCTTAGGTGAACTTCTGCAGGCAAAATTGTAGGGTCAACGGATATGCAAAAAGTACCACTCTTGATAAAAATGACCAAACTGCCCTCCAAAAAGATTCAGCCACATTATTCTCCCATCATCAATATCTTTGTAGTTCGAATATTTATGTTCCCCAAATTCACATGTTCAAATCCTCCTGGTCAAGGACATGGTAATAGGAGATGGAAAGTTTGTGAGGTGATTAGTTCAGACAGAACTCTCATAAATGAGATTAGTGTCCTTATCAGAGAACCCCAAGAGAGACCTCTTGCCACTTCCCCATGTGAGGTGACAACAAGACTAAAATGGCAGACTATGAGGAAATGGGCTCACACCAGGCTCTGAATTTGCCAGTGCCTTAATCTTGAAATTTCTAGCCTCCAGAATATGAGATCTATCTGTGGTTTATAAGCCACCCAGTCTATGATATTTTGCTATAGCAGCCAAACAGACTAAGACAGAGTCAGGTGTTTTATTTTTCCATGTACTCTGCTCTGATCATTTCTAATTTGATTTTACAACACTTAAAAATCACTGGTCATAAGCTGTTGTCCAACATTTTGGGGTATTCTGTTGCAGTGAAATTTTTCATAATACAAGTTATGGTAAGCACAATACAGGAATCAGGGAATGACACTTGCATGATGCAGACCATTTTGCTTATAATGGGACTAATCCCAGCTCAAGACCATTCAGAGTGGAGCAGGGCTTTTAAGACATTCAGTCATCACACTCCTGTTTCAACAATGACAAGAACAGGTTACAATATACTGTGTTAATGGGAGTTCTGGGACTGTGAAACGACAGGGGTAGGGACTGCAAAGGAGTTTCCTTGAGCCAAAGTCAGCATGATCACAGCTAGGTTTGCTCAGGGATGCTTATTTCACAGCTACTTCCTTGTAGGCATCCATACCCCCTTGTTTGTATAAAAATGTAACTTTAGCCTCTAAATCCCTTTTTCCCTTCAGAACAATTTTTCTATAGAACAAGGATACCACACTGTTGATATTTTGAGCTTTTTTTAAAATTTATTTTTTTCATAGTTGTAGATGGACAGTATGCCTTTATTTGTTTAGCTTTTTATGTGGTGCTAAGGATGGAACGAACCCAGTGCCTCAAACATGCTAGGCAAGCGCTCTGCCACTGAGCCCCAGACCCAGCATGATATTTTGAACTTTTTAACATAGGGCAGTTTTTGCAAACAGATAGATGGAAACACCAAGAGTGATGATGTTGAAAACAGTACCTGCAAGAAGAAAAAGCAACAATAGGCCACTGAAGCCCAAGAGAGGTCCAGAATCCCCTGCTGAAGACTTCAGTAACTTATAAGTATCACGGAATAGAAACTTTACTTTTCTCCCTGGGTCTGCTCATTAACTGCTTGGAATATGGAATGAAGAAATTGGTTACAACATATTTATAAAGACTGTGGAGCAGGAGAGTATGCCATGTGGTAATGGGATATGGAAAACTCAATTTCCTCGTATTCAAGATTCTTACTTTTTGCTTTCTTTCCACTCTTATTTCTTAAAATTTTCTAATTATCAATCTGAGAATTGTTAAAAAAAAAAGTAAATTGCCACATAAATGGGAGGTGTTAGATCTTGGGTTTTAAGAATTATGATGCCTTTTTACATTCATGCACATGAGCATATTACAATGGTTATGTATGTGAAATTTTATGTATTTAATTTTATTCGTGTTTTTTAATTGTACATTTAATTAAATGCAAAGCTAATCACTAATTCATGACGTTTTCATCTTTAAGGCCTAGATTTTGACATGTCACAGATAATCTCTCTCCCTCCCAGTAAATTTGTTTCGGGAAATCTATGACACAACAGGTACATTTCCTGGGGTTTCATTTGTCTAAGAATGTCTTGTCTTTAAGCCTGAAAAACAACTTTCACTTACAGCTTTGAACTAGATGTCATGGCCCTTGTGTTCTCTGCCTAACTCCTCCTTTACTCCTCTATAAGTAACTTTTTCAAGACTTATTTTTTATTTATTTTTTACTACTTATCTATGATCTATAAATATTTGCTACTGTGTACCCAAGCACTGAGTTTTAATTCTACCCTAAATATGGTGAGCTCTTTTAATTCCTATACTCAGGCATAAATTTCAGCTCCTGAAAGCATTCTCCTTGTCTCACACAAAACTTTAATTAAATGTCACAAAAACTTTAATATGATTTCCTTGATGGTCCCACGAAGCACAGGGCTGATTTTTTCCATCCAAATAATTTCAACTTATTTTAAACCCAAATCCCTTAAACCCATCCTGCTTGAATAGAAAAATATTAGTTAGGATTGGTGTTTTTGTTTTATTTTTGGTTTTGGTCCTGGAGACTGAACCCAGGACCTCCGGATGGCAAGCACAATTCTACCACGGAGCCACACTCAGCCCCCTCATTAGGTTCTTTTCACATGACAGTTCTTTTTAATCCTGCATTCTTTGATTCTTTGAGCTCTGAAGTCCCAGAATAATCATTACTTCTGAATAGAAGAGCAATATCATTCTATATTTATGGCTTGACCTATTTGTGTTTAGAAATTAATTTATCAAAATAACATAATCTTGGCTTTCTTAACTTGATATATGAAACAAAAGGCAAATGATGGATGTAAACTTTTCACATGTATGGATTTTAGAAATCCTTAGAAAAAGTAGTTTGTGTATGGAAATGTGTCAAGGTTGCCACTGTGGAAGATAACTTAGTAGTTGTTTACGTTCATTTTGTCATGGACACCAAAAATCTATAGAAGAGAAAACAGAAGATTCCATTTGTTTTTTTACTGTCTCTGTTTTTCTTGTCAAGGTTCTTTTGAATTCAGGAAGAAAAGCAGATTTGAGATGATTAATACAGACAATACAGATTAGTTATCGCAGATTTGAGATGATTAATACAGACAATACAGATTAGTTATCAACAAGTTAAATTCATTATGCATCCTGCAAACTTCTCCTTAAACAAATATTTGACCGTGTTAATCACAAAACTGTCCTTTGTGTTTGATATAATGTCTTCCCAAGTACAATTCTCCTAAAATTCCTACTATACTCTCCAGGATTCTTGGCATTATCCTTTTTATATTAATATATTACATAATCATAATATATTTTATTCCAATAGAGCTTGCTTCCCTCATTTATAAAATTCCTCCATCTCTTTGGAATCTTACATCTTCATAACTATGTTTCAGATGAAGAACTTACCTACAGTGAAATATCATATGCATTTGTAACATTCTATCCCTATTCCATGTTCTTAGAAGCACAGAAGTATACTATTCTAAGATTCAGGAATAAGCATTTGTTTAATATAAAAGTTTCTTGGCATATAATTTTCATGCTACTTCCATATGTTTTGTTGTTGTAACAGTTGAGTTTATCTTTTGATACATTTAGGAATATTCTAATATACTTGTATCACATTCAACTTAATAGCTACTTTTGAAAAATTTATTATGATAAGTTGTTATTGAACAATTCTTATTCTTTAAGAATTGTTGAATAAATGAAAAAAGGAGTCCTATACATGAACAAATACAAATGAAAGCATGGAAGTGCTGAGTTCACTTGTTCCAGAAGCTTTTTTTTTTTTTTTTTTTTGATGCCTACTGTGTGTCAAGCACCATGAAAGAAAGGTTCTGGATCTAGATCGATCTGATGTCATCTGCCTCAGTGTAATTACTTCACTTCCTTTTCCCTAGTCCGCTCTCAAAACTGAAACAAAACATTTATAGCATCAGCATCATGTTGTTATAATGAGGCGATTCCAGTGACTCTATCTTTCCACACCATTCTTTATCAGTATCTTAACTTCTTTGTTCTAGTGTCAAGAGAGAGCAATGAGTTATGGCCTAAGGCTTAAGTGAGGCACAGATAAATCTAATTCAACAAGTTAAAACATAACTTTTGTCAAGACAGACTTCTTTAGATCAGGCAGGTAATATCATAGAGGTAGACTGGATACCTACAAAAAGTAATCACCCTCTTATATCTCACTCACAGAACTTTCTCTAATGTTCTTTTTGCAAAGCCCTTGCTTTTACTCTATTATATTATTCAGTTCTCTGTATTTTATGATTATTAACATTTAAAATAATTATAAAATATTTAATATGCAAAAAGAAAACAAACTCCCTTGGAACTTCTGTACTCAGAGAAAACTACTATCAATGTTTTGTTATGTATCCTACTCTTTTTAAATATACACATTATCATTTGTTGTCCATGAACTTCTTGTTTTGACTCTCTGTGTGTTCCGTGGAGCACTTTATTTACAGATATGAATTCACCTAACACCTGCAATTTATAGGTCTTTCAACTGCAATCTAGACCCCTCTAGACAAATCCACTTGGTACCTCAAAAACAGCTTCAAACACAAATTCATCATCCTCCTTCCTCCTCCTTGAGTTTCCTAATTTGTTAGTTCTTGACTCTCGCTCACTTAACTGCACAGCACACACTGCTATTTCCCTAAGAAAAACCTGTCCTCAGTGGGCCCAGTCTCTGCCCCCCTTCCATCTGCCTTCTCAGCTCAGATTCATCAGAGAGAATAGAGTCCTCCAGCTCTCCACTAATGACAAAGTGAAGTCTACATCCTTGGCAGGCAACCGATCTTCCCATTTTCATGTCTCTTCTCCTCCCTAGACTACAGCCACCAAAAGCTGCAGTCAATTGGAACCAGAGTGACCTTTAACTTGAGGTCTGATGCTCCACCTAGTGGTACAGAATGATATCCTGAGATAGGAATCTAAGCCATAAGCCTGGGTCAGATGCTGTGAGGTCAAGCAAACCTGCTAAGACCTGAGTTTGTCATCTGCAGGCAGATATGGAAAGGGCCAAGAAGCCCTGGAATTCAGTGGCCCAGACAGAGGTTTGATCTAAGCACTCTACACTCATGAGGAAAAGTCCCAAACCTCCAAACCAGTTGTTCTTGTCATTCCTGAGAGAAGAGGACATGCTCTAATGGCATCTCCTTATTAATTGCTGCCAAATAAAATCACACCATTTTGGCTGATGACTACATTGTTACCTATATCTTTCAGAATGTTCATAAAACATAAACAAATAAAAACAGGTATTGCTCTTCTATGAACTTATTCTTCTACTCAATGCACATTTAAAGAGCACCTGCAGATACTACAAGGCCCGAGTCACTCTAGCCTGCAAACACAGAATCAGACAAATCCATGGGGAAAAAGTGGAAATCTAAGCTGGACAGGGACAGAGAGGGCTTCCCAGACGCACAGGTGACTGAGCCATGATTCTGTCAGTCAGGTAGAGTTAGTCAGGTAAAGACAAAGGTATTGTTTAAGTCTCAGTGATATTATAACAGTATACCACATTAAAAAACTATTCTAACACAGCAAGAAATCATGGGCAAAACAAGATGTAGAAGGCAATTTTTATTCATTCTTTTCCTCTTGTTGGATATAAGGGATAATATCAATTTAATTTTAAGAGGAAGTTTATTAATTCTATAGGAGTCTCCTTCAATATGTTGACAGTTTATATAGTATATTCACAGGTTGAGATTAAAAGCACCCATTTAGCTGAGTTTTATTTCACATAATCATCTTGGCCCACTGTAATGCTGCAAACCACATGCTCTTAGCTGCAAATTTTTCATCTATCCCTATCAGAACAAAGACAGCAATGCAGCACTTATTACTACCTTGATGGCAGTACATTTTATCTTTGAGTAGCACAGTAAGAAAGTCACATGAAGCATAGATACTGTTATTCTGGTATTAATGGGGACCAAGTGGATGGCCCTCTGGAACAAGCTCCCTTACTCTTCTATAAGACATGTCTTATATGCTGCATTTGTAATGTGTTCTCAGATGCCTCCTACAGTTTTCTTCCCCTTTGCCTACTAATTTGAGCATGCTGTAACCTGTATGCCATAACAAGTTCTGACTCTGGGTACCCTTTCTTTGCATTCTCTTTGGAAACTATTCCATGCTTACATATGACAAAACAATAGAGGAAGCTGAATGATTTGAGTAAAGATAAATATGCCGTCATTGCTTATGCAGTTTCAAATGTAACAGCTATTCTGAGAAACTATATAACACTGTGGACTTTTTCTAAGCTTCCCTTTAACTAAAATGCCCAGGCATTTTTTTTCAATTGACAAATATTAAGTCATATGTCCTCCCTATTCTCTTGTTTAACTGATGTCAAAAATTGCAGGTGCTTCTTTCATGGATATGCCTATACACATTAAGAAAAATAATAAACATTTCTCCTACAGGGAGAATAACCACTCATTAGATAAATGTTTCTTAGCATATGATATGTATTAGGCACTATGCTAGATGCTAGGAATGCAAAGTTGAATGAAACATAACATTATTTCATTACTATTCATTTATATAAGATGTTACATATATAAAGAAGAGCCTGAGGCATGTGGTAGCTGCTCATAAATGGATATTATTGTTATGATGATTCACTTATAAATTAGTCTTCTAAAAACAATTATAGATTTTTAAAATGAAAATACTGCAGTAGAGCTACCAATACTTACCAATACTATAATATCTCTTCAGTTCTGTACGTCTGATTTCTTTTAACTGGTTATTTTTTCTTTTTTTCTTCTCATCAGTAACATACTCTTCTTCTACAGCAATGTTGCACTTGTCTGGTTCCAAAATGACTGCATTAGCATCTTCTTTCCCTGGATGTGTCCTTGTGGCTACAGCTGAGGCTGTCTCCGCATTTTGTTTGGCTTGCTTTTTCTTTTTCAATCTAAGAATAAGGGGGAAATAAGGGGAAAACAATGGAGACATGATTTGCTAGAAGGAATCCTATTAATTTCATGTTGTCAAGCTTTGAAAACTAATTAACTAATGCAGAAAACACATTCCTTATAATATTCTTTTTTTTAAAGAGAGAGAGAGAATTTTTTAATATTTATTTTTTAGTTTTCGGTGGATACAACATCTTTATTTTTTATATGGTGCTGAGGATCGAACCCAGCGCCCCGTGATGCCAGGTGAGCGTGTTACCACTTGAGCCACATCCCCAGCCTGTAATATTCTTAATTACATTTTCTTGGTTTCAAAATTTTCTCATCATTTATGTCGTCTTATGTGGAGGCCTATAGACCTTCCTCAATTATATCCACAATATATGATAAAAGTGTCAGGGCTGGGGTTGTAGCTCAGTAGCAGAGCGTATACCTAGCATGTGTGAGGCACTGGGTTTGATTCTCAGCAACACATGTAAATACACAAATAAAATAAAAAGTTCCAACAACCACTAATAAAAATATTTTTAAAAAGAGTATCAGTAATCTCCTAGGCCTTAGGAAAAATGAGATTCTCTATAGGCTACTAAATGTTGAGTAATCTTTTTTTAAACAAGATATATAGTACCCTTACTATAATGCCATATTTGGTGTGTTATATTTTTTAAAAGGCACTTCTGGTGTTCCGTGATACCTTTGGACTATTGGGCAAGCACATAAGTAAAACAAGTCCTTTATAATTGGCTCACGTGTTCACTATTAAGTTTTGGCAAGATGTGAAATGGTTCAGATCTAAATAATTCTTTCCCTTTACACATGTTATTACAGGAGTATTAAAGAAAGAACAGAATTTCCTGAGATAGAAAATGCCATAATGACAATATATAATTATCATTGTGATTACTAATAATAGCTGATAATTACTACTAATAGCTGATACCTTAGTAAACATATTTGATGCTTTCAATTTTTTACCTCTGAGTCCAAGACATATGAGAGAAAGTTTGTCACAATTCACTGAAATCCAATAACTCAAAAATAATTTCCAGTTGGTGCATTACTCTGTAATTATTTCATGTGTCGCTTCTATGCTTCTGGTCCTTTTTGAGAACGTCTATGCTTTAGCAAAGTGTAAACTCTTTGTTCTAGAACAAGGGTCTTAGACTCTCATACCTGGGGCACTCTGCTTACACGCAACTTTTTTTTCTTTTTTTAAATGAGGACATTTCTTCATGTAGATAGAAATTATCTAGGCACAATTTGCTTTCTCTTATTTCAATCCTTTGTCTTTTTATGCATCTGGACAATGGATGAGGAAAGTATGGGTAGAAAACCGACATAACTGAAGGATAATACAGAGGTAATATTTGGTCTTCTGCTGCTTTGCTCTGTGACACTAGACAAATACCTCCAACAGTCAAGAAAGGTCTCTCCTTAAGGCCTGGACCCATTAGAGAGCTCTACACTCAGTCTAGAAACCAAACTCCTCTAGCCTCAGTCTTCTCATATTAAAAACGACAATTGGGCTGGGGCTGGGGCTCAGTGGTAGAGCACTTGCCTCACATGTGTGAGGCACTGGGTTCAATTCTCAGCACCACATATAAATAAATGAATAAAATAAAGGTCCATCAACAACTAAAAAAAATATTTTAAAAGAAACGACAATTATTTCCTTATGTATCAGCAGAGTTTTTTAAAATTACGATTAGCTGAGATAATATATCTCAACATATGATGGAAAACAAATAAGACCCCAAATAGTAAAATATCCCCTAACCCAATTACATATTAACATGAAAACAAAGCATGGTAAGGTACATGACACACACTGCTTTGGGGACAAAGGCCCCCTATTCCAATAAGATATTTCAAGTAGGCTGTTACACAATGAACACTGAGAAGGAGTTCTTATATTTTTCACTGACTAATAAATCAGTACATGGCTCAAGAGATAAGACAGTTGGAAAAAAGTCACAGATAAATACATTTTTTATGTTTGCTTGTTATTAGCTATCTTTTTATATTTGCTTGTTAAATAAAATCACAAACCAAACAAATTAGAGACTCATAAAGAGGGACCGTTTCAGTAAATATGGTTTCATTTTGTATCATCTGATTTTAAACTCTTTTTTCTGGAAAAAGAGTAGGTAGATCTTCATAAAAGTTTGGTCTGATAATGCCTCTAATAAAACAATTTTTATCCTGATCAGGATTACTATATGAGACTCAATTGAAGTGCATTAGCCTAGTTAATATACAGACATAATTTTTTTTATACAGAGAGGTTTGTCTCTGCAGAGAGCTGGTCTCTCTCCAAAATGATGGCTACGGATGGGCTGATATTATTTTCCAATGCATTCGCTGAAAAAAAAAATGCTTGAAATGACCTTTTTGCACCATTCAAAAATGATTTTTCCAGGAGAGAAAATAGATGTTGAAAATTAGTTTTATGCAGCCTGAGATATGCTGCCTTTTAATCTTCTGAGTTTTTCCACTTTAGGTTCATTGAAATGTCCTCATTTCACTGCCTTCATGATAATTAGAGTCACTCAGATCTAGGGCATGTGTTTCGATGAACAGAGCACTGTTTGGGGACATCTCATTAGAGACTAATTTTCACACAGAGAAATAACAAAATGGGATACATTGTTTTATTCATTTTTCTCCCTTTTCCACATGGAACATTATTGTCAACACATAAAGCCAAACAGAGTTGTTTCTTCAGGAAAAAAAAAAAAGACCAGAAAAACAGCAATTCCAAACTTGTTTAACAGAAAAGAGAACATGATTTAATATATGAGAAATTCTATTATCATCTACGTCTATTGTCTAGAGTACTGCGGGAGAATTTATTTTTATGGAGGCTGTCAATATAACTAGAAAATTCTGATCTTACAACTCAACTAGAAATCAGATGGATTTATGGAAACCTGTAAAATCCCTCATTCTCAGCATAGAAATGTATTTTTGACAACTTTTCTAAGGATAAATAACTGCCAACCTAGAAATGTGGTATGGCTGATGATCTCCAAACATTCCTCTTTAGAGTGCTTGTTCTCTAGCCCTTCTCTTTTGTTTCTTCAAGCCAATATCTACTGTGGTAATTAATCCTCACAATAGGGATTTGTATCACTAAATGGGTAAATCACTAATTGGTCATCACTAAGGTAAACTGGAGGAAAAATGGTCTTGCAGAAAAATAAACTCCACTTATTTCATGTAAGCCTTTAAAATGACATCGGATATACACTTATTTATATTGTGAACTAAAAACAATACTTGGCAAATCATCTTACAGATAAATGATTGAAAAAACTATTAATGGACATTTAAGATTTGATTGTGGTAAGCACACGTTAAAAAACTAAAAAAACAGAATCACCCAAACCTTTATTATTTGCACTTGTCTTTCTTTAAAATAAATCACAATTACATAAAACAAGTGTTTTAAACTCAACCCCCTCCCACTATTGTACCCAAGCCCTGTCAGTTCTAGCTCCTAAATCTCTCCTCATCAAATTCATCTTCTCTTCTTGATCTCTGCTCCCACTGATCATGTCAGTCTTTCATTCCCTCCCTGCCTGTCTACTTTTTACAATATTATTTATTACTCATTATTACAAAAGTAACACCTGTTCCCACTAGAAATTTTTCAAAATGTAGGAAAATAAAATGGATAAAACTTAAGTGCAGTGCAGAATCTAAGAAATAATCATGGTTTGAGGGAGATAAATGAAAGCCAGAAGAGAAGGGAAATGTTACCACTCAGACCTTCCCCAAGTGCAGAAGAATGAAGCCATGATTCTGAACTTTCTATATGTGCCTTCCCATAATGGAATATTGAAGATCTTTTTTTCATTATTATTATTCTTGAATCTGCCAGCTTTTTTACATTAAAATAGTGAAGGCACTTAGTATCCTCTAATACAACCAGACCTCATTTTCTCCCAACTAGTGTCCCGGCCCACAGTTAGCAAACCGACTTAGAGGTAAAGGAGGTGATAATGCTGAAGAAATCATTGTAGCTGAATGAAAACTGTTTTTCTTCTGAAACTTTTTCCTTTACTAAAGGAAATGAGTTTGGGACCCTGGCAGCAATCAAAGGTCAGGCATTGAGCAAGATCCTCTCTGCAGCTTTGCGATGGTCCCTTCCCTAGGGTGCGGTGCTCATTGTTAGAAAGCAATACAGAAGGCACCAGGTGATGAGGCTCTTGTGAGTGCTTACAGTGAAAGCTTTATGAGGACAGGAATTTGCTCTTAATGCTGTGCTCCCAGGGCCTACACAAGGCACACAGTCACTTAATTAATGCTTCTTGAATGAATAAATGGAGTCCATGTTCTGATTTGGTTGAGATCTGCTCTCCTATAAACATGCCTTTTCACAGCTTTCTCTGATTACCAGCATGTTCTCAAAAATAAACTCCCATCTCCTTATTCAGATTCTTGATTAAAAAGAAAATATACTAGCCACATATAATTTAAAATGTATTGAAATATAGAATCCTTTAATATTAAATTAGTGGTATGTCCCTTTCCTTAATTTTATAATTTAAAGACCATGTGTTTCTGAAAACCATGCCATAGTACTGCATGGTCCATGGATAACCATTAGCCAGTCATCTATGGCTGTTAAATTAAAGTAAAATAAAAATCTAAAATTCAGTTGTAAGAAACACATTTCAAGAGCTCAGTGGATTTGTGCTAGTACTATTCTACTGGACAACATACACAAAGAACACTCCTGTCGCCACTGGGCAACCCTGATTTAGAGCGATGATAGCCCTTTTAGCAAGAGACGGAGGAAAAGGTGCAGATGAAAACAATTTAACAATTAATACATGTATATGATATGTTTTTAAGGCTACACACACACAAAAAAAACTGGTAATGTGAGTTTCCAGAAAAAAGAAGTTATTAGCTGGGACCAGGGATGGGGGGAACAGATTAAGAAGATTATTGTTTACTGTGTTCTCTTTTGTACTTTAAAAATTTTATGTTACTTGAATACTAACAGGTATTCAAAAATAATAATATCGATAATGATAATAATAATTTTGGTAATGGGGATTGAACTCAAGGGTGCTTAACCACTGAGCCATATCCACAGCCCTTTTTACATTTTATTAAATTTTGAGACAGGGTCTCACTGAGTTGCTTAGGGTCTCGTTGTTGCTAAGGCTGGCTTTGTACTCACAATTCTCCTGCCTCAACTTCCTGAGCTGCTGGGATTACTGAAATGTGCCACCGCATCAGCTAAAGAATTTTCTTTTTTTAATGTAAAACTAATTTAACACTTTTGTAAAAAAACTGAGTTAATATTTTCAAAAAGATAATTATAAAAAGCTTGAAAGCTTTCTTCTAACAACAACTATAGCTGACTAAGGAAACAGGAACCCTGGCATGCAGTTATAAATGTTCTCCCTCTCACAGAAATCCTTTGAGGTAGGCAGTTTTATCTTTGTGCCACTGATAAGAAAAGGAAGGCTGAGAGAAACTAGGGCTATTTCCCAATGTCACAGGGCAGAAGAAGTCAGAACCAGTTGCCAAGGAGACCCCCGGGGACTACCTCTTTTAGAACTGTTTATGGCATACATGTCTATTTTGACTTTAAAATAAAATCCACTGGACCTTGAAAATTCTATGAACCATGTGGGGCAGAATGGCCTAACAATCTTGTGGACTTCAACAGAAAGCACACTTCCAGGAAGTCTGAAACCCAGATCTGGGTTCTGGCCTTGGCCCTCTTAGAAATCAGCTCTGTGACCTTCTTTGGAAATATGATTAGCTCTCTGGGGCTTCTAAGTAAACAAAAGCAAGAGGATGAAATGATTTTCAAGGTCCGGCCTGGCTCTAGAAGTTTATATTTGGCTGAGAAGATTAGGAAACATGTAAAAGTTGTTTTGACGTTTTAAAAAATATTTTTAAAAATCCAAGCTAAACCTTTCCAGGAGTCATACACATCCCTGTTCTCCTCTGTGTCTCATATCTGATTGCATTTTCCTTCCACCAGAGAGCCCCTGACCTGGGAAAGTACAGAGGTCAAGATGAAACACCATCCACACATAAGGACTATCAAAAAACAAAAACAATGCTAACCACCTAAAAAGCCAACCCAACAAAAAAACCCACTGCCCTGCAATTTGGGTCTGATAGCTATAGAAAGTAGAACATGTAAAAATTGATCAACCATGAGGACCTTATAGACCTCTTTAACACATAATGTCTTCGTATAAAATTGCTACTATAGGGAAATAGAGTACTAACATAAAAGATGCAGATATGCCATCATTACACAAAAAGAGTTGCAGAATGCTATTATAATATCACTTTATTTGGGGGAAGGTAAAAAATTAAAAATATAGCAAAATGTCCTCAAACCAATAACTATATAGTTGTAGAGGTATATATATTTTTATAGGTTGGGTAGGTGCACAGGAAAATTTTTGGTCAATGGGTAAAGGAAGAGAACCTTTACATTTATATAATTTGGTGTTACTGAATGTTTTGATACAGCAAGCATATTTTACTTTTGTAATTATAAGGCCAACAAAGAAAAAAAATAAATGTCAGCAGCTATGGCAATGTTTTGTTAAAATCTCAGTTGGTGATTTATTCTTTCCCCTGAGTCCAGCTATTGCACTCAATTTCTGGATGGCAGCACCACCCTGTTCCCTGTTTTTAATCAGACAGAGCTGATTGAACTCCCTCTGTGCCCTTCCTCTGGTGCTTGCTCTTGGCTATTCTGGCTGCAACCCTGTCACTATACTGTTCTGACCTTCAGGATCTAGGTTGTTTTTTCCTGGTTGTCCAACCCGGAATTTACTACTTTCAGAGATTGGGGAAACAGTGCTACAATGGAATGAATTCAGCATCCGGGTAGACATGTTTGTGTTTTTTTTTCTTTTTTAAAATATTTTTTAGTTGTGGTTGGACAAAATACCTTTATTTTATTTATTTATTTTTATGTGGTGCTGAGGATTGAACCCAGGACCTCACACATGCTAGGTGAGCGATCTACCGCTGAGTCACAACCCCAGCCCCACATTGTGTTTTAATCTTCTCTTATTCCTTGGGTGCACATCCTGGGCAAGTTACCAAATTTAAGCCTCAGGTTCCCTCATCTTGAAATAAAAATAATAGCCTCAAAATTTTTTTTTGATGATTAAAACAAACTGTACACAAAGGGTTTACTTTACAACTTCTGTTAGGGTCACAATAAGAGCTCCACAAGTTGCTTATTTGTTGTGAGTGGCATTATTCTTACTTGGGGACTTCTGTGGATCCAAGTAAAAGAGAGAACACATGAAAATTTCATATATATATATATATATATATATATATATATATATACACACACACACACACACATATATATGTATATACACACACACACGTACATATATCAACAAAGAAGCTATTTGACAAATCCCAAATGTTCATATATGTTCACATTCTTTTCCTCACTATACATAAATACTTTACTTCACTCCACTATGAACTTAGTCACCAGTACAAAGTTATTTATTAATTCCAGAAAAATTTTATTCCTTATATTTCATTTCACCATGTGACTTCAAAAATGGAGGACTAGTTTTCAATTTCAACTGCAAATCTTTAATTGTGATATATGCTAAAGAAAATCAAACTTAAAGGTAGAGGGAGAAAAATAGTTTAAAAAAAAGAAAAAAAAGAAGAAAAAGAAGAGAAAAACCTCACTTGACAGAAATTCTCATGGACTTATCATCAAAGAAAATTTTAAAATTTAGGAATCACTGGAAAAATCCATAGATTTGCTGGGCGTGGTAGCAGCTCTGGAAGCTGAGGCAGGAGGATCAGGAATTCAAAGCTAGCCTCAGCAACATAGTGAGGCCCTAAGCAACTTAGTGAAACCTTGTCTCTAAATAAAACATACAAAAAGGGCTGGGGATGTGACTCAGTGGTTAAGTATCCTGGGTTCGATCCCTAGCACACACACACACACACACACACACAAATCCACAGATGTACCTGATCCTAGTATAAAGTACACATCCACTTTGAGATGTGTCCCTTTATTTTTCGTTATGTCTAATTATGATAAGATGTCCACCTTCTCCCTGTGAAATTCACCATTGAAATGAAAATAATTCTGGTTTCAAAGAACCACTACAGTTAGAAAAGAGATCCTTTTGCTTTGAGTTCAATAACTATTGATATATTCTTATGTAGTGCACATACACCTAAATGTATGCTTGGCCTCAAGGAACAAACCACATTCTAACAAAAAGCAATGAATGCAATGCCAATCAAAGGCAAGCCACAAAAACCCAATTTCTCTTTTCTAGGACTTCCTTATGCTACTAGAACAGCGGGGCTCAGCAGATCTTAGGGGTCTTCAGTAACCTAAGCAAGAAACAGTGGCAAATTCTCATTCCAAGGAGTGTTGGGGTGGGTTATGGAACATTCAGAAACCTGACAAGTACTCCCCAGTACCAGGATTACAATGACAATGCTACAGAATGGTGCACACTGTTCAGAATGTTTGCCTTGTATTTACAAAACAAGACATGCTTTTGTTGCATATATAGGTTACCCCATGTGAGCGCAGTTCTCTCTTCTAAGTCAGCCTGGGTCAGGGGCCTGAAAACATTCTAAGGAAATCACTAGTATAGACAATATTTATACAGACAATGGTAACTCCTTTACCTAAGACAGAGTTATATCCTGAAAAACTTACCAAAAGTCAAAAATATTTAAGTCAAACTAGATTTAATTCTGCAATAAAACCATCTTGAAGTTGAAAAATCATTAAGTTGAATCACTACTTAGCTAAAAAATGAGGATGGGAACCAGATCAGGGAATTTAGTCAAGGTAGTAAAATAATTGTGTTATAGTAAGAGTAATGAGCAAAGTCCTATAAATATAATACTTAAACATTAGGAATTTTGCTGCTTATCAACCAAGAATAAGGTGACAAACGCAGTAATGCAGAAGTTAAATAAAAATCTGCAAGTAGAAATGCCAAGAGAAGTAGCTGATTTCTTTTTTGCTTTATAATGGCATTATGCATGTGGCATATTTAACTTAATATTGTTAAACTAACTGGCTGTATTAATTCCCTATGGCTGATGTAACTGATGACTTAAAACAACACATTTTTACTCTTTTAATGTCTTGGAGGTCAGAAGTCTGAAATCATCTACACCTGGCTGAAGTCAAGGCAGGGCCTATTTCCTCTGGAGTATTTTCCCTTGCCTTTCTTCTAGAACTGCATTCCCTGTAGCTCTCTCTTAAATCTTCAAAGTCAGCAGCACAGCCTCTGTCCTCAATGACACCCTCATTTCCCAGTAATCAAATCTCCCTCTGCCTCCCTCTTACTTGGACACTTATGATTGGGTAAAGACCCACCCAGGTGGTCCAAGATAATCTCCCTGTCTCAGGATCCATAACTTAGTTACATCTAAAAGTTCTTTTTTTTTTTTTTTTTTTGCTAAAAACAGGAACATTCTCAGGTCCTGAGGATTAGGACTGAAGCATCTTCAGTGGTTATTACTCAGGCTATCATACTGGATAACTGAACATTTGAGTTATAAACAACTGTAAAATGAGTATCCTATCCCTGTCCCAGTTTCCATATCCAAATCATTACCACGTCTGTGCAACACGTTGTGTACACTCCTTTAAGGAGTTCTCTGCTTGCTTTCATTTTATGTTGAGTGTCTCCAAATAGCCTTTTGAAGGTGGGGATGGTAGCAGAAAAATTTACCAGTGTTTTAAAGGGTTCTATCTCATTTCCACATCTAATCACTTTAATCTGCACTGAAATCAGTTATTCACTGTTATGATTACTAACAGAGCCAAAAACAATTCCAATTTTTTTCTTCTATTAGAGTTCCTTAATATGTACAGAAATAAAAGTTGGGCATGGTAGCACAGGCCTGTGATCCCAGTGACTTGGGAGTCTGGGCAGGAGGAACAAGAGTTCAACACCAGACTTAGCAACTTAGAGAGATCCTGTCTCTAAATAAAATATTAAAAAGGTTGGGGATTTGGCACCCCTGGATTCAATCCCTGGTATCCCCCCCCCCCCAAAAAAATCTATTTTTGTGGGGGAGGGTATCATTTTATAGAAATGTTTTTTTACTTAGAATCTCTTGCTCTGACCATTTAACAAGTTTTATACAAAGCAGTGGGATGTATTTCAATAACACACATTATACTAAAACGGCAATTTTTTTCTTCCTTCCTTGTTTCCTTTCTTTCTAAAAAAACCAAAGTCTGCTTTTATTATTGCCCCTATAACCCAGCCACCATTTGGAAGGAATGATAGTGTTGATATAATATCATCTTCAAACCAAGAGAAAATACAGATGGATCTGAAATGGCTTTCAGTGACTTAATGCCTTGATAAGGAAATAAGGAGGAAACTTATTTAAGGAAATAAGGAAACTGCTCATGGATCAATGCTTCATTTCATGTTCCTGACAAAGTCTTCTCCTTTCTTGATGGAAGTTTTCAGCTCAGGAATGGCCTCTGTGATCATTTTCAGCATCCAAAGAAGAGACTTTGCTGATGCCCCAGGTTTTTCTCCAGGCCCTTTTCCACCTGCAGCAAAGTTTTTGTTGTTGTTGTTCTAATTTGTTATATATGACAGCAGAATGCATTACAATTCATCTTGCACATATAGAGCACAATTTTTCATATCTCTGGTTGTGTACAAAGTATATTCACACCAATTTGTGTCTTCACATATGTACTTAAGGTAATGATGTCCATCTCATTCCACCATCTTTTTTACCCTCTTGCCCCCTCTCTTCCCCTCCCACCCCTCTGCCCTATCTAGAGTTCCTTGAACCTTCCCACGCTCCCCCTCCCAACCCCACTATGAATCAGTCTCCTTATATCTGAGAAAACATTCAGTATTTGGTTTTGGGGATTGGCTAAGTTCACTTAGCATATATTCTCCAACTCTATCCATTTACCTGCAAATGCTATGATTTTATTCCCTTTTTTTCTGAGTAATATTCCATTGTGTATATATACCACATTTTCTTTATCCATTCATCTACTAAAGGGCATCCAGGTTGGTTCTACAGTTTAGCTATTGTGAATTGTGCTGAAATAAACATTGATGTGGTGTGTCCCTGTAGTATGCTGTTTTTAAGTCCTTTGGGCATAGACCAAAGAGTGGGATAGCTGGGTCAAAAGGTGGTTTCATTCCCAGTTTTCCAAGGAATCTCCATACTGCTTTCCATATTGGCTGCACCATTTTGCAGTCCCACTAGCAATGTATGAGTATGCCTTTTCCCCCACATCCTTGCCAACACTTATTGTTGTTTGTCTTCATAATAGCTGCCATTATGACTGGAGTGAGATGAAATCTTAGAGTAGTTTTGATTTGCATTGCTAGAGATGTTGAACATTTTTTCATATATTTGTTGATTGATTGTGTATTACCTTCTGAGAAGTGTCTGTTCAGTTTCTTGGCCCATTTATTGATTGGGTTATTTGGGTTTTTTTTTTTTTTTTTTTTTTTTTTTTTTTTTGGTGCTTAGCTTTTTGAGTTCTTCATATCCCCTAGAGATTAGTGCTCTATCTGATGATAAAATCTGTCCCCCACAACAGTGGTATGGAGAAAGATGTATGGTCCATTTCAACAGCAATGTGTTTCAGTGACATAATTCTTTCAGAGAAAGTTTGTTTTCCTATATTCTCTTTAGTCAATCCATGCAATTAAAGCACAGCTCCCTTGAAAATTCTCATGCAGAAATACAATGATGTCAGGGATTCTGGTCTCTAATTTTAGCCTTCCTTCCTATTAACTGCTTAAACTGTGGAAACATGGAGGAAATAGAGACCAAAAAGATACAATCTGAAAAACAATCACTTTAGTATACAAATTAGTATTCTGCTAAAAGCCTAGTAAGTGAAACATAAAGTTTATGATCAGTAGATATGACCTGCTGACAGAAAACTACTGGGGGTGGCATAAAATTAGAATGTGCTCTAGCTCAACTTCTTGCCTTCCCCCGACTTTTAAATTTTTAATTTATTATTTTTTTTCACAACCTTAGACGTGTATGCTTACCTTTTTATAATAATATGCTTTCAAAGTTATAAACTAGAAATGGCCTCATAACTCATCCTGACTTTTAGATACTTTCAGAAAGAATAATCTAATATCAGGTATAAAAATTTTAAACTCAGTTTGGCAGATATCCTACATTTAGTTGGTTTGTATTCACAATGTCCATTTAATGTCTTGGAGGTGTTTTTTTCCAATTAATACATATATCTCAATTGGAAAAAAATTATATGTATATGTACACACACACACACACACACACACACACACTAGTTGTTACCATGGGGAGTGATACTGATCAGAAGCAGGATTCATGGAGTGAATGACTGGTAAAACCTACTCTGAAAAACTTTCTGGCCAGGCACAGTGGCTCTGGGCATCTAAGATAGAAGGATTGCAATTTCAAAGCCACCCTCAGCAACTTAGCGAGGCCCCAAGCCACTCAGTAGGCTCTCTATTCACTTCACTGATGTTTCTTTTGCTGAGAAGAAGCTTTTTAGTTTGAATCCATCCCATTTGGTAATTCTTGATTTTAATTCTCATGCTATAGGAGTTTTTTGAAGGAACCCGGGTCTAATCCTACATGATGGAGATTTGGGCCTACTTTTTCTTTTATTAGGCACATGGTCTCTGAAAACACCTGGAATCCTAAGTGATAAGTATCTTTGTATTCTAATGGATGACTCAAGGCTGTGAGGGGAAGGTGCCTTGAGACCTTTAGGATGGAGAGTGGTCACCAGAAAGACCAGTGTTGGAATTTTTAGCACCCACCCCGCACACCACTCCCTCTGGAGAAGAGAGGGGATGAAGATTGAATCAAACCATCAATCATCAATGATTTAATTGATGATGCCTACATAATGCAACCTCCCTTAAAACTCTTACAGGCTCGAGTTCCAGAGCTTCTGAGGTGATGAACATATTATGGTGCTGGAAGGGTGGTATACCTGAAAAGGCATGGAAGCTTGGTGCACCTCCCATACCTTGGTGCATGACCCATACCTTAGTCTAAGAATCTCTTCTACTGGGCTGTCCCTGAGTTGTGTCTTTTATAACAAACTGGTTCCGTGTAAGTTATTTTCCTGAGTACTACAAATCCTTCTAGGAAATGTAGAACCTCAGTTAGGGATCATGAGAATTAACCCCCAAATTTGGAGATGAGATGGACAAAAGTACCTGTAGACTGGGGATTGGGGGCTTTTGACTGGCACCTGAAGAGAAAAAGGCAGTCTTGTGGGATTGTGCTCTTAAAATTGAAATGAATTGTTGGACACACAGCTGGTGTCTAAGAATCAGAAAACATTCAACAGTAAATTTTGTCAAAGAACCAATCTGGAACACAGAAGAGAAGATGGAAATTGAGACTGATCCAGAAAAACATTGAGTCAACTCTTTTCTCTGATCAGAGATACATGACTGAATACCTGCAGGCATGTTCCCTTAGCCCAGGAGCACTTTTTAAAGATCCAAATGACTGAATGATGAGCATGAAAGTGGAAATATTCTACATAAAAATCTGGATGTCAGGTTCACCTTGAGGAATTAGAAGATGGAATAGCACTGACCTACAGTCCCAACCTGTAAAACAGGAGGTGGCAGCAGTTTTTCTCCTTCAGAAACGTGTGTGCCACCTTGTCACATCCAGTTTCTTCCTTTCCTTTCGCCAGTGCTACTCATCATCCACTCGTGCCTCCTGGCTCTGGGCCCTATGGTACTGTTTATAGTCTCTGCTCCATGCAGCATGAACTTGTATTCTCGGATCAATTCAGATCACGAGAAGGCTGCAGTCTCAGACATATGGTGCTGACCCGCTGCAGCAGAGCTTTCACTGAGTCATACACTGGCATCGTGCCCTCTCATTTCACGTGGCATTGCTGCAATAAATCACTTCCATAAATTGCTTCTATGGGTGTTGCTCAAGACCACGACATTTTTCTATGTTGCCATGTGAAGTCCTATATAATTTTAGAGTCCAGGGGTAGGAAAGATTTTGTCATTGGAGGGGCTGCTGTGTGTTCCACTCAGGAATAGAGAGAAATATGAAAGGAATCCCTTTGTAACAGGGATCATGAAGTTGTTTGGAGTCAGCCAGACAGCGAATAGCGTGCAATGTAGTATCCTGTTTTTCCATGCCAATGTCTATGTTCTCTGGTCTGGACCTTCAATTTTTAAATAGTATTTTATAAACTTATTTTTAAGGAGAACAAAGAGGAAATAATAATAGGGATGACCTTGGCCCCATTCCATGTGCTGCTCTTAAGGTTAACTGTGGCTTAGGTTTTTTCCCCCTTTTCCTGGTTCTGGCTTCTGTGTGGATGTGAGAAATGAATTAGGAGGAGGACAGAAATGCAAAAGGACATAGAAGATCAGAAGAAATAGAAGAAGACCCAAAAGGAGAAAAGGGGACATGAGATGTACTGACTGGATTTGGGGAGAGTTGCTGGTTACATTTTAAGAAGGAAAGAGTTTGGGGAAGCAGTTGAGAACCATGTAAAAGGTCAGAGACATGGGAAAAGAGGACTTTTAAATGTCTTATTGACTATAATGCATTATTCCTACCCTTGGATGTTATCTGGGAGGGGAATTAAATATTTGAATTATTTTCTCTGTTATACTTACTTCTTTGCATGTGGTGATGCTGGGACTGGAACAAAACAAAGCTAGTTGTGCATCACATGGGTTGTATATGTGCTGTTTTTCTAGGGTATCTTAAAGGTGGGGCATGAACAAATCAATAAATGAATGAGAAAATAAATAACCTTCAGCACTGGAAAGATAAAGCATGCTAATTATGTTATTTATGTCAAATTTCATGAGTTGATAGAACCTTTGCCACTTAGATTAAAAGGAACCGACATCTCAAGTGAAGTTGCCCTACAACCTTACCATGAGAGGAACAAAATCCACCTGATATCAGATCATTAACATAAAGAATGAATACAAGGTGCTTTTGAAGGGGACAGAACAACTACCCTGGGAATGAACGATATTCTACACCTGAACACTTGCTTTATTTCCCCCAAATAAAAAGAATTGGTATTTCCTATCATGAAGTCTGCATTATATATAACGTGTCACATTGTGCACACAAGTGAAACCGACTTCATTACATACCATGAATCAACCACCCTCTTCAGCAGCAGTCTTTACCAGAGAACTTGGATTTTATTTTGCTTTATTTATTTATTTGGGGGGGGGGGTGCCTGGAATTGAACGAAGGCCTTGCATGTACGACACAAGTGCTGTACCACTGACCACACCTGTGGCAGTCTTTTTAATCTACTTTGATAGCTGTTGATAAAAGGCAAGGGAATTTCTGATAGATTTGCTCTTGGAAATTCCTTTTAATTTTAATAACACATTCTAAATCTCAAACATCTATAATATGGGAATAACAGTCATCCTGAATTCACGTGGATTTCTAAATTTTGCATGGATTAAGCCATGAAAACACTCCTTTGGACTTATTTTGGGTGAGACTAAAGATTTCCAAAGAAAACAAAATAATGTAATGATAATATTCCATCAACTGGGAATATGTTTTTAAGTTTTTGTTTGATTGGTTTTGGATGAACCCAGAGGCCCTCGGCCACTGAGCTACATCCCCAGACCTTTTCATTTTATTTTGAGACAGAGTCTGGCTAAATTGCTGAGATTAGCCTCAAACTTGCAAGCCTCTGCTTCAGCTTTCTGAGTTGCTGGAATTATAGGTGTGCAACATCATGCCTGGCTGTCTTAAACTATTACTAAAACTCTTTGCAGGTAATACATCAAATATCCTACAAATAAAAGTCAAATGAAGGAATGTTTCTTTGCTGTTTGTTCAGATTAGACCCCCCCAAAAAAATTTCCAATCATCCTGATCCCTTAAAAAGAAGGGCTCTATATTTAATTCATGTATGCATTACAATTTCATGATGACATGGGCATAAGCCAAAATTCAGCATTTATCAATTATTATATCCCTAGTATAACTACTATACATACAAAAGGTACTTTGTATAAATATATTAAGTCTATATTTAGATATTGTTTTAGGGAGGATTGGGGGGACTAAACACTGAATTAAGTTTTCTAAATCGTTCATAAAACTGTCATAATATTTAAAATTTTAAAATAGTTAAATAATTTTAAATGATAAAATAATTACCTCAACTAGTAAATTATCTCTTCCACCTATTTTCCGAGAAGCATTATCTAAATAATAGGATCTCAGATGGAAAGTACCTTAGAATTCCAGTGTCTAAAAATCCAGCAAGACTTAATGTGTATCAATATACTTTTTAACTTCAGTGCCTAGTACATTGCCTGAGACACTATAGGAAATGGTAGTAGATTTTCACTGACCTCCCTGCAAACTATTTCTCCTTGTTATGGCACTATGGCCCAATTTTCAATAAATATACACTTCACTAATACCAGATCTCGATAGGGTTCCACCGTAGCCCCAGGAATTAAAAACTTGACAGAGTTCTGTCCAATCAAAGCATGGAGCCCCAGCTGCTGTGCTCACTCCAAGAACTGGCACATGATCTAAGCCAGATCAATTAAAACACATCTCAGAACTTGTGTGTCCTACTGGCAAGCATAATTCCATTGTCTGCTATTGCACAAGAAGATTCTGAGTTGGTAGCATTTATCAAATAAAGTCTGAGAAAATAAGCCAAAAGAATGAAAGGAATTAGATACTGACAAGCTGAGTCATGATGCCATTATTTGAGACCCCTAATCTAAGCACTCCAAAAGATAAATCTAATCCCAGACTTTTTTCTGTTTTTGTACCAGGGATTAAACCCAGGGACACTTTTTACCAATGAGCCACATTCTCAAACTTTTTTTTTTTTTTTTTTGTAGTTGTAGATGGACAGCATACCCTTAAGACAGGTTCTCACTAAGTTGCTAAGTTGCTGAGGCTGGATTTGAACTTGCAGTCCTCCTATTTCAGCCTCCAAATTCTGGGATTTCAGGTGTGTGCCACTGGCCTGGCTAACCCCAGACTTTTAACTTAATGTGAACCAGTAATCCTCAAATGTCTTCCTTTCTTCTTAAGCTACTTTTATCTACTGTTTTATTCCCTAGAAAGGGGGAAGAGGGTCCTATTAAGGAAATTTACATAAGAGGTAAGTTGTTCCATATGAATGACCCCCAAATGTGGGTCCAGGAGTTGGGGATGGCTGGTAGCTGGGAAGTTGGTGGTCATTATCAGGTGACAACAAAATAGATGTCTGATGTATCTTAACACTTGATTTTTGGCCTTGGGTTTAGCTTATATAGCTTTTACAATGTTGAGGTATGTTCCTACTATCCTTAGTTTTCCTAGTGTTTTGAACATAAAGGAGTGCTATATTTCGTCAAATGCTTTTTCTGCATCTACTGAGATAATCATAAGATTCTTATCTCTAAGTCTACTGGTGTGATGAATTATGTTTATTGATTTCCATATGTTGAACCAACTTTGCATCCCTGGGATGAACCACACTTGTGTTTTGGTATGCAATTTGCCAGAATTTTTGCATTTATGTTCATCAAGGATATTGGTCTGAAGTTTTCTTGTCTTGAGGTGTCTTTGTCTAGTTTTGGTATCAGGGTGATACTAAGTCTTATAGAATGAGATTGGAAGAGTTGCCTCTTATTGTATTACATGGAATAATTTGAGGAAAATGTCTTATAGAATCCATCTGATCCTGGGTTTTTCTTGATTGGTTGGCTTTTGATGATGTCTTCTATTTCATTGTTTGAAATGGACCTGTTTACATTGTGTAAGTCCTTCTGATTCATTTTGGGTAGGTCATATGTCTCTAGAAATTCATAAATGACATTAAGATTTTCTATTTTATTGGAGTATAAGTTTTCAACACAGTTTCTGACTATCTTCTGTATTTCAGTAGTGAATTCATGAATTCATGAATTCATCATGAATTTTAATAATTTGAGTTTTCTCTCTCTTTCTTTTCATTAGTGTGGCTAAGCATTTATCAATTCTACTTAATTTTTTCAAAGAACCAACTTTTTGTTTTGTCCAAGTTTTTGAGTTGTTTCTTTTGTTTCACTTTCATTATTTCAGCTCTGATTTTAATTATTTCTTGTCTTCTACTACTTTTAGTGTTGACTTGTCCTTCTTTTTCTAGGGCTTTGAAATATAATGTTAGGTCATTCATTTGTTGACTTTCTATTCTTATAACGAATGAGCTCAATTAGATGAACTTTTAAACCCAAGGTCAAGATCATTCTAAATGAAGGAAATTTGAAAGTATTCCCTCTAAAAACTGGAAGAAGACAAGAATGCCCTCTTTTTTAATATTTATTTTTTTAGTTGTGTTTGGACACAATATCTTTACTTTATTTATTTTTATGTGGTGTTGAGGATAGAACTCAGGGCCTTGTACCTGCTAGGTGAGTGCTCTACCACTGAGCCACAAGATGCCCTCTTTCACCACTTCTATTCAACATCATTCTTGAAACTCTAGCTAGAGCAATTAGAAGAAATTAAGGGATAGAAATAGGAAAAGATGAACTCAAACTATCACTATTCACCAATGACATGATTCTATATTTAGAAGAGCCAAAAAATTCCACCAGAAAACTTCTAGAACTCATAAATGAATGCAGCAAAGCCAACACTTGTAAATCAAATGCATTACCATACATCTGTGATGAATCCACTGAAAGAGAAATTAGGAAAACTACCCCATTCACAATAGCCTTAAAAATAAATAAGTAAATAAATAAAAATATTTGGGACTCAATCTAACAAAAGAAGTGAAAGACTTCTATAATGAAAACTACAGAACATTAAAGAAAGAAATTGATAAAGAACTTAGAAGATGGAAAGATGTCCCATGCTCTTGGATAGACAGAATTAACATTACCAAAATGGTCATACTACCAAAAGCACTATACAGAGTTAATACAATTCCTATTAAAGTCCCAATGACATCTTCATAAAATTAGAAAAAGCAATCATGAAATTCATTTGGAAAAATAAGAAACCTAGAATAGCCAAAGTAATTTTTAGCAAGAGTGAAACAAGAGGTTTCATAATACTAAACCTGATATTATCCTACAGAGCCATAATAACAAAAACAGCATGGTATTGGCACCAAAAGAGACATATAGACTGATGGTACAGAATAGAAGACACAGAGATAAACCCACATAAACACAGTTATCTCATACTAGACGAAATACCCAAAAACACACATTGGAGAAAAGATAGCCTCTTCAAAAAATGGTGCTGGAAAAACTGGAAATTCATATGTAGCAAAATGAAATTAAACCCTTATCTCTCACCCTGCACGAAACTTGACTCAAAGTGGATCAAAGACTTAGGCAATAGAACAGAGACATTGCACCTAATAGAAGAAAAAGTAGGCCCAAATTTTTCCCACACTGGCTTAGGAACTACTTCCTTAACAAGACTCCTAAGGTGCAAGAAGTAAAATCAAGAATCAATAAATGGGATGAATTCAAACTAAAAATCTTCTTCTCAGCAAAGGAAACAATAATGTGAAGAGAGAGCCTACAGAACAGGATAAAATCTTTACCACATGTACCTCAGCATTAATCTCCAGGATATATAAAGAACTCAAAAAACTCAACACCAAAAAACAAATAACCCAATCAATAAATAGGCAAAGGAACTGAACAGACACTTCACAGAAGAAGAAATACAATCAATCAACAAATATATGAAAAAAATGTTCAACATCTCTAACAATTAGAGAAATGCAAATCAAAAGTAGGATTCATCTTACTCCAGTCACAATGGCAATTATCAAAAATACAACCAACAATAAATGTTGGCAAGGATGTGAAGGAAAAGGTCCATTCATACTTTGCTGGTAGGGTTGAAAATTGGTGCAACCACTATGGAAAACAGTATGAGGATTCTTCAGAAAACGTGGAATGGAACCACCATCTGACCCAGCTATCCCTGCCTTCAGTTTATACCCAAAGGACTTAAAATCAGCATCCTACAGTGACATCAATGTTTATAGCAGTTCAATTCACAATAGTTAAACTATGGAACCAACCTAGATGTCCTCAACAGATAAATGGATAAAGAAATGTGATATATATATATATATATATATATATATATATATATATATATATATACACACACACACACACACACACACACACACATATATACATACACAATGGAATATTACTTAGCCTTAAGAAAAATGAAATTATGGCATTTGCTGGTAAATGGATGGAGCTACAGAATATTATGCTAATTGAAAGAAGCCACTTCCAAAGAACCAAGGCAGAATGTTTTTTTCTGATATGTGGATGTTAATTCACAATGAGAGGGGAATGGGCTACGGAAGAATAGTGGAACTCTGCATTAGACAGAGGGGAGTGAAGACAGAGGAAGTGGTTTTGGGATAGGGCAGATAGTAGAATGAACTGGACATTATGACCCTATGTGCATATAACATTACATGTCCAGTGTAATTCTACATCATGTACAACCAGAAGAATGAGAAGTTATACTCCATTTATGTGTGATGTGTCAAAATACATTCTACTGTCATGTATAATTAATTAGAACAAATAAAGACCTTTTAAAAAAAGACTTAATCGTGAACTTATGAAGGCCACATTACTGGGGACTTAGAGGGATTTTTAGAATTCTGGAGTAAGTTGTCTACTTCCTTTAGCCTTCCAGTTATGTCTTCTAAGAGACAGAGACGCTTGGGCTGTACTTGGTCCCTGGAAAGTAGAGCATGATGAAAATACACACTGCTAACAGAAAATCTTTGCCTGTAACTTGCAACAGCTGAGTATGGTGATCTGGGTTAAATAGCTACCTTGCAGGACTCTACCAAGAAGTTAACCTGGGTAATTTCTAAGGTACTTTCCTGCCCCAAAATGCAAATCAAAAGTAGGATTTCATCTTACTCCAGTCGCAATGGCAATTATCAAAAATACAAGCAACAATAAAAAAAGTCTATTAAAAATAAACAACCAAGTAAATAAATAAATATAAGTCATGTAGAAATTGATCATTCACAGAATGAAAATCTTCCGTCATTCTTTATGAAAATTCTGAGGTTGTTTTTCTTTCTTCTTCTTCTTTTTTTTTTTTAGTCCTTGGGGTTCAAACCCAGGGCCTTGCACATGCTAGGCACCCTACAACTGAACCACAGTCCCAACTCTTAGACTTTCCTTACACTGTAAAGGATAAACTGTGTTATGTCCACAGGTACTTACTCATTATTTATGTTTTTAAGTCACTTTAGTTTTCAATGTGATGATTTCAGACACACATATAAGCCTTCATGAGAATTTTTCATGGTTAAAACCAAATATTTGTGTGTGTTTTTTTTAAGTCACTTGCATTTCTTCTACTGTTAAAGAACGTTTTGCTTTTCAGGATTCTTAATCATTCCTTAGTACTCAGACCAAATTTTTATGCTCACATTATTATTCTTTTTAAATAACAGCAAAAAGCTTTACAGCTTAGCATGACAATGCTTTTTAAAATATCTGTTATTATTTTAATTTTTTTTGTTGTTGTAGATGGACATAATACCTTTATTTTATTTTTATGTGGTGCCAAGGCTCGAACCCAGTGCTTCACATGTGTAAGGCAAGCACTCTACTATTGAGCTACAACCCTAGCCCAACATCCATTATTATTTCTCAGAAAAAAAGCAACACTGTGGAACCAACCAAAAGGAAGGAGGAGACAGATGGAAGAGGGCTTTTTTTAAGATAGTAGCCTCTCCATAATTTGTCTATAAGAAGAACATGGGGACAGCACCGAGTTACAGAAGGTGCTTTAACACATGAATTAAAGCCGCATCTCTTATTAGGACTGTGTGTTCGCTTGGGGGAAGTGCTGTTGGCAGTGCCACTTAGGGTAGGCGGAGAGGCTGAAACCCCCAGAGCACCTCTTGTCTCCACCCTGAAACAAAAGACCAGCCTCTTATGTCTTCTAAGAGTTTCAACTCTCTGCCTACCTGGATAAGTGTCTTAACATGTACATGTGTGATCTTCATTATAAGCACATTTGCCTTGCTTGGTTTCCACTTTTTCCTTAATTTGTCATTTTGTCCTTGATGAGGTTAAACTATGTGGAAAAACTTAAATTTATGACCTCAAATTAACAAATCATGGCATTTCTAGGGCTATCAGGTGCGGTCTACAGTAACATCAATTGGAGCATAAATTTAATTTGGAAAATAAAAACATCTCTTTTGTTAGGCACAATGCCTCGAAATTAGAGAAAATAATTTACATAAGATACAAGGAAGAAAGTGATTTGAAGTTCCAGAGAAACACTGAAACCAGTTACAGAATTTTGGTAGACAAAATACATGGCAGAGGAGAAAGAAGGCCCAGAGGCCATGTTATACTGTGATACAACAAAGTGATGATGCCCCACAGACCTGAAATGTGGACCAGCTAAGGCTGTTTAAAACCAGGGAGGTTAAGAGACTGTAGCTGTCCATCATGAGTCCTGTCAAAGAACTTCCCACCTGTGGCAGTGTTTCCCCAAGAGGTGAACTTGGGGATGAGCTTCACTCTAATTGGAGGGGAATTTCAAAGTGGCCTACCAGTCAAAGCTACTAAAACTGTGATCTTCAAGTGTCCTTGTATGCTAAGCCCTCATGGACCCTAATTGAAGGCTCTTAAATGACCAATAACAAACTGTTAAGCCAATGGTCTGTGGGTCTTCTGGACTCATTCTCCCCATCCAGGCTGCAAACTTCAATCCTTAGTAGCATAACCAAGGAATCAGTATTATGTTCTCTTACTTGCAAGGAATAAATAAATTCAGAGCTTGTTCTCTGGATGTCTAAAATAACTTGAGAGAGAGAGAGAGAGAGAGAGAGAGAGAGAGAGAGAGAGAGAGAGAGAATAAATATATTTTGGGATTCCGTATCAGGGGAAATGAAAGCAATCTAAATTTGACCTGAGAGGGTAAGTTAGGTTTGTTTGTTGTTGTGGGGACTGAGGTTAGGTAGGTTTAACATACAACATAGCAAAGTGGCAGAGAACTTTCTAAGAATGGTCAAAACCATCATTACAGAGGAACGTGTCAGACACATGGTCGATATGGATCCCCAGCAGAGGAAACTGGGAATGATTCCCTAGTGTCTTTGAAGTTCTGGGTTTGAATATTGTGGATCTGGATCTTCCATGATGTTTTCCTCTTATCTTCTAGCAGAATATTTTGACTGTAATTCAATAGATAGGTCTGGAGGTGTATAGTAGGTAGTAAACTGACCCAAATGATATGCTTCTCTCAGGAAATATGAAACATCTCTGTGTCCCAATTACACCAAATTTTATGCACTTCCATGCATCCAGGTTATCTGTACAGAATCTCCCCTCTATTTGGAAGTCTCTTTCCTTTATGGCAAATTGTTACTCACATCTAATCACAGTCTAGTGTTGCTTCTTTTATGATGCTCAGGATCCTCTGCACAATCTCTTCTTCTACGCTACACCCTTCGCACCTGGCAGTCACCTTAGTTGCAGTGTTCATCTCATTGATGCTACTTTATGAGCATCCTGTGTTTGCACCAGACCATGCATTCCCACAGATGTTTGCTGAGTTTGAGGATAGATGAGTATGAGCTCATTGTCAGAGACTACAGGGAAATTATTTACAAGAGGGATGATATGGTTTTCCAAAACAAATTATGAGCCTATTAAAAGGCAAAACTAAAGGCATCTCAAGAAAGAAATGTGGCCCCATGAATTCGAGTTTTAAATTGATGAGTATAAGGCACAGGATTGAATACAAAGAGAAGCAAGAAGCAAAGGACAGAACCCTGCAAGAAAGAAAATGGAATGCTAGGGCTCAGAACGAGCAGATATTGTAAACAATGCAAAGGAAAAATAACCAGGAAATTTTAGGGGTAGAAGGAAGAAGAATCAAGAAGCAACATGTACACTGCCTTTGGCAGATTGAGTGAAATTAACTTATTTAAGAGAGAAATAGGTCTAATTTTGCTATTACAATGCTACTTTCCAGCTCTATCAAAGAAAATAAGAAAAAAAAAAAAAACTAAAAAGGACACAGTATCCTTGGCTAAAAAAATGAAATCCAAGAGGAAGCCTCTAGCTCTACATGATGCAACCTTCTGTGTTGTAGAACCATTATGTCTGCTCTGAAGAATCACAGAGAAATAAGATTGGAAATGGGGTGTAGAGAACCTGGTCATCAAAAGAAGACGCGCGCATACACGTGCGTGCATACACACACACACACACACACACACACACACACTCAACATTGAGCAACCTGATATCAACACCCAGAAAAATAAACTGACAGATAATAGTTAATACATTTGTTAACATTTGAAGATGAATTATTGGCTGCTAGAAGCCACCATAGGTACTAAAAATGAGTAAATATAAACTAACAATTCTCTTTTAGATAGTGCTGCAAGATTTGGCATACTGATTGGGAAATTACAGAAACAGTCTATTAAGATCTCAGCAAGGGCCTTGAAAATGTCTGTCTTAATCTTCTTGAGAAAAGGTGGAAACAGCTGGGTTAGAGAATTTGGTTTAAGAGAACTTTGAGCAAATCCATTTATAGTAAGTTGAAATACTAAAATATAATCATTTACTGTATCAGTGGTACTAATATGCCACAAAGCATAAGCCTTCCAACTCAGCCTTCTATCAGCAGCTTGGATAAGAACAGAGAAGGCACAGTGTTCAGGTTTTATATCTAACCCAAACCAGGAAGGACAAAAAATATTTCAATATTAAAAATCAGGCTTACAAATTCCTTTTTCCCTCAGAGTAGGCATAACTGTTAGTCAATAAATAATTTAAAATTTTAGTTTTGTTCCTGTTAACCAAAATAAAGGATAATAAGTAATCTTTCTATAAACACATGGATCAGGTCATTCCAAGATGTTGAAGAATCTTAAAACTCTATCTTAGATGAAGAGATTCCAAAACCTGAGCTATTCAGCCTGTAAAAGAGAAGGTTCAGGGGCTGGGGTTGTGGCTCAGTGGTAGAGCGCTTGCCTAGCATGCAAGAGGCACTGGGTTCAATCCTCAGCACCACATAAAAATAAAATAAAGATATTGTGTCCACCGAAAAACTGAAAAATAAATATTTAAAAAGGGAGAGAGAGAGAGAGAGAGAGAGAGAGAGAGAGAGAGAGAGAGAAGGTTCATGGAGAATCTGACATCATCTTAAACAAATGTGATGGTAATATGTGAAAGAGGTATTTGCCTTATATGTGGATTCCAAGTAACTAGGAATAGGTAGAATAAGTTGAAAAGCCATAACTTTTAACTAAAAAATTGAAAACAACTTCTTCCTATGATAATTTTTCCAAGAAATCAGAGGCTTCAGAAGTACTTGGTTCATCCTTAGAGCCAGAAAAGTTCAAGTTCAGGTTAGAAAAGGCCTACTGTCAGGTGCTGTGGAAATTTCAGCTTCTGCAGGGTAGTTCAGATGACTTCTATATTTCAACTGAAAGATTTTATAATTCTGAAGTTAGGCATAGAGCCTGTATTGAGATAAAAACAAAAATAAGATGAAATTAATATAAATCTGACACTTGGAAAATGCTGTCTTTTCTTTCAAGTCTCTCAATCACTTCTTCCAGTCCCCCAGAGCATTATCTAGTTATCACATTACCTGGTGCTTCTATAATCTGGACCTACAAAACTAAAGTTCCTCTTAGAATGTGTCTACAAAACTAAACCATTGTGAAGAAGTGCGCTATAGGAAAATGGTGGGATGCTCAGAATTCTGTATGCATGAATAGAAATGTACAGGTTGTTATCAGAGCTATGTAGACCTAACCACTTCACTGTGTGTTGTTTACATGATGGTAAAGGAACATATTTGCTAGTGACTTGCTTTCTGTTCACAGAAGAGGGTGTCACAACACATCCATCAAGTTACTCTCCACAAACATATCCTAAGTCATGTTCTTACACAGATGTCACTGCCTACAGCATTGAGATTAACATCTTACATTTAAAACAGACACAAATGATTGATGCTCACTTATAATAGCATAATGATAATAAAACACTAATATGTTAAAATCCAGTCACTCATAATGTATTTTAAAAATTCCTATCAGTAAGAAAAAATGTTAATCATCAGGGTACTCTAAATCCTAGCATTAATTATACATCTGTTCCTTATAATGATTGATGAAAGTTCTACTCAGTAAACTGAAACACTTAGGAATTCTCTAAATACCTTTGGACATACATTACAAAGAGGTCATATTATAATGATTTTATTAATTGCTATAAAAATGTTTATGGAAGAAAAATTAAAATTTTAGAATTGAAATTGTAAATTTAAATCCTAAATTTTCTAAAACATTTTCATTTACGATACTATAATTGAAATTTTTATTATGGAACAGAAATATTATAATTATTGTTCCATTATATTTGGAAGGGACTATGGAAGTAGATAAAAATAAAGACTTTGGAGTTGGACACAGCAGGAAGAAATCTCAGCTCCATTACTTGCTAGCTAGTTGTGTAACGTAGGGAGGAACTAAACCTCTCTAAGTCTGTTTCTTTGCCTGTAGAAACAAGGAAAGTAATTCCAACTGTCTCATGGGGTTGTTCTGAGGACTCAGTTTATAAAGCTCCTGGCACAGAATGAGCAAACAGCAAAAGAAAACCCACAGTACCACTAGTATACACAGGCAAAACTTTGTAAAATGTTATAGGCCTGAGATGACCAGGCTGTAAGCAATCCAGTGTGGCTCCTCTCCTGCTTCCCAGTTTTGCTGATGTCCTTGTGACATTACATAAGAGTCTGTCTTCAAGCTGACCTCCTGAGGGATCCTTCTCTGATGATCATCCTCATTAACCAAGAAGCATGCTCTAATATCTCCTTCTTCCCCTCCATCTTTAAACACGCCCTTCTTTGACCACCATCATCTCCCTCCTGCTACAGTCTATATTTTGGGCTTCTCTTTCCAGCCAAGTTCCAAGAGAATTGCCTAGAAGGTTGGGCTCCACTCCCTTATTTCCCATTTCACTCACATCAAAATGGCTTCTACCATGAGTTCACTAAAATTGCTTTTATTCAATCAATCATTAGTGACCTCCAAGTGGTCAATCTTTTTTTTTTTTTTTTTTTTTTTGTACTGGGGGGTTGAACACAGGGATGCTTAACCACTGAGTCACATCCCCAGCCATTTTTTATTTTTTTTTATATTTTGAGTCAGGGTCTCATCAAGTTGTTTAGGGCCTCTCTAAGTTGCTGAGGCTGACTTTGAACTTGTGATCTTCCTACCTCAGCCTACTGAGTCACTGAAATTACAGGTATATGTCACCACACCCAACTTCCAAGTAGTTAATCTTAATCATAACAAATATTTTCACATCCTCTTTTTTTTTTTTTTTTTTTTTGAGGTTCTGAGTATTAAGCCCAGGGCCTCAGGCACATGAGGAAGCCCTCAGTCCTCATCTTAGTTTGACTGTCAGCTACTTTCAAAACTCTTGATCATTCTCTGTTCTTTCCTTCTTGAAATGCTCTTTTCCTTTGACTGCTATGATGTGTCCTCTTGAGGATTTCATCTTATTTTCCCTTTCTATACTAGACCACTGAATTCTGTAGTTTCCCAATTCTGTGCCTCATTCCTTAGTTCTATTCTCTTTTCACTGCACACTCTTTCCCTATAAGATCATATTATCTCCCATGGTTGAGTTCAAATTCTTAAATTTCCATCTCAGCCTAGACCCACTCTGTTTTTCACTCCAGATTCACATATCCAACTGTACATTTATGGTTCCACTGCAATGTCCTACAAGCTCTCAAATTTAACACATCTGTCGTGTTCCTCACAACTAAAACACCCATGTGATCTGGGCTGCACAAAATAATCACACAAGAGACAGAGATACCTTTTTCTTTGGGGTCCTGTGATGGCTCCTTTGACATTAAGGGTCCACAGAAAGAGAGAGAGCGAGCACCGCTGAACCATTTAATTGAGAAGAAGCCATTCAAATGAGGCAAGGGGTCAGGTTTCAGGGGGTTAAGTCCAGCTTCCTGATGTCTGCTTTCATTAATTAGGTTGACATCTAGGAAGGCCACACCCAAAGGCAGAGCAAGAGAAGGGGACACACAAAGAGCGTTTCCATGGAACATTCTATCCCAAACAGGGCAAAGAGGTAGCATTACAAAAGAATAGGTGAGTGTAGCTCAATTCCATGGTGACACTCCTACATCTGAAAACACGCCTTCAACTTTGCCTCCGTCCAGGTCACTATGAAATGTAGTGACTGGTCAAAGTCTCTTGCTTCAGGATGGAATTCACAAATCATTCAGAGTGGCTCCCCACATACATCCAGACTTTAATCCTTGAGATTCTCTCAAAACTGTTATTTTTCTAGTTTTACCATTCAGTTAATGGCACCTCCATCCATCTAGTCACTCAATCTCAATTCTAAAACATGGCCAACAAGGTCCTGAATGAGCTGCCCTAGACTGCCTCATTACCCTTCTTGTGCATTTCTCCCTTAGAAGTGTTCTGTTTAAGACATACTGGTGGCCTTGCAGATCCAGGAACCTGCTAAGCTTTTGTTCACCTTAAGGTCTTTGCATCTGTTTCCCCTACTAAGAATAGTTGCGTCCTTTCTCCAGCAATTCTAAACACTTAGGTTATCTAGTGAACTCCTGCTCATACCCAGGGTCATTAAATAACATTAATGACCTCAGATGACATTTGATGACCTGGGTATGGGCATTGTATGGCATTTAAATATCATTGTTCTCCAGAGGTCTGCCTTGAACATCACTCCTGTGATGTAGCTACTGCTCTTGCAGTTTGCATTTATAACATCCTGTTATTTTTCCCTCATAGCAAACACTGCTATTTGAATAGCTCTACATTTGTTTTTCTTTGTTTAATGTCTCTGTGAAATGTACTCTCCAGCAAGGACCACATTTGTTTTGTTCACTTTACCCTCTGGGTATAACAGGTGCAGGCACACAAGGTCTCTCTGAGATGCAAGCAATGCATACCTTTCTTCCCATAAAACAAACACCACCATCTTTCAAATCCAAAGATAAATATTGTATGACTCCAATAAACTATCTTTAAAATTTTTTTATTGGTGCATTATAATTATACATAATAGTAGGATTCATTTCTATCATATTTGTACGTGCACATAATCTGATCAATCTCCTTCCCTCAGTAACTTCCTTTTTCCTTCCCTTCTCTCTTCCCCATCCATTAGCTCTATTCTATTTGATCTCTCTATTATTATTTCAATTAATGCATTATAATTATACAGATAAGCAGGATGCATTTGTGGTATATTCATACACGGACATAAAGTAATTGGCAGATTTCATTCCTCAGTACTTCCCCATACTCTTCCCTCCTCCCTCCCTCTTGATCTTCTTCCTCTACTCTCTTGGTCTCCTTTCTATTCATGAGACTTTTTCACTTGTTTCAGTCAAAGAATTGGGAAGAGTCTTAAGTAATTAGTAGTATCCAAAATAGTCATTTATTCAAACTTAAAGAAAAATTCTCCTGTGTCTTAAAAAAAAATAACAGGATGAGGAAGGTAAAGATTGCATATATAGGTTCATAGCCCAATTAATTTTATCATTTTACATTTCCAGTGACCCATTAAGACAATGGCATTCCTTATGAACTGCACTTGAAGATAATATAATATGTATGAGTTTACAAGTAATTTTTATATTTAAAAATCCTTAAATATTCTTATAAAAGAAAACCGATATTAATATTTGCATATTTGTATGTATATGTGTGTGTAACTCACGTTATTACACTTAAAATATTTCTACTCTTAAAAAACAAAAATGTCCCAATTCTATATGCTGGAAATTTTGGATTAAAAATTTAAGTTTTTATCATTAGCTAGTTAAAAAGTTGATTTAGCACTATAAAAGTAAATACCCTTCCCTTAAAAAGAAACAAAATGGAACCATGGAAACAGAGATTGCTCCGACTCCAATGACCTCACCAGCATCTGCTTCAATTACCTTCTGAAAATGAAATAACCAAATTACTATTCAGCTCTCTGCTGTGCTAACAAAATTAGTCTGAAATATAAAAATGCATCTGTCTCATGTTATATATTATACAATTTCTAAAACAAATCTCTTTCGAGCTCTAAATTGTAAAGTACACACCCTGGTTGTTATTATCAACATAAAATTCTCACATAAATATGAAAAATTAATGGAATGATTAATGACTTAGCTCAAATCAGCCACAACAGTGAGTGAATTTAAATCACCCCACCTACAAAAGGGGAACAATCAATTTTGATTCTATTATGCTTTCTGTAACAGATGTGTTCTTGAAAATGTATGTGCAAATTGTATTTTCAAAAGCCATATAGTGATTTAGAAATACAGTTAGAGCTTGTTTTCATTCTTTAGCTTAGGGAAAAAAATATTTAAATCATGAGTAATTGGCTTTTAACTTAACTACTTTATAAGTTCAAATGATCACATTTTGGCCACCTCATTTATCAGATATTCCATAAATACACTACTAAAAACACTGTTAGTTTTACTGACATAATCCATATTCTCATTTTCTTTTTCTTCTACGTGTAAACTTATGTCATGCTCACCATTCTCCACACCTAAACAATTCTTGTCTCCTACATAGCAATGAAGCTTACATTTCTCACTTCAGTCCATGATATCCCCACTTGATGCTATCTTTGACTTTTCCTCAAATGAAATCAGGTGAATGGTTCTAGGAGCACAGTTACTCCTAGAACCTTCTTCTTGTTCTCTGCTACCTTCTGCTTCTGGAGCTGCTAGATCCTATCTTGCTCTGGGAAGAGACCCAAGAGATCACTCAATCAAGCTCACCTGCCCTCCCTTCTAGCTCCTAGAACACTCAGATGCAGACTCTACTTTGTTGAGAAGTCTGACTTAGCTTTGTTTGGTGCTGAATCATGTTTGCAAACCACAGACCAACTTGGATCTTGGTAGGTCTCCTTAAACCTGGCCCAACTGTCCATTTCAATACTATTTTTATTTATGTGTGAGAAGCAAAAAATTCAAACAAGTAGGGAAGGCTTCTGCATGTTCCCTGATATAATATATCACAAAACACAAGAGCAGGAAAGAAAATGGAACCCTGTTTTGTTAATGCAGATTATACATGGAATAGTAAGCAAAGGAAAAGAGAAGTAAAAATGTGTGATTCAATCTTGCGTGGCTAAAGCACCAGATACTTTTACAACAGAAGTGCCCAAGCTGGGGGATTTCAACATTTGACCCTGAATCTAGAGACAAAATAAATACTAGGGGAATTCTTGTCACATTTCAAAAACTGTAAGATCAGGAGACTGTTGACCTTTTTTTGGTTGGTATACAGGCATGTGTAAAGTTTCCTGGGTAGACCACAGATTCCCTAGTTTGTTCCAAGGTTCCTCCGAATACCTTTGTACTTAAACAGAAGATACCAGTTTAGTACTTCAATACATTTAATTATTACAATAATCACTTTATTATTTAGATCAGTAATTTCCACTTATTCTTGTCCTGAGAACTCATAAGGTTCTATAAAATTCAATTCAATATACCTTAATGAAGAATACAGGTTATGATTAAGAGTGTGAGCAGGGAGGTGAGCTATACCTGGGTTGAGGCTCGGATCTGCCACAACATAGTTATGTGACCTTGGGCAAGTTACACAACATCTATGAGGCCTGGCATCTTTATCAGTAATTACAATGATAACAGGAACTACTTCATGGGAGTAATTAGAAGACTACATGAGAATGCAAATCAGTCTCTGTTACATTGTAAATATTCAATAAATGTTAACTATCATTCATAGCAAATGACTGGTGACTGGCAGGTTCAGGGAATAGGGCTAGACTCCAAAAGGAAAATAAAAATAAAAAATAGCCAACAACAGTGACAAACAGATAAGGCAGAAAATGTGTGTATTCCTGCGTGTAATCCAAGACTGATTGTGTTGAGGGTTCCAAGAGAAGGCATAAGAAAGACCAGCAATGTCCTCTATGTTTGTTGGCAGGGGAGGGTACATCTAGTTATGGGATGGAGGATAAATGAAACTGGAAAAGCCTCAAGGTTACAGTGCCATACAGATAAGTTTGACAGAGTGATGCTCACATTATTGTATATAAGGAGAGAACTGAAAGGGGAGATCTTTGTAAAAGATCTTTGTAAAAGGCAAAGCTTGAGGGGACAAAATACAAGACAAAGAAAAATCAAAGTAAGACAAAGACAGAAGGGAAGGAATGAGTCAGATTGTGCCAAACCTCAAATGCCAGAAGAAAAAAAAAGAAGAAGTTGGGGCAGGCACAGAAATGACATATCTGAGCTTTGCCCAGGAATACTAGCCTGGCGAATTGTGGGGATGGATGTGCAATTAGGATAGAGGAGGTGAAGGTTGCTTGGTAGAATTTTCAGATGCAAGTTTTGGGGAATAAGAGGAAAATCTCTACGAAAATCAACAGCTGAATTGCTAGTGGGAGCTGTGAAGCTTCAGAGATGGGAGCAGGAAGCATTTCCCAGTCTAGAGCTCAGTTTTCTGTTGCTGGAGAGTCATTCCACCAGCACAATGAAAGGTCTCAGTGCATTTATGTCTTGGTTCAGTTTGTGCCGCTTAAAAACAAAAATTCCACAGGTTGGGTGGCCTGAACAACAAACAGTATTTGTCACAGTTCCAGAGGCTAGGAAGTCCAGGGTATAAGTGCTGACTAATTTGGTTCTTGCAGAGGGCCTCTTCCTGGTTTACAGATGGATACTTCCTTGCTGTGTCATGCCATGGCAGAGTGAGAGAAATCATTTCTCTGTCTCTTTATAAAGATACTAATCCTATCATGAGGGCTCACCCCTGTGACTAATTACCTCTCAAAGAATCTGCCTCCAAATACCTTCATACTGGGGATTTAAGGTTTTGATACATGAATTGGGGGGGGGGGGTGTGGATGGCACAAACACTCTGTCCACAGCACTCTGACAAAAGTTATCTCAAACCTACAGTGCCACATTTAACTCCAAATTCAAGGGCGGTTCAGCTGAATTCCTACTCAACTTTCAGAAGCAGTTAAAAAGAAGTATGTTGGGGGTAAGCAGCTTAAATCATTTTTCTTTACTTGGAATCTATAACTTTTTGTTCTTTTGTCTTTCACTAAGGGGCATAAACTAGACCATGACTCTGGAAAAGTTTCAGGGGATATATAAACTCCCTGAAATTCACACATAATGTGTATCTATATATTTATTTATATACTCCTCACTTAGAAAACATAATTTTATCTTAAAATCCATTAGGTTGTGTTTTTTTTTTTTTTAATTTGTTTTGTGGTGCTGGGGATCAAACCCAGGGCCTGGAGCATACTCTTTATCACTAAAAAACATTGTGAACCCCTTATTTATTTACTCTTTTTATAAGAAATAAGGTCTCACTATGTTGCCCAGGCCAGCCTTGAACTTGGAATCCTTCTGTCTCTGTGAGCAGCTGGAAATACAGGTGTATACTGCCATGCTCATTAGTACTTATTTTTAAAAGCATTTTTCTGAAGACTATAAATTTTAGTTCATTCAATCCTCTAAGCTATCTTATAAGTAAGTACTATTATGCCCATTTTAGAGAGAGACAAAAAGGAAAAAAAAAAAAAAAAAGAAAAACTGTAGCCAAGCCCTGCAGCTCATAAGTAGTTCGACAGAGAAGAAACCTACAGAAGGCCCAAAAGCAAACTTTGCCCTGGGTTCATGGCAACATGGTTCCATGTCAGGGTTTTGATAGGTCACTTTATTTGGTCTTGTTCCAGCATTTGGGACATCCAGTCTGGGATTTCAGGTTAAACAGAAACATACTAGTCATTAATCCTTTTAAATTAGTTTAATAGGAAACCATGCTACTGTGCAGTGGGAAAGCATATTTATAGAACAAGTACTCTTTTGTATGCCCACCTTTTGAATAATTGGTTGCTGGGTATTAGATGAATATTTTTCAAGAAAATTCAGTTTTCAATCATGAATAATAATCTCACTCCCAGTACAGTAACTACCAAAGAGTCTTGTAAAATGTGAGTCAGTTTTTGATCATGGTACTCATTTTAAAAAAGCATTTAAAAATATAATCCAATGTGTGCACACTTATCAATATTTACAATGAAATTTTCAAGAATCATTATTTATTCTGACTGCATAGAACACACTGATATTTTCTACTTCTGTCTCACTAAATCAGACAAATATGTCCCATTTCATTAATATGATTAAAAACATGAAAATGATAAGTAAACATTTCTCAAAAGATGATGTACAAATGGTCAACAAGTATATGAAAACATGTCCAACATCATTAGTCATCTGAGAAATGCCTATTAAAAAACACAATGAAACATCATTTCACCCCAGTCTGAATTACTATTATCAAAAAGACAAAAAATATCAAGTCCCAGTGAGGATGTAGAGAAAGGGGAAGTCTCATATGCCATTGGTGGGAATATGAATTAATATAGCCACTGTGGAAAACAATATGGAGGGATCTCAAAAATCTAGGTGGAGAACCCTCACATGATCCAGCTATCCCACTACTTACATATATCCATAAAAAAATATTAGAGATCCCTCCACTCTCAAGCTTAATGCAGCACTATTCACAATAGCTAAGGCAAAGAATCAGCCAAGGTGTCTACTGATGGACATAAAAATGAAAATAATGGGGGCTCAGGTTGTGGCTCAGTGATAGCGCGCTTGCTTAGCATCTGTGAGACACTGAGTTCTATTCTCAGCACTGCATATAAATAAATAAATAAATAGATAGATAGATAGATAAATAAATAAATAAAGGTCCATTGACAACTAAAAAAATGAATATAATGAAATCTTGTCATTTGTAGTGAAGTGGATGAGTCTGCACAATTATTATGTTAAGTGAAAAAAAGTTGAGTACAGAGAAACAAATTCCACATATTCTCACTTTATGTACAAGTTTAAAAAGTTGATCCTGTTGAAGAAGAAAGTACAATAGAGGGTACCAGAGGCTGGGAAAAGTGGGATACAGAAAGGATGGTTAACAGGTACAGGGCTACAACTAGACAGGAGGAGTAACTTCTAGTGTTCCATAGCACAGTAGAAGAGCTATGGTTCACAACAATAAATTGCATATTTCAAAATAGCTAGTAGAGAAGATTTTGCATGAATAATAAATGTTTGATGTGATGGCATATGCCAATTACCCTGATCTGATCATTGCACATTATATACATGTATTGAACTATCATAAAGTAGCCCACAAATACATACAATTATTATCATCAATTAAAAATGCTGGTTCAATCTGCTATATTGATTTCATGATCACCCAGTGGGTTGTAACTTACAACTTAAAAAGCAGTAGTCCACATAGAATTAAATCAAGTAACTCAGCCTACTCCTTAAAAAGGAAGCAAAAAGTCTAACTATTAATGGCTAAGTGTTTACAAGCCCTTCTTTTAATCTCTAGAAAAAAGTTAATGATTTCCTGGAAACATTAGCAGATCAAAATTGACCATGAATGTTTTTCCCAGTAGTGAATGATAAGCATATGTAAATGTTCCCTTAAGAGCCTTCTGATCTGAATTCAATCAAGAAAACAAGAAACATAAGTCTAACACAACATTGAAGCTTATGCAAGAGTTTAATTGTAAATTAGCAATAATGTCAAGGCACTAGCTGCTTTTTCACAGAAAATGATTTGAAAAACCCTTAATTATTATAAGATTAATAAATTACTGAGGACTGAAAATTCTGTAGTGTAAGACTCACAATATCTTTATATTCTACATTGACGACAGTGTTGTAAATATTCTCTTTCATTTGGTCACCAAATATTTGACAGTTGTTATACCCCAACCACGATTTAACAGGCACACAGAAAAAGCACTGAACCATTACAGAGTCAGTCCCCCACCTGCCAGGTGGCCACTGGGAGGAGATTGAATATGATCGCAAAACAAAAACAAAAAGGAGCTGTGAGACCATGCTAGAGAGTATTCTAGATCAGGGCTGTGGATCACTACAGGCACACTGCACAACAGGTATCTAGACTGGTTCTTTGAAACTGAGATGAAAAAATAGTTTCCCATAAAGACAACTATTTTTCCTATTTTGTATATTATGATGCTAATAGTATGTTCTAATCCACCTTTTGGACAAAGTGAAAATTAATACTACATGCAAGGTAAACTCAGGCAACACGGAGTAAAGAAAAAACTATCAGGTGGGGCATGGTGCCCTGTAACCCCAGCAGATCGGGAGGCTGAGGTGGAAGAATCACAAATTCAAAGCCAGCTTCAGCAAGCTAGCGAGGCCGTTGCAACTCAGCAAGACCCTGTCTCAAAATAAAAGATAAACAAATTTAAAGGGCAGGGGATGTGGTTTAGTGGTTAAGCACCCTGGGTTCAATCCCTGCCCCCCCCCCAAAATAAACCAATCAGAGATATAGACATAGCAGAAAAGGGTGCAGGACTCAAACTCTATTTAAATGCTAAATGATTTAGGACAAGTTATTTAACCTGCTAAAAAACAGATTCATCACCCACATTTATACCTACTCATAAAATCACTGTGAGGATGAAGTGAGAATTAGTTTGTGAAAACACTTTGTGAAATACCAACAAATGCTATCATGATCCCCTCTAATTGGAATCAGTAAGCATGGTGAAACTATTAGAAAAAAATGAGCAAATATTAAGAAGGTACAGAGTTAACATCAACCAAGTACTTAAAATTGTTCTGTTTGCTTTTCATATATTGACACAATTAAAACCTGTGATATGGCTAAATATCTGAATTGAACAACTGGTAATTAGTTTCTCCTCAAATTTCAGACCAACTAAGGGTGGCAGATCCTGAACAGCCCTTGGCCAACAGAAAAAAAAAAAAAAAAAAAAACAATCTACAGATTGTTAACTAAAGAAAGGGCAAGAGTTCACATGGTTCCACCATGTGTTGTATTCATTCTTGGCACAGGCACACCACAAAGAGATGGCTCTTCTCTAAGGTTCAAAGACTGCCTCTGTGGGGCCGAGAAGAGAGCACACCCAGATGTCTCACCCAGTGCAGCTGCACAGCCAGAAAGACCCGTCCAGAAATGCATTTTCCTGGATCTTGGGTTCCATATTCCACCAAGAAGGCAGATGGAGTGTTCCCATCTACTATCTCCATTTGTTTCTATCATGGGCAACTACTCCCTTAGAATAAGACCCAATCTTAGAAAAGTACATGACTGAAATGCAAACCCGGACTTACACAGGTGCAATATCCAGACTGAATGTTTCTGACTGTCTTGGTTGGTTAATATTACGTTGGTAACAATATTGTGGACAGATAAAGTTGACATGTAGCGTGGGATGACTTCAATTAGAAACAAGTTGCTTTTGAAAAGGTTACCTATTTGTTAGAGCTTTGGAACCCAGGATGCATTTCTCCAAATAATTTCACAGTGATGTAAATGAGTTGTTGAGCTGTCAGGACTCCCCATGGCAATCTAGGTGACCCATACCATGAGCAGCAGCAGGTCAGGCAACCTGTGTTCTACAGGACTTGTTCTGCCACAATATGCCACAGGGCCTTTGGCAGTATTGTGGACCAACAACTCTGGATGGGGAAGGACAGAGCTGGCTCTAATCCTGCTTTGCTGCCTACCAGCTGTGTCATCTAAGTAAAGTTATCAATCCTTTTGAGTCTCAACTTCCACAGTGGTCAAATTATATTTGGGGATGGAAATTTTCACTTATCAAATGTTTTGTATGAAGATAATTTAGATCAGTTTTTGTAAGTCTTTAACACAATAAGACATGCATACATAATGTTGATTTTGAATCCTGGAATAAGATGCTGATCACAGCTACAGGCAACCATCCCAGAGCTCTGGACACCTCAGTCTCTGCAGGACTACTCTGAGGGCCTACCTGATCCCTATCTCTGGCATGCCTAAGACATGATAGTGTATCAAGCAACACCATGATGAGGCTCAATGAATATGTATAAAATGCCCTGGCATGAAGTAAGCACATTGTTGACATTTTTGCCTCATGGGCTTTCAGTCCAACAGTTAAATAAAAGGGTACCTTAGATTTCTCAAACCCTTTTGGACAATATATTTCCCCTTCACAGTATCCCAGAATCTAAGTCTGCCTTAACAAAGTATCTTTGGGAAATGGTATGATTCCAATTTGGATCCTTGTAATTGCTCCTTCCTCCCTAATCTTAATAACAGGAGCAGCTCATAGGAAGTGAGTGTGGTGTTAAGATGTAGATTAGGTGAAGATAAAAGTACAGGTAGACATAGAAGTATGGTCAAGGATGAACTGTTGTTAAAGGAATGACTGAATAGTTGCTTTGCTAGGTAATCATATCTACACTGACCACCATCTTGGTTTCATTTGGTTTGAATGAGAAAGCTACATTGTTTCCTATGCATGCTTAATAAAAAGTGAGCTCAAGTATAAGTCTCCAGATGCTCCTCCTGGAAGAAAGGATAAAAAACCAGCTGTCCATCTCTGGTCCTCCTTATTGTGCCTCATTTGGGAGTCTTCCCTGTTCTGGTTGGGATGCTTCCTTCCTCAAAGCCACCTTAGGGGTGGATTATTATTAGTCATATTTGACAATTGAGGGACTGTAGAGTAAAGGAAGTTTAAAAGACTTGCACAAGGGGATACACTGGAGTGATTTCCAAATATTAAGTGTTCTGCTAGTAGGTGGGAGTCCAGGTTGCAGAATTGCCATGGCAGAGGCTAGTTATGGGAGTGGGAGGAATCAGAGGAATGGGGATGGGAACTCAGATGAGTTCCACACTCCACATCCTTAATCACTGAGGCTGATGACAAAGGTAGTGGGGGATCACACCACGCAGGCTCTGAAGAGGGTAGGTCAGAGAAGAGACTAGGCAGGAGAGGCAGTTCTGCTTTTCCTGATAACCCTGGGACAAGATGGGTGGGGAGCCAGCAAGTCTGGGACCTACATAAACAGCACAAGATTTGCTGAGGAGTCTATCACACCACCTCTACACACAGGCTCTCCCAGAGCTTATCAAAAGTGAAAAGTAAAACCTCCCACAAAATGCTGCTTTGGGTTATCTACAAATGTATTTTTGATGTCCTCAATTAACCCCTGATCCTGAAAAATATATTTTCAAAAAATTTCAAACACACAGAGAGGGTTGGGGTTGTAGCTTGGTAGTTGTGTGTGTGCCTAGCATGTGTGAGGCCCTGGGCTCAATCCCTCAACATAGAGGGACCTACACGAAAATCACAGAAGTTAAATAATGAGAAATGAATGTGGAATGAGGGAGCCCTGTTTGGCACTTTCGAAGATACTTACATTCTAACCACAGGTGAGAGAAGAGGAAGCAGGAGACATAAGAAATGGGGATAACCCCAGAGGACAGTGTAATTATTAGCCCTCTGAAGTATAATTTGCTTTAATAATTTAGTTTTTCACTTGGTTTTCAAGATTTTTCAGGGATCAAAGGATTAAAATACACATATATAATATACTGCTCATACAAATTCTTTGCAAAAAGCATAGAAAAAAGATCACTTGAATTTTTTCATTTGGAATGAACAACTACTAAAAAACTACACTGAAACTGATAAAAATTAGATGGGCCAAGGTCAGGGACTTCTGAACACTCAGCAGAACTCACCCAGAATAAACCTACCTACTGACAATATTAATTTGCCTTTCTATATAGAATTACACAGGCATATTTCAAAATGTGCTGTAAGAAAGGAGGGTTAGGAGACTCTTGAATCACTAATTCCAATCTGAAATTATCAAAATAAGGTCTTTTAAAACTTCACCTCACTTCAATATTAAATTGAATTGGGGGGAACATCAATGAAGGCGGTATGGTAAGAAATTATTTATCAAATAACAGTCATACAATGTTGATGAAATCACATAAAAGATAGTACACAAAGAAAATGTTGACTATTTAGCCACTCCGGAGTTATTATAGTTTGGATCTGGAAGTCCCCGCAAAGATGATACTGAAGACTTGGTCCCCAAAGCAGCAATGTGGGGTTTGGTGGGTGATAGGAGCATGAAGGCTCTAACCTCATCTGTAAGTTAATCTGTTTGATGGACTAACGATCCGAATAGACTACTGGAAGGTGGTGAAAACTATAAGCAGGTAGGATATGGCTGGAGGACTAGGTCACTGGGGGTATAGCTTTGGGGACTGTTTTCTGTCCCTGGCCCCTTCCTGTGTCTGTCTTTCTGCTTCTCAGTTACCATGAGCATCTTTCCTCTGCTATCCCCTTCTTCCAGGATGGTCTGCCTCACCTTGGCCCCAGAGCAATGCAGCCCTTTGAACATGGACTGAGACCATTGAAATCACAAGTTAAAAGACACTTTTCCTCCTCTAAGTTAGTTTTCTCAGGTATTTATCACAATGATGAAAAACTGACTAAAATAGGAGGAAAATAGGGAAGGGGGAAGAAAGAAAAGAGTTTAAAAGCAATTTTAGGATTCCAGATACATAATTGTGGTAACATGCAGAGCATGAGGACAAATCTTCATTTGGATTTCCTCTGAACACCAGGAGAGATTTGTGTAAGGTGGTGCAATTTAGTTTAGAGAAAACTGATTGCATCAATTACCCTTGGCCTGACTTTACATTTCACTCCAGGGAACTTGCTTGGACTGCCCTCAGGTACACTGCTCTAGAAAAATATGCCCTATGTTGTAAGAAACTGGCTCTCAAGTAAATTCCATTGATAATTCCCCTATTGATTCTATGATAATTCCAGTTTCATCAGAAGGCATTGGAAAAGATTTATAACTTTGCTTCTTCTTTGATGATGTTTTTCTTTCTTTGTTTTTGCTTTTACTAGTTTGACCATTTCTGGCTTCCATTCCACAGCTAAACCATCCATCTCTGGTCCTCCTCTTTGTTAAGGGATTGAGCCCAGGGTTTGTTGGTCTCTCTCCTTTTCTCTCTCCTTAGCTCTCATTCTTTTATTTCATTGGGACAAATTGTGTTGACTCTCAGCACTAATTTTTGTCCTTGTTGATATGTTCCTATACTCCCAAGGTCACACTTAAGCATTTTTTATTTTTTTTATTGTTAGAATATTTGTCAAAAGAGGTCACAGTAAGTCTGACAAATAAATTTGACTTTCCTGAGCTGAAAATAAATAAATAAATAAATAAACTCTGCTGTTTTTCCAGAAGAGTTTTGGTTTGTATTCTCAATTTAGGTTCTTCCCTTATTGTACATTTTAGGGACAAGAAAAACTTAACATAGAGCAGGTTATTAGTGAACCACCAATAACCCTTACTATGGGAAGCTTTAAAATTATTTTCAATTCAAACCGAGAAAGCACAACAGTTTTTAAAAATCACTATGAAGGGCATCTATAGGAAAAAAAAGAGAGAGAGAGAGAAGAATAAGAAGAAAATAAGTTTGACCTAAATTCACCCAAAAATTATCTCAAGATGGATTATAGACTTAGATATGAAACAAAATATTATAAAACTTTTAGGGGGCTGGGGTTGTGGCTCAGCGGCAGAGCGCTCACCTAGCATGTGCCAGGTCTTGGGTTCAATCCTCAGCACCAGATAAAAATCAATAAATAAAATAAAGGTATTGTGTCCAAGTACAACTAAAAAATAAATATTTTTTAAAAATTAAAAAAAAAACTTTTAGGGAAAAATCTTTAGAACCTGGAGCTAGGCAAAGAAATATATATGACACCAAAAACAATCATAAATGGGGGAATTAATAAATTGAACCATATCAAATTTAAACTTTTTGTTCTGCAAAAGACTCAATTAATAAGGTGAAAAAACAAACTTCAGACCAGGAGAAATATTTGCAGACCACATAGCTGACAAAGGGCTAATATCTAGACTATTATAAAGAACTCTCAAATTTAGCAGTAAAAACTTCAACTACAAAGGACTTGAAAAGAAATTTCTACTGAAGAAGATATACAGATGGCTAATAAACACTTGATAATATATATTTAACTTTATTAGCCATTACAGAAATACAACTAAAACCATAATAAGATATTACTACATCATCAGAATGACTAAAATTAAAATAGTCTTACTACCAAATACTGGTAACAGAGAAACTAGATAACTCATACATTGCTGAAGGGAATGTCAAATGGTCCAACCATTCTGGAAAAGAGTATGGCGGTTTCTTACAAAATCAAACATATACTTATCATTTGATCCAGCAATTATACCTTTGGGCATTTATTCCTGGGAAATGAAAATGTTATATTCACACAAAAACTTACACACTCATCCTAAGCAGCTTTGTTTGTTACAAAGCTGGAAATGACCCAGTGTTCTTCAATGGAAGAATGATGAAAAAGCTGTAATACATCCTTACCATGGAACACTACTTAGCAATACAAAGGAACAAACTCTTGATACATCCAGCGGCTTGGATGGATCTCAAGGAAACTACAGATTGAGAAAGCCTAATACCAAAGGTTATTTATGATATGAGTCCATTCATGCAATATGGAATATGTAACCTGATTTATCAAGTTACAGAGATTGAGAACAAACTGGCAGTCGTAGGGGGTGTCAGGTAGAGGGAGGGAGGTGAATATGGCTACAAAAGGGTAGTACATGGGATACTGTTTTTGGAACTGCTCTGTGTCTTGATGTTATGGTAAAACACAAGTCTACACCTGTGATAAAACTGCATAACTGGGCATGGTGGCGCATGCCTGTAATCCCAGCAGCTCTGGAGGCTGAAGCAAGAGGATAGAAAGTTAGTTCAAAGCCAGCCTTAGAAAAGTGAAGCACTAAGCAACTCACTGAGATCCTGTCTCTAAATAAAATACAAAATAGGGTTAGGGATGTGGCTCAGTGGTGGAGTACCCATGAGTTCAATCCCTATAACCATTCCCTCCCCCGACAAACTGCATAGAACTAAATATGTACAAAGACACACAATGAATGCCTGTAAACCTGGTGAAATCTGAATAGAGTTGGTAGACCGTATTAATATCAAATTTCTAGTTGTGATATTATATCACATTATCACATTATATTGCAAGATCTTTTCACTGGGGAAACTGAATGAAGGATATAGGATATCTCTCTAATAGTTCTTACAATTACATGTGAAATTAAATTATCTCAACATAAAAAGTTATATAGTTCTTTTTATTCTAAATATCCCATTCTCCTAATGTCTCATCTATCACATGCCTGACTTCTTCTTTCTCCAATCTTGTTACTTTCTGTAGTCCAGATAATGAAAAACATTTTGCTATAATAAGTAGTTTGACTTTTGGATTCCTACACTTCTTATTTATGATTTCTTATTTTTCATTGGGGCACACCCATTGGAGACAGCCCTCTGTTTGAATACTGATTCTTAGGCTATATGAAATGTATAGAAGAATGCTTACTTTCTGAATCTTAGTTAACTCACTGATAAAATGAAGATAAAGTAATCTATGTCATAGGTTTATTTCGAGTATAAATAAAATAATAAATAAAACACTTATACATAGCGAATCTTTAAATTGTTTTCCTCATTTTCCTATTAACAATCTAAAATCCAGCTTAATTTCTAGATAAATATATCAACAAAAAACTTTTGCATTCTGACTACTAAAATGATTTCTAAATGTTTTAATATTTTGTTCATTTTATTCTGATTATTGAGTGGCTGCATATAGATGTTTAAATCTATAAATCATAGCCTGTCATACACTAGATAACTATTATTTGGATAACAAGAAATGTTTGTATGCTGGTCAAGCTCAATCCTTAAAAATTACCCTGTCACTAATGATATCATTTCAGCCATTCAACTTACCTACAAAAATACTTTTTTAGTCCTGACCTCCCCACAAGGTGGTAAGCTTTCAATATGACATAATTTTTAGTTATAGCTCAACCAATTAAGCTACAGAATAGCAAGAACTGAGCATATGATGGACTGAAATTCAAGGTGTGTTTCTAAACACGGGGTTCAGAGCAATCTGCAGGTCAGCTGCAGTCCCTGAGCACCATTAGCCTGAAAGAATTACCGAAGACAGAAAAAGAAGAACCAAATATTATTCCTCTACTATTAATTTAAAAAGGACAAAGTAAGTATTTTAATTTCCACTGGTTACTTGCTGTGTTTATAATCAGTCTCAGAACACGAATATTTTGTTTTTAAAGCACTGATACAATTTTGCAAAAGAATGCTTACCGAGCAAAGTAGCTTTGTTTCCGTTCCTTCTTCTCTTCCTTGGTATCCATAATACACAATGAAAGTGCAAAATATTTGGAAAATCCTTCGCTTTAATCAATAAGTCATAGCCCTGTAATAAAAAATAACAAAGCAACTATAAATTTAAAAGTTTATAATGGCCAATGTGAAGAATAAAGCACAGGAGAGCTACATGGCCAAAACAAATGAAGGATAAACTTTAACCAGGAACAGAGTCACATGAGCCAAATGTAAAATGAAAATGCCCCTTGGGGGAAAAAGCACACACACACACACACACACACACCCCTATAATTAGAACAGAGATGTTAAGCCACATAGCAAAATGCTTATGGAAAACCAAACTATTTTTCTCGTAGTTAAGAATTTATTTCAAAATGTCTAAAATGAAAACCTTCACTAATATAAAAGATTGTAGTCTAGTGGTGCAGATGCAATTTTTTTAATATTGAATTCATAATCACTATTTACAAGTAATTAATAACGAATATGTCTCATAGATAATTATGCAAAATGGCTCACTTAGGTGTTTACAAGAATGTTTTTTCTTTAAAAATAAAATAACTTCAGCATTCTATTTTAGTTTCAGTAACATGCCAGCAAGTACATCCCATTTGAACAAATGTGGAAATGAAAGTTCAAAGACTTAAGAAGCTATTCTTCAGAATAGCTTTATATGCCTGCCTCTCCCCACTGCCTTACACCCTCACCTCTGCTTGCCAGCAGTGGTTTAAACCTATAATGAAAGGTTGTCTCCAGATCAATCTTCCTTAAATACCACTTTCATCATGCTATTCCCCTGCTCAAAAATTTCCAATGTCTACTTATTACCAGCTTCCCCAAATGAAATTTCCTGCAGAGCATTAACACTCCTAAAATCTCTCCTTTTGCCTTGAAGCAAAAATATGTTCACTAATCAAATTTAAATTTAAAAAAGCAAAGTTATACTTAAAACTTCAAATTTGTTTATTCATTTCAATATAATACACCATTTAATCCACAATACATATCACATGAAAAGTACTATGGTAAGTCCCAGTGTTCAAGGGCAAATGAGACAAGATATGTCCTCTACAAGAAATCACAGTCTGATGAGGGAGACAGGATTTCAAGACAATGAGGTTGCGAAGTAGGCAAGAGCTATAGGACAAACACTTAATTAGCTCCATTTTAGCCACAAGGTACATATTTCAAAATATCATGTGGTACATTATAAATATACACATTTTGACAATTAAAAACACAAATATTTAAAACAAGAATACTTGAGCTTCATGTAGGGTCCACTCTGTGCCCTGGTCACACACACACTAAGGTTGTAAGTGTGGCTTCCCAGGTAAGGATCAGAGGAAGCAGCTCTGTCTTGAATAAGAACACAATAGTTCCCTGCTACTCCAGGGTCCACTGTGAAGTGGAGTTACAGTGGGAGCTGAAGGTAAAGGCACGGAAGGATCAAGGTCAGAGAGGACTTTAACCCTAACTCTATATCATGTGCTACCTGCTTCTTCACTGCACCCACTGGCTCTTACTGAGAGATCATGCTGAACCCCACAGAAGCACTTCTAGTAGCCATTACCAAACTGATCAGAGCCAGTTCATGACATACAATGGGGTTTTCATGAGGGAATGTGGCATAATGACATACAGAGCTAGAGGATGGACTTGAAGGATTAAGAAGGTGAAGTAGATGGATTAGAAAGAAATCACAGTAAAACTAGTGAAGAGAGCAAGACCCAAACATAGGCAGCAGTAGCTAATCCAGAAAGAGGGGAAATGGATTCATGAAATTCTTAGGGGACAAATGAGTTGGAATTTGGTGACCCATTCCATACAGACAAGATAGGAAAGGAAAGACTTCCAGAAGGCCCTCTACCTCTCTGCTTCAGGGACCAGGTGGACTATGAGAGGAGAGATAAAATACAATACACAAGAAGAGGGCAGACTGTGTGTGGCATCAGGGTCAGAAGAAGGTGAGAAATCGATTTTTGGCATGTTGCCTTTGAGGTGCCTATGGATGGCCATCCCAAGATGATTCACCAGACATTTGATGACATCAAAAGCACAGGAGGGCAGTGAGAGCAAGAGAAAAAAAAATAAAATTTACCAGCATATGGTTGTAGTTAGGAAAAAAGGAAAAAAAACAAAGATGAGATCATCCTGGGAGCTTGACAGTTATGCACAAGATCCTATGGAACCATGGGAGACAGTCCCAGCTCTTACTGTCCATCGCTATGTCCCTGACATGGCTCTGCTGTCAAGGAGCTTATCACCCAGTGGAAAAAAAAAAGACATGGACAAATAACTAAAATGTAGGGTAGTAAGTTGGAGCTTGCCAATGAATAAAACTGGGAATCTAGAACATGCAAAGCTCAACTTTGATTAAGGTGACAAAATCAACCTTTCAAGGTGGTTAGGATATTTCAATAGGTAAAGAAGAGAGAGAAGGAGTTCCAGCAGGAGGGAATGGAATCAACAGAACGGGAGTCAAAAGGCAAGAAAGAGAGAGTGGTCACCAGGTAGGGAAAGGGAATGGCCCCTGATGCCTGTTTACCATGTCATTTATTTCAATATACTCTCCATGTTATTTCTATTAATTCTTCTAACCACATGATGATTCAGATATCTTTATTTCCATTAAGCTAAAGCTGAGAGATGCCTTAATTTCCCTAATTCAACAACACTAGCTTCAGTGGAACAGGGATTTTAATCTAAATTCGTGTACATTTCAGTGTTTTTCAGTAACCTTTGGGGCCAGAAAGGAACTGTAGATGAACTAGAAAAAGTGGTGTGGAATCTACAACATCTAGTGCCTCAACACAGACTCTGCAGGTTAAAACAAATGGAGCTGGCCTTTGTGGGAGGGGGTCCTTGAAGACCTCCAATCTGTGGGGCAGTGGATGTGGTAGCCATGCTACAATTAGTTGAGGTAATTAAAACTCATCCAAGAATTTGGATGACGAAAGAAAGAAGAAAAAGGAAAGATGGTGGCTGAGTGTCTGACTCTGGACAAGAGTCTCTCACTGTGGGGTGAACCCACTGGGCTCTTCCTCAATTCTTAACCTTTATCTTACTCTTTCCCCAAACTTGAGGTAGTCATGTTCTCCTCCTTTTCCTACCAGATCTATCAGAAGGCCTAATTCCACTGATGTGCTCTTCTCTCTCTTCATCAGGAACTTACTTCACATGTTACTTGTCAATTCCCATGAGACACACACACTGTGTCTTACACTTTGTCACACACTGTGTGACAAGGTCACTTCACCTAGCCTCCTCAGCTCCAAACCATAGCTCCCTTCAAGTCAAACATCACCACCAAGTCTCACTGTTTCCTTGTACTTCCCTAAAAACCAGGCACCAAAGTAGATAGAAAATCCGTATAAGAGCTAAATTAATTCAGAATTGGAGATAAGGTCAACTATACAGCAGATCAATAAAAATGGAAGGATTTGGGCTGGGGTTGTGACTCAGTGGCAGAGTGCTTGCCTGGCATTTGTGAGGCACTAGGTTCAATTCTAAGTACCACATATAAATAAATGAATAAAATAAAGGTTCATAAAAATCTAAAAAAAATGGAAGGATTCCTCTCAAATTAATAATTACTTGAGGATGGGGAATATAGACTCATGCCAGCTTCTTTCAGATTCCTGAAGGAATAGAATCCAGGGCTCCCAACCATGCCTGGGGCCAGGTGGCTTATTTTGAAATTCCTCTCCTACATGCCAAAAACACATAATGATCTGTTTATTGAGTTTTTCCTCATGAATAAAAATGAAGTCATAACAATCTAATTGGTACATTTTTATATTGCAAGCTGAGCCAGAAACTAATATTTGATTCCAGTAGAAAAACACTGACAAAACTAAGCAGAAGAGAAACAGATTACATGATCCTAAGATCAACAACTGGTGCTGCTGTGTCTGCTTAGACCAAGTAAAGCTTTCATTTTATTTTTCAATATTCTATTAGATAAATAAAAATATGATAATCTATGGTTTCTTTTAAGTTTCTGTGAATTAATTCCTTAAACAAGGCAGATTCAGTCCTTTCTATTTTAAACACAGGAGCAGATTAACCAGAAAGAGGTAGGCAGTAGATGCTACAAAAATGATTTGCACAGAGCATCACACAGCAGCTTTCATGCTTCAGTGAAGAACCAAAGCTCCTTAAATCAAACTCTAATGGGAACTACATTTTCCATTATAAGTGGTTATAATAGGCTTCTTAAAAGCCCTTCATTCACTTAATGTTGATTTTTCCACACATCAATACACTCTAGACTCATCCAAACACTGACTTACAAGAGTCTCCTGCATTTATGGTGTATTGCAGATCACAAAGAATTTTACGAGAGAACACAAGATGGATCTTCAGCCTAAATTTTTCTTTTTGCACTCTTAAGTCAGGACAGCCCATTTAAACCCAAATTGAGTTCATTATTCAAAAACAATGGCACACAGAAATATTCACCTCATAAGAAATTTGTTAAAGACAAAGTATTTTTTTTTGTATTACTAGTAAAGTGTGTCCAATTTGAGAACATGGCACTGCTTAAAGAGAATTATAGAACAGAGACTTCCCTAACTATATCTATGTGAACTGCACAGCACAGCAAGCATAGCATGGCTTTTTGGATTCACATCTAACACACTGCAGTTTGTTGAACACTCAGGCATAACCAGGCAGAACTAATCTATGATACCCATCAACTGTTTTTCCAACAACATGTTTCCTAATACACAAGTGAAATAATAATAGGAACATGCATGCTGGCCTGGTCACACAGAGTTTTTCCACTGAAGGAACAGACCAAAATGTACTTTCTACGCAGATATTTCCCCTTAGAAAATACTTACACTTATACCCATACATGATGGGTATTCAGTCTCTCTCAAAGCCACATACTCACCTAAACAAAAGAAGAATATTCAAATTTCAGTGTTAACCAAGGTCAGAAATTTGAATACTTTCTTTAACAAGAAACTGAGGAAGACAGAACCAGGTACAAATGTGTGCCACAAACCCACAAGGGAACAACCAAGAGGCAATGCCCCCAAATAAGAAAATGTGTATCACAAAAGCAAAGCAGTAACAAAAAAGCAAAGTAAAGGTGAGAAAGAGCCAAGAAGTTAGGACTTAAGCAAAGTGATGATTGAGAAGGGCTACCAATCTGCCACTTGGGAAAGTGGTATAAATTGTCTTTGGATGGCAAAATGAATGGAGAACTCGACCCTTGGTCCATTTTTTCTCTGCCCAGGGAACTTAAATTTTACCTGAAAAGAATTAAGCAAATGGGATTGTCAGTGCTTTCTTAGCTGAGTGAAGAAAATCCATCAAAGCTCCTAGCTATTCTAAATGAAGACCCATCTCTGGGCTAGACCGATCATTCTACAAGCTCTAAGAAGAGGACATACAAATGACATTTCTACAATGTAGAAAGCAGAAATTGTCAAAGATGTGAGAAATGCCCCAAACCTAAAAACTGGAAAATGCATTTTAAATTTCAACACAATGTTAGAAAAGGGACTGTACAAACTACACAATGGGGGACATCACATTGATCCTCAGGTGAGCTCCAGAACTGATCATTAAATAGCAACCCGTGAACTCTGAGACCCAGAATGGTTACCCAGAAAGAAAACATTTGGCAGAACAAGGTGGATCCCATACTGAAACCTTCCACCATCAACCAAGAACTCTGATGCAGATCCAAAGAGGAAGGCAGCTTTCTTCAGATATGAAACTCAGGAAGAACAGGCAGCTGCATCATCAGCTGGTAAAATGAGAAGCAGTGATTGCTCTGGTGTGGGTAGATAGAAGCACAGAGCACAGAGGGGAAGCACCTGACTTAACTGGAAGGGAAGGAGAGTCAGGGAAACCTTCCTAGGTGATGTCAGTCCTGGGCTAGGAAGGAGGCACAGGAATGTCCCACTGAATGCAGCAGAATAAGGATGTGCACACCACTGAAGGGAACCTGTGGTGCTCAGGGAATTCTGACTGGTCTGGTATGGCAGGAGCACAGGGCTGGAGGAGGAGAGGAGGTTGAGGGGGTGATGGCTTAGTCAAATACACTGGCCTCATTTCCCTCTTTGATATAGCAACTATTCCAGGAAATCAGGGAAATGAGGCAAACACAGTGGAACTGTGTGTAAAAGGCATTTAATCAATTTCTCTTGAAATTGATGCTTATGGATAAGATGGAAAAATGTGGATTGGATGTGTGATTGGGTTTTTCCCATGATCAGATCAAGAAAATCACTGAAGAACTGAGCTACAAGGTATGTGCTGACTGACTCAGGTCTGGAAGCTGACCTCAACCTTCAACCTGAAAAGGAGATGTTAACAGCAAAAGGTAATATTTTTTTCTTAGGCCCTGTCCTTGCCAGTAAATTTAGCACTGACTAGAATGAAAATACAGTGGCCTTCTCATCAGCCTTTTGGAGGGATAAAGGACATCCTGGATAACTGCATTCAGAAAGACCTCAGCTATTCATACAAGGGAGTCAGTTATTATAAGGCAGAATTTACCCCCATATGAGTCTTTTGTTCTATTGGTGAAGTGGTAAGGGATGAGAGAGGTAGGGTTAAGTGTCAGCACCAGCAAATGTGATTTGTGGTTTTAGATGACAGTAAGATCCATATGCCCATTAGTACCCCCACAAAGGCACTAATGCAATCAAAATAAAAAGATTAGATAGTCAGTCTGTCCCACATATTTGAGGATTAGAATATATCAGGATTACTGGATTTAGTTTTGAGTCTCACACTTACAGAAGAAAACAGGGTAATAAGAGCAACTAGGATTGTTAAATGGCATAAAATTAATTTTAAAAAATACTAGTCAAGGGAGTTGGTCATGTTTAGCCTAGAGAGAATAATTTTGATTAAATAACTGTTTTTAAATATCGGAAAGACTGTTATTCAGTATAAGATTTAGGCTTGATAGATCTTCAAGGGTTACACTCAGGATGAAACATTAGCTATGGAGGGAGGGAGATCATGGCTCAGCATAAGGAAGAACTGTCTTACAAACAGATGCCAAGAGCAGCCTGCAGAGTGAATGGCTTCCTAATCACCAAAAGTGATTTAACACAAACTGAGTGGCCACTTTATGGGATTGCTATAAAATGCAATATTCAGCCTTATCAAAACCAACACCCTCATCTAAAGAGATAAATACTGTATTATATGCTCTTTTTAATATTGAAATGAAATTCACAGATAATATAACCTACTTACACACTTGATTTTATGAAATAAGTATGATGCCCAAAGGAACAGCTATTTCAATATGTAAATTCTCAGGTTTTAAAAATGCATGTAATGCCAAAAAATAAATGTATAGCAATAATTTCAAGAAATACATTCACAGGCATGAGTTCATAAAAGACATAACGAAATACTCAGGTGCTTGCAACTTATGTAGGACAAGTTTAGATACAGGAGAAGAATGATTAGAAACTATTTTGCTACATACAAGAAGCACAGGAAGATGAAAAGCAGTCATGATGGGAGGGGTGGGTACTAGGGAAATTGGGAGAGACACAAGCCTGGTTAGAATCCAGACTCTACCACCTACAAGATATGTAGCTTAGCTAGACACAATGGCACTTGTCTATAATCCCAATAACTCAGGAGGCTGAGGCAGGAGGATCACAAGTTTGAGGGCAACCTCAGCAACTTGGACACTGACTCAGTTAAAAAGAATTGTGATGTAGCTCAGTGGAAAAGTGCCCTGCATTCAATCCCAGAACAAAAAGAAAGAAAAGAAAAAAAAAATGTAGGCTTGGACAAGTTAACTAATTTCTCAAACCCTTATCTATAAAAGAGCTGTTATAGAGATTAAATGTGTTTTAAAATGTGTCTTTAAAGTCTGGTGCCCTAGGAAATAGTAAAATATAACTATTGACTGATGCATTTCAGTGAATCATAACATTCAAGAGCTGGATTCAAATTTACCCCAAATTTTTTAAAAATAACATTTTTTGAACATTGACAAGGTACACCAAATTTTTGTTAAATGCCAGTGTTATTTAATATTTATGGCTATATAAAGGAGTTAGTATTCTTATGTTTTTCAGATAAAGGAGTCTCATGTTGAGAAAGATTATTTTCAAGGTCAAACCTGAGTCCAACCCATAAGAGTTATACCAGAATTATCAGTTCTTGTCTAATACCAAAAAAGGAACCACTAATAATATCACCATATAGGATTTTCACATCAAATTATGGTTCTTTCTGGATTTAACCACCAGCTTTCAAGCCACTTGTCCTTCAGGATGTAAATACCGACTTGTGTTCAGGTTAGATATACATACTAAATGTATGGCAATGACCTTGTCAGTGCCTTCAATCAATATTTGTTTGCTTAGAATTTAAAGAGTTAAGTACATCCTCTCGATTCCCCGAATTAAGTGAATTATCTCTTAAGTTTTCAGAAGTGTGTTTGGATATGCCAGAAATATTTCTGTTAGCAGTTGGTAATTCTTTTTTTGTTTCTGTTATCTCAAAATGTTAATCTTCTGCCAATCTAATTATTTCTCCTACAGAAAACAGAATTGACAAATACAGAGAACCAGAATTTAGGATTCTAATTTTTTAAAATTTCTTTATTGATTTTAAATTACAAAAGTTGTTTTTTGGGCAAACACTAGAATTGTAGCTCCTTTCTAGAACTAAAACTTGTGGTTCTGTAAAAATTCTACCAAAGATATTGAATGTATTAAAGCTCATTCTTTCATTAATACTTGTAACATATAAAAGTCAGTTCTGAACAGCTTTTTGCCTGCATAAAAAGGTATTTTAAAGGGAGACATCTGCATCAAATTAGATGTAAAGGCAACAAAAATATGATAGTCTATTCTGTTGATCTCATCTCCCAACAACAACAACAAAAAAAAATCTGGGTACTTGCTGCTTATATATGATTGCCCCTCACAAGTTGGGGAAAATCTGGTGCCCGTATCATTCACAATGGGGTTTTTGGAGGCACCTTCTACTATTGTGACTCTAAGATAAATCTAAACGTAAGGAGCTCCAAGCATCAAGAAAGAAAGAGGTGATGTGGGAAGAAAAGTCTGTTTTCAATTACTTCTGGAATTCATTTTAATATCACCAGACAGACTCATTCCTAATATCATAGGTTCTCTAGCTTGTTGGACTTTTCCATAGACATTTTTTTAGCCTTATCAAGGAATAAAATCTTCTTTTTTCTCTATTGCTGCAGATCTCAGTTTTATTCCCCAAAGTCCTGCAGAGCACAGGCCTCCATGTGAATCACTGTGCCTATACCTGTACTCACGGCAAAGGCCTCCAGCCCTGCCAGAGTCCTGGTCTTGTACCATGCCCAACTCCTTCAGCTCCTTCCAGGAGAAAAATAAGTGAGTACTGCAGCCACCACAATTATTACTATGGCTGCTGTTATCCTTGTTTGGTGGGGTTGTCTAGTGGATGGATCTAAATTAAAGAGTTAATGAAAACAAAATCAATGAAATAATGGATAAAAGGTGTTTTAAAATAAAGGAAATGTCTTTCCAAAAAACACATATGGCCTGTAAATAGTAGTTTTTGAGGATTAAATGTGTCTTCTGAGACTTTATCATAAGACACAAAGGGTTCACTTTACCAGGTGAAATGCCATTTCACCTAGGAAAAGATCACATCTGTCTCAGTTGTGGATGAGATATGAGATTGGATGTGTTTGCAAAATACAGTGACAATATGCTCAAACATGTAAAAATGTAAAATAAAAAATAAAAAATGATCACTCCTTGTAATTTGCTTTCAGCATATTTATTCATATGGAGGACTTAAGTGTCAATAAAGAATTCAGTTACTCCTAAGTAGTGCCGTGTAATATTTATGAGTTGTTTTCAATACAGAAAGCATTGAAAAACCTATTTTATACCTGCCACTCTACTAGTATTTAGATAAATAGGATCTAAAACCTATGAACACAAAAAGGACTCAATATGCTCTCAAGAAGCTCCTGCCCCCTTTTTAGGTTCTGGGGATTTTACCACTGAGCAACATACTCATCCCTTTTTATCTTTTATTTCAAGACAGCATCTTGCTAAGTTGTTTAGGGCCTTGCTAAGTTGCTGAGGTTGGCCTCTAACTTGCAGTCCTCTTGCCTTAGCCTCCTAAGCTTCTAGGATTACAGGCATGTGCCACTGCACCCAGCAATAAAAAAAACAAAACAAACAAACAAAAAAAACTCCTATTTTTGACAAGGGCAATGAGCTACATAAAATAATCAAGAAAAAGGGGTCTGGAATTTTTATGTTAAATGTACAATGCACAGAGGAAGTGCAATGGGAGATGAAGAAGGGGCCAGGTAACACAGGCCAATATTATTTGGGAAAGTCTTAGGAGTGGGACATACCCCAAAACTACAATTCATGGTTGTATGTCAGTAATGCTATACAACTATCACCTCTGTGAATTGCAAACAGTTTTATCCTGAATGAAAATGTTCTCTATCAGAGCATACTCAAGAAAACATCAATTCTACCAGATTCTGTCTCATCTGTTTTGGGTGACAATGGAAAGGCAAATAATGTGCTTCGGTCAATACAGAATGTGGTAGATGCACTAATGTGGGCTCAGGAAGAAGGCCTAACAAGTATCTATGGGGCAGGAAATGTGACCAATGTGAAAGTGAATCAGTTTTGTGAAGCACTCTGGACTTTTCCTGGAAAAAAAATTAAGCATATAATATTCAGCTATAATTTTTCAGGAGACTGGGTTAAGAAACCAAGTCTATGGTTTATGTACATTTTCTTTGACAAGTTGGTTGACGTAAAAGTTCTTGTAGAATTCTAAAGAAAAATGGCTCTTCAGTAGTCTGGATTGTTGTTCTCAATGTATTCCTTTCCCTCACAGTAACAGAATTAGAATTAGATATCCATACTCTTTGCTATGCAACTTTTGGTGCTTTAAACTAGTGCAGAAAGCAGGTATACATCACCATTCAGTTCAGTATGTGATTCGTTTGGATCAAGAGAGTATGTGGATTAATAGTGTTATTTATTCAAACACAAGACATGAAGAGACTTAGTAAGTTTCTGCTATCAGAAGAGTATGCTCCAGGTAGCTGATTTTCCTTCTTCCACTTCAGTCCCAGGAAAAAGTCATATGAAACAGACCTGAACCTCAGCCTCAGCTTTGAAGTCCAGCTCAGCCCTGCCATGTCCAGCCCTGCCAAGAGCAGCCAAACTGCAGTCAACCTGCAGGTCCATGAGTGTGAGATAAGTATTTGTGAATCAAAGCCACTGAGGTTTGCAGTTTGTTATGCAGTATTATCAAAACAAAAGGCCCAATACAGCCTTGTAAACATCCTGATCCACAAACAACTTTATGGGTTTCACCAGGATGATCAAAACCAAACAGTATATAACACCACCTACATGAATAATTTTATTAAGGCCTGAGATACCAAAGCCTAGAGTCAGAAGCAGCTAGCAGACACCAATAGCTGAGGCTATTTGTCATTTAGCCCATATCCAACCTGCATGGCTCTCAGGTGTTAGCTAAGAAAGCATCATTAGACACCTTATGCACTCACCCTTGCCAGCACGTTGCTGACTTTTAAAATCTAATTATAATAATCTGCATTTCTTTGATGCAATGAAGACAATATTTTTTATGTCTCATCTATCATTAATTCCTGTTTTGTGAATTTTTTGTTTCTATTTATTTTATATTATTATATATTATATAATATATATTATATATTATATAATATATATTATATATTTATTATATTTTATTTTTATTTTATTTTATATATATATAAAAGCTATGGCATATTAAACTGAAATTATCTGGAAGTATTTTGTGATTGAAAATACCAAAGACAGCCAAGGCACAGTGAGGCTCACAACTGTAATCTTAGCAACTCAGGAGGCAAAGGGAGGAGGATCACAAGTCTGAGGCTAGCCTCAGCAATTTAGCAAGACATCCTCAGCAATTTCGTGAGCCCATGTCTCAAAATAGAAAATAAAAAGAATTACAGATATAACTCAGTGGTGGAGACCCCTGGGTTCAAACCCCAGTACCAAAAGAGAACAACAACAAAATCAAAACATTGTATATTTGTTTCAGTGGAATTCAGCAGATAGGTATTATCTTGGAGGAATCACTAGAAGCTAGTGAAAAGGATCACCTAGATGTACCTGAGACCACAGAACTGACCAGGCCCTCTCCAACAGATGGATGAATAGTCTGGACTGTGACTTATATCATACAGCAGAGGCCATCCTTATCCAATTCTAAAATATTTCCCACTGTTATTACTCTTATCAACATGTATGGGAAAACAAATAAGTAAACCTGATGTTGTGAGGTCAAAATTACAGAAGAATAAAGGAAGATTCAGAGGGATCTCACACCGAAAGAATGGTCTCATGAATTATTCCTATTCAACAAGGTATATCTGGTTAGTGATAATCACCAATCAACAATTTCACATGAATGGGGCTAAACAAATGCTTTTCAATTCTTTTCTGAAACTTTTGGTTTTTTTTTCTTTCAGTTGTTTATAGATTCAGCTATATTTTGATTTCTCACCATTGTTTTTCCCCATAATTTTATTGTTCCATTATAATTATACATAATGTTATATATTCACACACATTTATGACAACATAATTTAGCCAATATCATTCCCCAGTATTTCCCCTTTCTCTCCCCTCCTCCCTCCCCTTGGTCCCTTTCCTCTAATCTATTCTTGCTGTCTAATGCTCTGTTAATCAGTCATCAAAAGCAAATTACCATGGGGGTGTAGGCACGCCTGTGATCCCTGCTACTTGGGAGGCTGAAGCAGGAGAATCACGAGTGTTCCAGGCTATCCTTAGAAGCTCAGTGAGACTCTGTCTCAAAACAAAAAAGGCTGGGGATAGATGTAGCTCAGTGGTAGAGTTGTTCTTGGGTTCAGTCCCTAATGTGTGCGGGGGTGGCAATTACCTCATACCAGGCACTTTGCAATAAAACCAGGCACTTTGCAATAAAACCAAGCACCTAGAATATCTCTAATTATTTTGATTAGAATTTGGAATTTCACTTACATACTTAGGAGTCACATTTTAGGATTGGCTATTCTCTCTGGACGGTTCAGGTCATTTGTTAGGGTTGATGTCTAATACTTTCAGTCTCTCAGGCATAACATTTTTTCTGTTAGATCCTTAATCTTTAGTGACATCCTATTTGAAGCCTTCAGCCCCTTTAGGTATCAATGACAGAGGAAACCTCAAAACTGAGGCCTAAAAGACACTCTCCCAAACGAGGGTCCTAACAAATACAAAAACTTCCTTTAATGAACATTAACACAACATTTCAGAGAAAAGTAGTGAAGCAAGCCAGAGCTGCTAAAAATAATATGGATATGTGTTAGATTGAAGTAGGGGTGGTAGGGTAGGGAGACAAGAGGAATGAATGGTTAAATAAAAGCTTCAGTTTTTTTTTTTTCTTTTTAAACTAATCTTACATGCTAACAAAATCAGTTAATTTTTACTAGAAAGGCACTTTTGCTACTTATGAGAAATCCTTATTCTCAGTAGAGAAGTCAACTTGCCATACTAAATTACAGTGGAAGTTTCCATGAGCTAAGAAATCTCAACTCACAAAGGACCCTGGAGGTGACCCCAGAACTGAGTGTGGTTTGCTAACAGTAAGTGGTAGACAGAGTGCTCCACGGAGAGGGACTGGCATGGAGGGACCCTAGGCATGTGCAGGAAGTGACAATAGGTCTTACAATACTAAAATCATGATTATCTTGGGGTTTTTACATAAGCAAGGCAAATGGTATTATAATGGTACATGGTGACCTTGAACTTTCATCAGACATTTTAAAGTATTCCAGAAGTACAGGAAGGGATCTCAGCAAAGAATGATCTGTGGGACAATCCCAGGAATGGCAGGGGACAGAAGATAATACTTCAGGGCCCAAAACACTATGATGTATGATAGGGATTCTTTAGAAGGTTTGAACAGGGAAGTTTAGAAAGAATAGTAGCTGAAATACATAGGAAAGAAGAATGCAAATCACAGTCAAAACATCTGAGGCACCCGACAAGGGTAATGGGAATGAAATCAATCAGAAAAATGGTTAAGAGACAAATTAGCAGGCTTTATATTTATATTTGCCACAAATGCATAAAATGTCACTACAATATTCTCAACTGATATCACCATTACTCATGGAGAGGGGAAGCAGATGCATATTCATTTATACCTTTCAAACCACATGAAGGTATTACCTATTTTTTCAAAAAAGTAAATTTTAGAAAAAGATATGGAGGTTTTCAGAATGTGATGTCTCATGTAAAACCCTCTTCAAACTTCCTCCTATGTTTGAAGTTGCGCGTCTGAAATCAGATTATTTTTATGTCAATGACTCAGACTACACCAGTGACTGCTGATAAGAGACAACCTCCCTGTTGATGTAACATATGTACCAAACTTAACCTGGAATCACATAGTGGTAACTAGAAACATTCAACCAGCCTAATAGTTGTTTAAAAACACAGAATAAAGAAAGTCTGGTCACTTGGCCCAGGAAACACAATCTTTTAAATTTCATGGTAAATAAAAGAAACTCAGAGAAGAATATCTGATTTATCAACATGCCTATGAATCACCAATGTAAACGTCAGATTCCAATTTGGTTTGGTGAGTTTTGAGCTAGTTTGGGCCAGCCCTTTGGCTAAAAATGACTTTTTAAAAATCATATGGAATCTCCCAGTTTCATATAACGTATAAGGCAGGTGGCTTCAGATGTATTTGACTTAAACCGGATGACTTAAATTGAATGGACATAAACTTAACAGCTAAAAAAATAAGTGAAATTCATTTTTACAAAACCATGTAATGTTGTTTGGCTATATATAACTCAAACACTAAATTTATAACACTTATTGAAAACATATTTAAAGTAACTTATTGATTAAGCTTGTTGATTAAAAACACAGTGCATCCAGGGATCAACTCTCAAATGTTTTCATTTATTTGGTTTTATGTTTTATATTGTACCTTGTTCACAAAGGATGTGAGTCAGCTTAATATAATTCAATAATTTGTGAAAATATAATTAGATAAAAATCAGAATCAAAAGAGACAAGGTAAAACAGATATACTCAAGATCAAAGGGGAAAGTTAGAACATTGCTATTTGGTTATAGGTTTTCAGGTGGTTTTATTAGGATTGAGTTCCAAATTTTACTATTTCTAATTGCCAAGTAAGAAATGAAAACAATCAATTATATGATTCTCATTTTGCAAAATGTAAAAAACAAAGACAACACATTAATTGTTTAGGAAAGAACAGTTTTTCTTTGGCATCTACAGCTAAATGGAATTTCTTGCAAGAGTATTCATACAAGAACAGTAGAAGGGACCATGATCATAACCACTTATATAGTGATACAACAGTGGGTCTCTTTTCACTTGTCTTTATGATAAAAATCCCTCAATGTGGACATGATAGAGGATGGGGGCAGAGGTTTGAAGGATGTAAAACACAGTAACCACGTTCACAGTTTCTGAAGATCTGACTAGACTCCTGGCCTAACAATTAAGATTAGAAGGGAATTGGTGGATATTATGAACTTTGTTAAGCTGAACCTCTATAAACTTCGTTTTTCTTAAATAAGCTTCTGATCAAATTTACAAATAGACAATACATATTCTCTGGCATGTGCAGAAACAAAGGCATTTTCTATTCCTGTTGAGGGGAGACAAGCACACAAAAATTATTCCTCAACCATCTATATTTCCTTCCTTTGAAATTCAAAGTTATACAAATGTATTCCTGTATATTTTACTGCAATTGTAACCTTGTCATTCTAATATTTGTGAATTGAGTGGATTCTGTTTAATTTACACAAAAAGCGAATTATAGGCTGATTTTAAAAGGACAGCAAATGACATTTAGCAAGGAAAGGAGAGGTTTTCTAAAATAAAACTTTGAGGAAGACTCAGAAAGATGTAAGACAATAAATCAGGTTCTAGGATTGCATTCCTTGGGTGCTTGTGGAGTCAGGGCTACAGGGGTCTCTAGAGGCAGGACCCAAGAAGTGAGTCACCCAATCCCAGAAACATTGCACATTTGGATTCAGGACAAACACAAAGAAAAGAAATGCCTCTTTCATTCTGCAATTATTTATGATTCCAAGGCCCAGAGTTATACCACATTAAGTGCTCAGTTTCCAGATGTCAAATGAACAAATGTTTATAAGTAACAAAGTAAAGAGTATATTGTAACCATAGAGGAGGGCTCTTCTGAAATGTATAAAGTGAGCAAGGAGGAACAATGTAAATTAACTGCTCAAAACACTTGATTATAAATTGTGTAAAATGTAATTATCTTTATTGCATGGGGGCATCTACTTTGTTTTAATAAATGATAACAAATTAGGTTTTTTCATAAGTTCCCTTCCACTTTGTTTCCCAAGTCTTTCCACCTTTTACCTAAAAGTATTTTTCCTTCACCTATCTCAAGTTGGTTTGAGATATAATAATAAGAAAACATGGTTTACCATATTGGGTGAAAATAAGTTTTTTTTTTTTTTTAAATTTTAATATGTAGCCAGAGGAGTAATGATGTACTAAGATGACAAAGGAAGAAAAGAAAATGAGACCCAGATAATTTTGTTAAGTAGAGACCAAAAAGAAGTTTCTACTGACTCATATATTTATGCAACATGAAAACAAAAATAAAATCATAACACAAAATATCATAGGGCAAGAGCAAAGCAAACGAAATGTAACGCAGTAATCCTTGATTTTTTTTTTCTTTTTGCCCCCAAATAACAGCCTTTGAAAGGAGGAAGGCATTGGATCTCTCAAACTCCTCAATTCCCTGGTTGGCAATCCTCAAGACTGATATGCTTCCATAATGAGAAAAGAATCTAGAAATTTGTATCTAGAGCTGGAAGTGTAGCTCAGTGGTAGAGCACTTGTCTAGCATGCCTGAGGACTTGTTCAAACCCCAACCACTAGGGGGTGGGGGGTAAATTGTATCTAAATCACATATTTTGAATCACTTGGGAATCACAGACACATCTAAATGTTTGGTTTTTACCTTTAAACCACACCCCACCTCTAAAATGAAGTTAATATATCACTTATTAACCAAATCACAAGTTTGATCACTAATGAGGCTGGAAAGTTTACAGCCCCAGACATGAAATAAGAGGGAGAATTGCCTCAGTTAATAAAACATAGAACAACAGCACGTGGTCCTAAAAATGCCAGGATTCAAATATAAATGTTGAAATAACCAATTCTGCCTATTTATACAAAATCCAGTTAAATTTTCCTGACCACAGAAAAACTACATTGTGGGTTTCTGATGAAGTTCAAAACAGTACACTCAGCAAATAACTAATGAGCATCTACTACTCATCAGACGCAGGGTTGGAAAAAAAACACGAAGATTTTTGTCCTTTTTCTATTTATAATGATTAAGTTTTGTAAATAGCTAAATTTAAAAACGTGGATATATAATTGAGTTTACAATGATCACTTAAACTCTAAACCTTGTTGTTTTACATGTAATAAAAAACGACAGCCTGTGAACAAAGAATCTTACTAAAAATTCTACTATATGAACTCTACACCTAGCGAGGAAATAAGACTTCATAACCAGTTTTTCAGAAATGCTAACCATAACACATAGTTGCAAGTTGGGCTCCGCACAAGGCTGCCTCTGCTGGCTGAGCTGGCGCATCCTTCCAGCAGAACCTCAACTCCCGACACCTGTATCAAACTTGCTACTCTTAAACCCATCCTTCCTGTAAGCAGGAGGCTTTATCTAAGGATAAACCCGGAATATCTCTGCCTCATCCATCTCTTGAATAATCTGACTTTTAGAAAGACCTCTAAGCTGGCCCTAAAATGTTGACGATAAGGGTTTGCGCCATCAATTTCATATACCATCCGGCCAACTGTGAAATACACAAAAATCCACAGCCACTTTCATAAGCCGCTAAAATAACGCTTTGCTCTTCTGCACGTTTGGTGAAAAAAGACAGGAAGAACGCATCTGCCAACCCAATTGAAAAAAAAATGACATATTTCTACCTGAACTGCTGAAAATCCAACGGTCTTCTCCCCAGATAAACCACATGCCAACCTGTCCTCCCCACCTCCGCCCAGCCCACACTCCACCGGTCCCCAGGGGGTGGGCGGGAAGGGTTAAACTCTCCTTCGCCCCCAATCGGCCTCCCGAGCTGAAAAAGAGTGTTTCAGGTTAACAGGGGGCTGCGCCGAGCGCCATTAGCACACCTCCCAGTGCTCCGCCGAGCCCTAGCGGGAGGCAAGTTTGGCGGGTCCTGGCCCCTGCCCTGGCTTCTCCCCGGTAGCTGCATAAGCTGCGGGTGGCCGCGAAAGCTGGGCCCCGCCTCACCCACCTACCTACAGGGCGGGGGCGCCGGCTCCTCGGGTCCGGGAGAAGGGGCTCGGGCGCACGCATTTCTGGGAGCGGTGGCCTCTGCGGCTGGGCGCGGGGGAGCGCATCCTCTGGGGAGGGTGGAAGGAGGGGTCAGGGGAGGACCCGGAGCAGAGGAGGAGCAAAGGCCGAAGGAAGGAGCGCCCAGAGCGCGCGCCCGCGGTGCTCCGATTTCGGAGCTGGTGCGAGCAGCAGCGAGGCCTCGCCCACGCGCGGCGCTTCGCCGCCCCTGCAGCTGCGCCCACCGTCAGGACATCCGCCGCGACAAGCTTGCGGGCCCGGCCGAAGGCGGGGAGCTGCGGGTGGCGCAACGCGGTGCAGACGCCAGCCTTTAGCTCCGCCCGGCCCGCGGCACGCTTGGCGCCCCTCCGCTGCGGCGGGGGCCGGGGAGTTCGGTGGCCAGGATTGGAGGGTCAGGCTGTAGCTGCAGCATCCTCCTTGCGACCGCGACCTCAGAGCTGAAGGCTAGGTAGCCGGGTCACCCCCGGCTGCTGCAGCCTGACTGCCACAGCCCAGACCTGGCGACTCCGCCCCGGAGAACTGCGCGCGCGGCCTCCAGCAGGCCTTGGCCTTTTGTGACGCCTCCTGAGCGAAAGCGCGTTGTTGGCCAGGCAGCTGACCGCGGAACCTGGGGGGGTTTGCTTACCTCGCCCCTGGCGGCAGCCTCTACAGCTGGCCGGCCTTGGGTCCCACTCTTCGTGGGATGTAAAGCTTTGAGAGCAAGCTGGAGTTAGAGCGTCTCCTCGAGCCTTAAAGCCCCTTGACTTTTCCTTCCAGTTCAGGGACGACTGGCCACAATAAATTCATCCTTCTGTCTTTTCCGGCGTTGCGCTTAGCAAAGGGGCCCACCATCTCCTCCCCCTCCCGTCCCCAGTACAACATCCTGGATGCTGCCAAATTGCAATCATTACGGCAATAGGAATGTAGCAATTGGGCTGTCCAGCCAGCTCTTGGCAGAGACCCTAGAGAATCTTTGTGAGAAGGTTTACATCAGCAGCAGGGCCTATGCCCATGGGGTTTCGCATCCGCATTAGATGTTGTTCCCTCCACAGTCCCATGACTAGCACTGCAAAATGACTAGGGAGATCTGGCGGTGAAGTTCACCCTTAGGCCTGGGCATTGGGGGAAGGGGGGCGGACCCTCCCTGAAGATCCTGCAGCTGTTCTGATAAGTTGGTGTGTTAGAGGCCATCTACACAAAGTAGATATGGGCCTCCTCCTTGCCTTGTTGATGCTGCTTAGGCGGTAATAGCCTCTCCGGAAGGCGGAGCAAAGCATTTAATAGTCGTGGGCTTTGGGATTTCAGTGGCAGGTGGTGATGTTACACCGTCTTGCAAATATGGAATCATAACCCAGTTCTGCAGTGAGCATGTATAAATGTGGACATAGGGTTTGCATCTTTCTGGTCTGAGTGTGAAGAATGAAATTTTGCTTTCTCTTTTTAAAGGCATTGTGGGTTTTATTTTTGTAAATAATTTAGTGTTTATCAAGGAGAGAAAATTAGGTTTCTAAAACATCAAAGCTAATTTAATGTATCAGAAAATAAGTAAATACACAAAAACGTGGCATGATATCTCCAAAAAGTTGGAGCTGCTTCCACAATTCTTTGATGAATACTTTTATGATTTTGAAATCTAAGTGTAATTAAAATGGGACCAAACAACCCCCTGCCACCCACCATGTTGCAGATCAAGTTCAAATTGTGATACAATAGTTTTGATATTATTTTAGCTGAGTTCTTTTAAGCAAATTGGAGGTTGGGTGTGGAGCAGTGTGAGAGCTGCACTGCGCTGGGTCAGGAAAGACTGGCCCATGACTAGGCTACTTCCTAAGAATCTTTGGCTGATCTAAAGCCCTGAATTATTGTCAAATGATACTCATGTTTTTGTGTCCTAATTCAGAATGTATGCATATATAGCAATGTATAAGTACAGGATGAAGTCACTTGGAAGAAAAATTTGGCAGTTACTCTTTTTTTTTTAAAGAAAATTATAAGTTCCAGATGTCTCTGCAGAAAATGTCCATTGAGTTACAATTTCTTTTTACTGTTTTCCATTCTTTCATCACCAAGAGCAGCACCCTTCTATTTCTCTCTATGGACCTCATGTTTTGTCAAGATGCAAGCGGTAATCCTGTTTTGTGTGTGTGTGTGTTTTTAACCCAACAAAGATATATAACTATATTAAAAGTAGTGATTGTCACTTATAAAACATTTGTCAGCCTTTCAAAAGCACTACAAGTAATGTTACTATCTTCACTATCTTCATGAGCTCCTCTATGATTACATGCTGTGTCAATGCTAATTATAACATTCTATTACAGTGAAGGTCCTGATAATAAAAATTTCTGCTCCCCAGCTTGGGGAAAATCTTTCTCCTAAAGGATTCTTCACTCATTCTATTAACTGAGCATTTGCTGACTTATCTAAGCCTTGTCTTTATAGAGAAATTAGACAAGATATGACTGTTTCCATATCATCTACATCTGTGTTATTCAATATTGTACCCACTAGACATGAGGGGTCATTTACATTTAAATTATATACAATTTAAATTTTGAATCATCAGCCCACTAGTCATATTTCAGGTTCTAAAGAGCCACACAAAACTCATGACTACCCATTTGGACAGTACAGAATGTTACATTTTGATTATTACAGAAAATTTTAGAATAGAAGGTCAAATTTTAGTTGGTAGATAAGATATGCATAAAATAATGGGAAATGATAGTTCACTAAATAGTTCACTTCAAATTGAACCTCATTAGACAATCTGTTTCTTAAGAACATAGTAATCTTAAGTTTTCAGACTACACCTCCATGGAGTGCTGACCTTGGGTGAATTACTTAATCTCAGTTGCCTTTTCCTTAAAAGGGAGATATAAGAATACTGAATTCATAGGGTATATACAAGGACTAAATAAGATAATTCATGAAAGGTGCTTAGACTAAAGTCTAGAATGTGGCATCAATAAAAGTTAGTTATTGCTATAACAATATATGATATTATGATAAAGGTTTTTAAAAGTATATCTCTAGCACCTCTGTACCTGGCTAATGAAATATGCTTGGTAAAAGCTGAGCTAATAAAGAAATGTAATGCTATGTTAGTTTCATGGATAAGAGGGCCTCTTTTAAATTTAAAACTGACCTTTCTTTATTTGATAAAAGACAGAAACCATTGTAAGACAATTTAGATTGAACAGTCATCTTACTTTTTCTGTGATAAACAACACTTGTTTGATGAGACTTTAGGATAGATACAGAGAAGCAGAGATATTTTTAGTTCTTAAAGGGAAAAAAAAATGAAAGAAGTCACTTCATCTGCCCTGACCTTTGTTTGTTTGTTTGTTTTGGTATCAGGATTGAATATAGGGGCACTTAACCACTGAGCCACATCCCCAGTCTTTTTTATTTTTTTATTTTGAAACAGGGTCTCACTAGGTAGCTTGCAGCCTCAGTAAGTTGCTGAAGCTGGCTTCAAACCTGTAATCTTCCTGCTTCAGCCTCCTGAGCTGCTGGGGTTTCAGGCATGCACCACCATGCCCAGCTCCTTTGTTGTTTTCAAACACATCACTGGTAACCTCTCACAGAACTGGAATTCCAAGAATATTGACAAATACCTCTCCGACATTTTGCCAAACAAAAGGTTCCCTGGATAAGTAGTGAACTTGCAACCACTGGAAGTATTGAAACTTCTTAAGTTTTCCCTATAAAGGAGTGGAGATTTGTGCATTGGGTAAAGAGTTTAGGCTATTGGACATCTCCGCTTTTTCTAGAACAGAGAGAAACACCTCCTTTCATATGCTTGACTGGGGCTGGTTGAGACATTAGGCCACAAACACTGATGACATCTGTGTGGGCATGTGAGTGGCCACCCACCTCTGAGGAGGTAGAAAAGAGTTCATGATGTTATAGTGTTGAAGGCAGTGGCTCAGTTTCACAAACTGGGATCTCTGGTTCATTGATTCATTAAAATACCATCTTGGGGTTTGAGAAGAATGTAGAAGGATCCTTCTGTGGATGGACCACTGTTCAATACTTTTCTCAATGTCTTATAAGTCTGAAGAGGAGATGGAAATCATTTTATCACTTGAAAGGAATCCGAGAAAGAATTTTGTATTGAAAAAAATTTTGATACATATACAAGTGGATTGCTATCATTGAATTTAGGGCTAACTTTTTACCATAAGCCTAATAAATTTAGTTTTTCTTTTATTCACAGCTATTGTTTAAAATATCTGCTTTTGAACAGATTTCTACTGTCTTATTTCTGCTAAAAATAATCTGCTTGATAGCTTGAGAATTCATCATATGTTTTTTTTACACACTGAAAAACATTCAGATAAGCCGGCACCAAGTCATTGGTGCTAAGACATAGTTTATAATTCTGAAATGAATCCCTAAATTTATTTATTTATCTTCTCTTTTTTTCCCCCTAAATTTAATATGACAAAAATGATGGTTATTTGGATTTACTGAGTGAGAGGAATTTATGGTGAATATTCTAAAAAGTAAAATTTTTAAAGGAAATAATTCTAGATTCACAAAATTATGCAGAAAAGGTAGGGGAGGGTTGGGTGTGTTGGCACATGCCTGTAATCCCAGTGACTACCATTACTGAGGCAGAAGGATGGCAAATTAGGAAGATTCTGTCTCAAAATTAAATAAATAAATACAAATAAAAAGGAAAAAAGTGATAGGGAAGTAGCTCAGTGGTAAAGTGTCTTTAAGGTTCCATCCCCAGTACCAGAAAACAGCAACAGCAAACACACACACACACACACAGAAGTTGCACATTTCACCTGAGGTCCCCCCACCTGCCTGCGCCTGCCCATGGTAATATCTTACATAACTGCATTACAGTATCAAAACTAGAAATTTGACAATGGTACAATCCACAGAGCTTGTTTAGATTTCACCAGTTTTACATAAATTCTTTGTGTGTGTGTGTGTGTGTGCATGTGTGTTTGTATCATGTGCAATTTTATTGTGCATATTGAATCTTGTACCAACACAATAAGATACAGGACTGTTCTATCACTGCAAGACTCCCATGAACCACCCCTTTACAGTCATATCAAACCTCCTCTTCATCACATCCCTAATTCCTGGCAACCATCTGTTTCTGTCTCTATGATTTCAAGAATGCTATATAAATGGAATCGCACAGTACATAACTGCATGGATTGGCTTTTTTTTATTAAAAAACTCAACATGATTCCTTTGATATCCATCCAAATTTTTATGTGTATCAATAGTTGCTTCCTTTTATTGGTAAGCATCCATGGTATGATGTACTGTTCTTTGTTTAATAATTCACCCATTAAAGGACCTTTCTGTTGTTTCCAGTTTGGGGCATTATGAATAAAGCAATTGCTATGAACATTCATGTGCAGGTTTTGTGCAAATATAAGTTTTCATTTCACTGGGACAAGAGCCCAAGAGTTTATTTGCTGGATCATATGGTAAGAGAATTTTTTTTTTTTAATAAGAAACGGTCCTACTATTTTCCAGGTTTGCTGTACCATTTCATAGTTCTATTGGTATTCATGCATGCTGAAAGTCGTATTTTAACCTATTAAGTAAGTTTACTAAAGTGTAAGTGATGTATTTTTTTTTCTATGCTGTAATTGCTTGGTGACTTGAGTCCCACCAGATTAAACTCTAAAGTCAGGATCCTGTTTTGTTCACCTTGGTGAATTTGGGGACCCTTACCCATTGCCTGGCATTTATTAGAATCAATAAACATTGTCGAATGGATGAACAAATTAATGAGCAAAAGAATAGCTGAGTCAGATGGACATCAAATTGAAAAATAAACTTGTAATAAATGATAACTGAATTTGAACTAAATATCAGTTTTCTTCTAGTATATAACAACATTTTCAAATCAGAAATTGGCACTCTATAAAGGTGAATCACTTATGGGAAAATTAATAAAAACTAAGTGCTTAATTATGTTGATCCAAGTTTATTTGTTGTTGTAGTTTGGTGACAGCAAAAGATTGGAAACAATCTATGCGCCCAATGATATGGATCTGCTTCAAAATCTACACCACAGAATACCAGGCAGCCATCAAAAATAATGTGGAAATACCATGAAAATAATGGGTATCTTTCAAAAGATATTGTGAAAAAGGTTAGAGTAGGTAGATTATGCTTTTACTTGTGTAAAATAAAATGGAAATTAAAAAGAATAGATATCTGCATGAACATGTTAATTCTCCCTAAGTTATAAAGTACAGAGGATATCTGAACCATATTGTGCCAGAAAGTTAAGAGGTGCTCAAAAACTTAGAGGGAGACACCAAAAGAATACAGGAACTAGTTTGGAGGGACTGTCATCTGGCAAAATTTGAGGCAATTTGAGCATTAAATGAATAATGCCAGCAATAGATTATTATACCTTGAAAAAGAACTAATAAAACAGAGAAAGAATGTATGACTTCAAACAGATGCATAAAAGTAAATTAAAAGTGGAAAGTTCTTTACAGAAGAATGACAAAATTAAAAATATCATCATTTGCAAACGTTACAGCAATCATTGATTCACACAATGATCATCAGTGGAGGTGAAAATCATTAGGTGAAAACTGAAGAACAGAACCATACTACAGTCTCAAAAATGTTACTTGAAGTGATAGTTGATTTTCCAATAGTTTTAATTTCAAGTGTAAAAGGCACCTTTATGGTGGAGAAGTATGGCAGACATTTTATTTTTAAAAATTTATTCTTAAAAAATTTATTATTGTAAAACTTTTTTTAGTTGTTGATAGAACTTTATTTTTATTTATATGTGGTGCTGAGATGCGAACCCAGGGCCTCACACATGCTAGATAAGCATTCCACCACTGAAATACAACCCCAGCCCCTAAAATTTATTCTTATTAGTTTTACATAATGGTAGATATCTATTTTGATATATTTATACAAGCATGGAATATATCTTATTTTAATTAGGATCCCAGTCTTTTAGATGTACATAAAGTTGAGATTCACTGTGGTGTATTCATATATGTACATACAAAAGTTATGTCAGATTCATTTCACTGTCTTTTCTATTTCTATCCTGCCTCCCTTTTCTTCATTCCCCTTTGTCTAATCTGCTTTTATCCCCCTCCTTGTTGTGGGTTAGCATCTACATATCAGAACATTCAACCTTTAGTTTTGGGGATTGGCTTCTTTTACTTACCATGATAGTCTCCAGATCCATCCATTTACTGGCAAATGTCATAAAGTTGTTCTTCTTTATGGCTGAATAATATTCCATTATATATAATGGAATATTATATATAATATATATATATATATTATATATATAATATCTCACAATTACTTTATCTATTCATGTGTTGGATATATACCTTTGGATATATTCCTTTGGATATATACCAGGTAGTGGGACAACAGGGTCAAATGGTGGTTCTACTCCTACTTTCTTGAGGAGTCTCCATATTGCTTTCCAGAGTGGTTGTACTCATTTGCAGTCCCACCAATAATATATGAGTGTGCCCCTTTCCCTATATCCTTGCGAACATTTATCATTATTTGTATTCCTAATACTTGCCATTCTGGTTGGAGTGAGGTAAATTCTCAGTGTAGGTGTAATTTGCATTTCTCTGATTGCTAGAGATGATGAAGATTTTTTAAAATATATTTGTTGACTGTATTTTTTTCTTTTGAAAAGTGCCTGTTTAGTTTCTTTGTCCATTTATTGATTGGGTTATTCGTTTTTTTGTTGTTGTTGTTTGTTTTTGTTGGAGATCTTTGTATGTTCTGGAAATTCATGTATGGCAGATACCTTAACCAAATAATCAAACTTACCATATTAGTTTCCTGCTAGTGCTATAAAAAATACCACATTCCAGGCCTGATGGTAAGCTGAAATTCCAGTGACCCAGGAGGCAGAGGCAGGAGGGTCAAAAGCTCAAGGCCAGCCTCAGTAATTCAATGAGCCCCTGAGCAACTCAGTGAGACCCCTGTCTCAAAAAATAAAAAGGAGTAGAGATGTGGCTTAGTAGTAAAGCACCCCTGGGTTCAATCCCCACTATTAAAAGAAAAAACTTCTACAAAATAGTTTCGACAGCAACAAATTTATTATATTACAGTTCTCAATGGAGATTTGGTAGGGCTGTTTTCTTTCTGGAGACTCTAGAGGAGAATCTGTCTCCTCTCTTTTCAGCTTCTCAAAACTACCTGAATGATCCCCTTCTTCCACTTTCCAAGTTAGCAATGGCTAGTTGAATCTTTTGTATATCCCATCACTTTGAAACTGACTCTTGTGCCTCTTTCACTTACAAAGACCCTTGTGATGATTTCGGTCCCATCCAAGTAGTCTAGGATAATTTCATCCATCTCATGTTTCCTGAATTATTTACATCAGCAAAGTTCCTTTTGTCATTTTAGGTGACATGTTCTGGGGACATTTCTGGGGGGTGAGGGGAGCATTATTTGACTATACACCATTACAGATAATGAGATATGATTTATGTGTATTCTGATACGATGTACTGAGAAGGATATATCACTTACGACAGTTTTTCTACCAAAATAAATATTTAACTAAGTCGAGAGATGTTCTTAAACAACTACCCTCCACTATTCAAAAGGGTCAATGTTGTAAAAGAAAGACGATTGGGAGGAACTGTTCCAGATTACAGAAAGGAAACTAGCGTCCTAACAACTAAATGCAAGACATAATCATTCATTGAATCCTGGATAAAAAGAAAAAAAGAACTATAAAATATGCGACTAGGATAATTGGAAATTTGGATTATTGGCCATATAATAAATAACAATATTATATTAAACTTAAACCTCCAGAGTGTGATAATTGTATTGCTTCTTCATTGGAGATGTATGGCAATGTATTTAGAAGTGAAACAATATCTGCAACTAACCTCAAATGGCTCATGGAAAAAAAAATAGAATGAGAGAAAGCAAACATGGCAAAATATTAACAATTGTGACTCTAGATCAGTACTGCGAAATAAAAATATAATGCAAGTTACATGTATAATTAACATATTCTAGTAGCTACATTTTTTAAAAAAATGAAAGTAGAATTATTTTAATAAATGCAATTATTACCATTTTAAAATTTAATCAATGCAAAAATGTTTTGAGATATTTTACACTTTATTTGCCTATTAAGGCTTAAAATCCAATATGTATTCAATGCTAAAAGAACACCTAAATTAGTACTAGCCACATTTCAATGCACAATAGCCATATGCTGCTAGATTCATTAATTAGACACCGAAGATCCAGAGAAAGGGGAGGTGCATGCTCATTGTCCTACATTACAATTTTTCTGTAGGTTTTCTTTACCTCAAAATAGAAAGAGGAAGAAATAACTAGATATTTGTATATGTATAGACTTTCTGGGAGCATACATAAGAAATTACTAACAGCGTTTACTCTGGGAAGCAAAAATGAGTGATTGAGGGAAAGGAGCAGGAGGGTGGTTTTCACTGTACCATTGTACCCTTTTGTACCTTGTGACAATATTGTGATTAAACCTATTAAATTTTAAGCTACAAATCTGAAGGTGGTATCTGCTTTCTCGTTTTGTTCAAAACCAGATACTCTAATGCTTAGGTTTGGTTACCCCAGACAGAGAAGAGCTCCACCTGCTGGTCTTGAGCTCCTAAAATCCCTGGGTGCTCAAAAGGGGTGGCCGCCTAAGATGTAAGGAAGTTCAGAGATCTCTTAATTCTAGGTAAATCATATCAGTTGTTTAAACTCCACCTCTGAGATGCAGAAAACAACAAACAGTATTTCAGCACAGCTCACCTAATTCTGTGGTGATGGATGATGGCTGTAACCCTCAGTGGCGCCGATGTTGATGTGAGCAAATTCATTACAGATTGATGTCTCACTCAAGCCTCCTTCCATCTTGCAGCACAGCGGGATCTCGAGGGTTACATTTCCTCAACTGTAGCTGCTGCCACTTTCCAACCTGAGTTATAACCTATGGTCGTCTGCTCCTGTTTCCTAGTTTTTGACCTGAAGTTGGGCTTTCTTGAACTCCTTTGCTAATTGCATCAGTTCGCGGCCGTGTCTAGTGTCTAGTGTGAAGTGAAGCCATTGCCCGGGTCCTAACTGTCTGAAAAACGTGAGGACACACTGGTTCTGCTGGGCATGCCACCCACCGCTCACGTGATACATATGTGACACACCACACATTTTATTTAGTAATATATTCCACGTGATTACTAGTTATTCAGCAATAGATCACATATATCACGTGATAGCTCTCGTTTATAAGTAATTACACACATACACACACACACACACACACACACTCGGCCCTTCCTCACTCAGCATTTACAGAGCACGAGCTTCTGTGTGTGTGCACTGTCAGTTGCAGTCTGTGGTTAGATTAGTACTCAAGAGCCCTGTGACAGAAAAAGGCAAGAGAGAGAGAGACAGTGAGAGGCCGAGGTTGGATTTGGATAAAGGAAATAAAGCAAATTACAACATCTGCACAGCAGCTTGACACTTATCTGGGCATACAGAAAGATTTAGATGTGATCAGAATGAGAGTTTCAGGACGTCTTTTCCCACATAGTAATCAGAAGAAGATTGGATTTATGGGTCCAAGTATTTTTCCTTAAGAATTATATCAGAGCTCCGCCCTAGCTTTGAAAATTGGCCTCGGTGTTGAGGTCTGAGACTCAGCAAAAACCAAGTAAGCATGGCTTAGGGCCCACAATCTGCCCTCTACTGGTGAGAGCCACAAACACAGTTGTGATAGGAAACAACTAAAGTGAAAGAAGCCACTGATCAAGCTCCCTGGTGGTCTAGTGGTTAGGATTCGGCGCTCTCACCGCCGCGGCCCGGGTTCGATTCCCGGTCAGGGAAGTAGTGCTTTTTGCTTTCTCCTCAACTTTAAAACCAGAAAGGACTTTTTATCTGCTTTTGATTTGATATTTACTGATTATTTATTTTTAATACTTAGTGTTGTGTTTTTGGAGACACAATTTTTAAAATTCAATTTCTTAAAAAATGTTACACTAAAATTTTAAAGACGTTATATAATTATAGATATTATTTACAATTGATTGAACATAAAGATTTGGAATGTATTACTCATAAATTTGTTCAACATATTCCAAAATCGCAGTTTCCAGCCTTTAAAAATAATTTGTATATTTAATCCTTGTTATTTAATCTTTTATTTAATCTTGAGTATGATTGAATACCTGTAGGAAGAATTATATCCTATTTTGCATCATGCTTAGATTTAATTTCTATTTTAGTATATATTCAGATTATGTATTATTTGTGTGAAGTGGAGTGATTCCTACATTGTTCTCCTTTATAAATCCAAGAATATCTGTTTGAGATATGTGGTTGGGTAATATCTGGCTTCTTTTCTTTTAATTATATATTTACTTTTTTTATTTTATCTAAGTTTTATTTTTTGTACAAGAAATTCACATGAATATGGCAAATTTCTTACATGCAGGTGTCAAGTATGTAAATCATATAACTCCCAGACCTCCCCCCAAAAGGCATCTGTGATTGGGAATTCTTACTTTCAGGACAAAGGGGAACTCTGAGAGTTCCCCAAAAGAAAATATGGAAATGTTGGAGTATTATAGAAGGAAAAATGGTGCTATATAGGCATTTTTTTAATCCTAAAATTTCAGAATTATTCTAATCTTTTGTTTTTGAGCTCTTGCGAATGTTTTGTTTTGTTTCCATTTTGTTTTTAAATCTGAAATTTCACAACGGTATAAACATAGACTGAGAGCTTGATTATGTTTTGCTTTCCTTTTACCCAAGCTGAGTATTTGTTAATAGTCCGGGAAGTGCATAGCCAGAAAAGATGTGACCTTGGTGCTTTAGGAACTTTCACTTCTCTGGGGGGAATTAAGGCAGAAATGTACTTGGTATCATTGTCATTAACAAAGGTGATAGGCATCATCTATCGATTATTTGCTATGTGCTATGCTATGTGTCAGGTACTTCAAGCGGTTGGAGAGAGGGAGAGGGAAAGGCAGAGGGAGAGCAGGTTGCGGGGGAGACAAATAAGTGGACACTAGATGAGAACAGAACTTGAAAACTCATTCCCAAGTTGGACATAAAGGCTATTAGTATCTGGAATGGAATAGAAGGAAAAAAAATGGGCATTTCATCTAGGGAATCCAGGAAGACTATATTAGTCAGGATTCTCCAGAGAGATAGATAGAACCAATAGGAGAAAGAAAGAGAGAAAGAGAGAAGGAAGGAAGGAAGGAAGGAAGGAAGGAAGGAAGGAAGGAAGGAAGGAAGGAAGGATCGTTCAGGGATTTATTATGGGAATTGGCTCATGTGATTATGGAGACTGAGAAGTTCCACAACAGGTTGTCTGTAAGCTGGAAACCATGGGCTGCCTATATGTGGCTCAGTCCAAATCTGACAGTCCTAGAGCCAGGTTAAGCCAACGGTGGAATTCTCAGTTGGAGGCTGAAGGTTGAGACTCTCAGTGGGCTATGGGGTGCAGAGGCACTGGTATAAGTCCTGGAGTCCCAACATCCAAGATCCTAGAGTTCTGATGTCCAAGGGCAGCAGGAGGAGAGTAATGAGGTGGGGTGGGGGGAGTTGGGTGGTGCCTGTCCACATTGAGGGAAGATTTTTCCCAATCAAATCCACACTCACTACCCATCTCCTCTGGAAATACCCTCACAGACATACCAGAAAATAATGCTTTACAATTCTCCAGGCAATCCTTAATCTAACCAAGTGGATAACTAAAATGAACCATTACTGTGACCAAGGCCTGGCATCTGCAATAAAGGCAGCTATATCAGGTGGCCTATATATACCAATGGACCTTTGCTGGGACAAAGTGCAGGATGAGTCAGATAGGCAGATGCAGCCAGATTATGGAAGACTCGAAGGCAAGCTAAAATGTCACAAAGGGAATCCAAGAGGATTTGGTGACTGATAGGACCTACCTACAGGGTCAAGAATAGGGAACAGTCATTAATGACTCCATGATTTGTGGTCTGTGTGGTTAGTGAAGTTAAGGGCCATAAATGGTAACAGAGAGGCTGATGTGGGAAACAATGGGAAGAGAATGTAAATGCAGTTTGATCCCTTATAGAGTCAGCATAGCCAAAGTGGCTGGAAATACAGGAGTAGACTTTGATTCTAAATTCAGGTTGAAGAAATAGATTTTGAGCTATTAGCTTAGAAGTTTAAGAAGATTCTAGCTCTCCCAAGGAGAATCTTGGGAGAAGACCCAACAGAAGACCATGGATTAAACCCAGGGCAGTATGATATAGGAAAATGACAAGAAGCAGAATCACTAGCAAAGGAAGCAGCAGAAGTTCAGAGAGATGATAAAAGGATAAGAGAGATTCTAAAAGGAGGCAGCTGTGAAGAGAATGGGTTATTATAAGGAGGCCAAGGAGAAGGTGAAGGAGAAAAGACAGGTGGTGAGACAATGCTGATGGGTACAGAGAAGACTGGTGGAAGCCAGATGAGAGTAAGGGAATCTGTCTAGAAGTTCATTGCTATATACATAATTCAAAGAGCTAAGGGTCTGGACTAATGTTAAGAAAGAGACAACAAACATACACAAACTAGATGTTAAAGAAGAGCAAATATGGAGATGAAAAAAAAGTCTCATGAAGGCAATGAAAACATTCTTGCTGAAAAGTCAGAGACTGTGAATTAGTCCTCACTATGCCAATATTAGCTGAGTTATCTGGAGTAAATGATCCAACCTCTCTGAGCTTCTGGATCCCTTCTTACCTGTACAGTGGAGGTGTACACTTCACAGGTATTTTTATTTATTCATTGTTCATTCATTTATCAATTTAGCAATTGTTTAAGGAATTCTTACTCCATGCTTGACACCACTGTGGGCTCAGGTGCACGAAAATGAACAAGTCTGTCTCTACTTGAGTTGAAGGGGAATCAAAGGAGAAAATAATTAAGGTTTTTATTATCATCTACTAATTTCAAAAGGGAGCTGCTTGGGAGGGAGGCAAAGAAGGAAGTCATGTTGCATTTAGATTTGGACTGAGGTCATTCCAGTGAAGCTGCCCCGTACATGGGTTGATGTTTGTGATTAATGGTGATGGATTTGGAGGAAATTCAGGTCTGGGGTGAGAACTTGAGATTGAAGAGTGAAAATACTTGGCAAGAGATAGAGTGCAGCAAAAAGAAGAGCCAAGGTTTGCAGGGTTGACTTTGGCTGAAGGAGGACAAAGGAGAAGATTCTGAAGGAGGAAAGTCAGGAAAAGACAGAGTCAAAGAAGCTTCTTGCCTTGGAAATATTTAATTAGGGGTTTCCAGGGTTTTTGTTGTTGTTTGTTTTTATTTTTTGTTTTTAGGTTTTAGTTAGTATCTTTCTCATTGTCTAGAATATTACATTCAATTTTGTGTTTACAAATAAGGGGGAAATTCTGAAGAACTGTTTGCAGAAATATTCCGGGTATGAAGAGGTTCTTTAAAAGCAAAAAACAAACAACAACAACAACAAACCCAGGAATTATTTAATATGCACTAAAATATTTGCTGTATAGCAAAAGTACTTTCCTGGATTTGTCCAATTACTTTATTTTAAATATAAAATCATCATTCACCCAGGATTGGCTTACTAAACTAGATGATGATTTGAGCTGAGAAATACTAAAAATTTGAAGGATGACTGAGAATACTGAGGGGTGGGTAATTTTCATGGACTTTTAATAATGAAATAAGAAACCAAAAAAAAAAAAAATAAGATTAGGGCTGTTTTTGAAAACAATCGTATTTAGTTTGAGTACCACATAATGCTATTTTATGTGAATAACAGCTCTGTATTTTCACCGAGAAAAGAGCAAGTGAAAATAGAGTTAAACTTAGTCATTCTGAAAGATGTCTGACACTTATTGAACTCCTTTATTTGCTGAACATTCCATTAAATGCTTTATCCATGATGAAGACATGATGATCTGTAAAAATGTTTCCATCCCTTTTGCATATTTTTAATTAATTTTAAAATATCATTTCCATATCTCTAGTTAATTATTATTTTGAATTAAATTGTTATTTTTGTCTTCCTACTATAATGAGAAGGCTATAGAAAAATATTTCTAGCCAGGCATGGTGGTGTACCCCTATAATCCTAGAGGGTTGGGAGGCTGAGGCAGGAGGATCACGAGTTCAAAACCAGCCTCAGCAATTTGGTGAGGTGCTAAGCAACTCAGTGAGACCCTATCTATAAATAAAATACAAAATAGATAGGGCTGGGGATGTGGCTCAGTCTGGAGTGCCCTTGAGTTCAATCCCCAGTATCAAAAAAAAAAAAAAGAAAGAAAAATATTTCTACATTAGGAAACCAATTTTATTTTAAACCATGGACCTAAATGATCAATTAGCTTTTATCCTGATTATCATATTCTCTGAATTTTTATAATATGTATACTATATAGTATTTATATAATCTGCTTCTGTTTTGTATAAGTTGTGCTTTTGTATGCTTCCTGAGGCTAGAGTTCATATTTATACTCATGTGTTGCAAAGTGATGATCCTACAATTGGTGGTCACATTTTTTTGTCTTGATAATTATTATGATTCCCCCAAAGTGATAAAACGACAGAAAAGGCAAGAGCTCATCAGCAGAGAGCTCTGTCTATGTTGTATTCATCTTTATGTCCTTCAGGCTACGTTTGTACTTGGCATATGGGAGTGAGTCAAATGACTCCTGAGTAAATAAATGAGAGAATGAGGCAAAAAGCTTGAACTTGAACTTGTCCAAAAAAAAAAAAAACAAGAGTGATTGATAGAATCTTTGAAAACAGGATCAATCTTTCCTGACCAAGGAAATACAGATGAAGATAACAAAAGAGATTCTGTTTATACCCTTCAAAGTGGCAAAAATGGAAGAATCTGAAAATATCAGGGGTTGGCAAGAATGTAGAACGATTAAAAATCATATACACTAAGGGTGGGAGTATAAATTGGTGTAATAAAATAAATTTAGAGAACACTTGGTATTATCTAATAAAGTTAAATGTTCCCATACCCGCAGCTCAGTCCTTAGGAAATACCTACATGTGTGCACCAGGATGTGTGGTCAATATTGTTCACAGTAGCTCCATCCATAAAGGGTCCCAAATGGAAACAATCTAAATGTCCATCAAGAGTAGTGTGGCTAAATATATTGCATACAGTCATACAATGAAATACAGCAAAGTAGAAAATAATGTATGGATTCCTCCTGAATCTCAGGGAAATAATATTTAACTTAAAAAGCAAGTCAAATAAAGTATGATCCTATTTATATGAAGTTTTAGAATGCCAAATGGCAAATGTTGTTTATTGGTATATACGTAGATATACACTAAATAGAAGCAGGTCAGTGGTTATTCCTAAAGAATAGAGAAGATGGAGAAAAGATTTGAGAAAAAGCACAGAGGGATATTTGAAAGTACTGGCAGTGCTAAATTGGGTGGTAGGCACATGTGTCCATTTTCATTTAAGTATTTATACCTTATATATATGTTAATCTTCTGATCAACTGATATTTAATTAAGATAAAAAATAAAAAGGAATAAATTATAATGTTTGAGCTAACTTTTTGGAATAACATCATATAAGAAATACTTAATTGAGCAAAGTTCCACTCCCCTATATAACAATCGTTTATAATGAGGCTTTTTCTGCAGAAAGTTCCAGGGAGGTTGAAAATGGCAAGTGTGAAAGTAAACCACAAGGTGGCAACCTCGTCTCATATGTCTTGTCCTGATTCCTTAATCTAAGTAACCTGGGATATGTTGGTTATGGTTACAATCTGGAGTTTATTGTGTCCATAGGAAATAGCAGATTTTTTTCTTTTAGTTTTTTTTCTTCTCATTTCATTAATTGTGCTTTATTTTATTTGGATATACTGTGCTATCAAATTAAGGTTTGGGGGAAGCCATTGAAATAAATTCAGTGCAATGAGTATGTTAGTCCAGTATGTGACATTCCCTCAATTTTCTCTCAGTAAGTCATGCATTCATGTATTTATTCATTTAGCCAATGTTCACACACATTTGTTGAGTTTCTTTCCTGTAGCAGACAAAGAGCACAGAGGTCCTGAGACTCGATGGTGAACAAAAACATTGTCATTATCATTTGCTTTCAGTGTAGTGGTAGAGACAGTCATCATAGAATCACAAATTCAAACTGCAACTGACATTTTTTTTTTCATTCTCCCTCTTTTTTAAAATTTATATATGACAGCGGAATGCATTACAATTTTTATTACACACATAGAGCACAATTGTTCATATCTCTGGTTGTATACAAAGTACATTCACACCAATTCGTGTCTTCATACATGTATGTTGGGTAATAATGATTATCACATTCCACTATCATTTCTAAGCCCATGGCCCCTCTCTTCCCTTCCAACTCCTCTGCCCTAACTAGAGTTCGTCTATTCCTCCCATGCTCCCTCTCCCTACTCCACTATGAATCAGCCTCCTTATATCAAAGAAAACATTCAACATTTGGTTTTTTGGGATTGGCTAACTTTGCTTAGCATTATCTTCTCTAACTCCATCCATTTACCTGCAAATGCCATGATTTTATTCTCTTTTATTGCTGAGTAATATTCCATTGTATATACATGCCACATTTTTAATCCATTCATCTGCTGAAGGGCATCTAGGTTGGTTCCAGAGTTTAACTATTGTGAATTGTGCTGCTATAAACATTGATGTGGCTGTGTCCCTGTAGTATGCTGTTTTTAAGTCCTTTGTGTATAGACCAAGGAGAGGGATAACTGGGTCAAATGATGATTCCATTCCCAATTTTCCAAGAAATCTCCATACAGCTTTCCACATTGGCTGCACCATTTTGCAGTCCCACCAGCAGTGTATGAGTGTGCCTTTTCGACCACATCCTTGCCAACAGTTATTGTTGTTTGTCTTCATAATAGCTGCCATTCTGACTGGAGTGAGATGAAGTCTTAGAGTGGTTTTGATTTGTGTTTCTCTAATTGCTAGCAGTGATGAAAAATTTTTCATATATTTGTTGATTGATTGTATATCATCTTCTGAGAAGTGTCTGTTCAGGTCCTTGGCCCATTTATTGATTAGGTTATTTGTTTTTTGGTGTTTAACTTTTTGAGTTCTTTATATACATTAGAGTGCTTTATCTGATGTGTGAGGTGTAAAGATTTGCTCCCAAGATGTAGGCTCTCTATTCAACTTACAGATTGTTTCTTTTGCTGAGAAGAAACTTTTTAGTTTGGGTCCATCCCATTTATTGATTCTTGATTTTATTTCTTGTGCCAAAGGAGTCTTATTAAGGAAGTTGGGCCTAATCCCATGTGATGAAGATTAGAGCCTACTTTTTCTTCTATTAGACACAGGGTCTCTGGTTTTATTCCTAGGTCCTTGATCCATTTTGAGTTGAGTTTGTGCATGGTGAGAGACAGGCATTTAATTTCATTTTGTTGCATATGGATTTCCAGTTTTCTCAGCAACATTTGTTGAAGAGGCCATCTTTTCTTCAATGCATGTTTTTGGCACCTTTGTCTAATATAAGATAATTGTAATTTTGTGGGTTAGCCTCTATGTCCTCTAATCTGTACCATTGGTCTACCAGTCTGTTTTGGTGCCAATACTATGCTGTTTTTGTTACTATTGCTCTGTAGTATAGTTTAAGGTCTGATATAGTGATGCCACCTGCTTCACTCTTTCTCTAAGGATTGCTTTAGCTATTCTGGGTCTCTTATTTTTCCAGATGAATTTCATGATTGCTTTTTCTATTTCTATGAGGAATGTCATAGAAAGAGGGCTAGATAGCAAGTCAGAGATAGCAGAGAGAGGAAGACGCAAGGAACCCATCTTTCATGGCTTTGTAATATGAGGTTGAGAATTTTGTCTTTATACCAAGAGCACTTGGGCAGCCACAGAAAGAAGGATGCAGAGCAGCCCAAAGCTACATAGAAGCACAGGGAAGCCAATAGTTTCTATCAATTCTGCCCTAAGTGATGGATAGTAGTACCATTGCATTAACCTGTGTGTGATTAGTTTTTGATAGTACATTATTTAAAAATAGCAGTATAATTTCACTATCAGCAATATTCATTAAAGATTTTTTTTTAACAAACATGATCCTGGTAGCATTTATTTGAATCAGACTAACAACCATTACTTTTGAAAACAGGAAACATAAACTATAAAAGATAAGAAAGAAGATGTTTATTTTATGCTCACACTGTCTCAGAAAGAACCATAAGTTGGAATTTAGGAGAACTGGTTCATGTGACTGTGGGAAAGATTATCTATTTGGGGGACTTCAGTTTTTTGAATCTGCAAGATGAAGCACTAGTAGTTTATGTTAACTCTGGAGTTCTGTGAATCTCAATTTTTTTCATGGAAAATATGTATATTTCATGTCAAGAGAATAGATGTTGGATGACTGTCTTGGTATGTATTTAAATAAATATTTGTGAGTGGAGAAGTAGAGGTTGTATGTAAGACCTAATGAGACTTACTTTGGATCTTAAGACATTTAATAAACTTAATTTGAATAAGTTGTAATCCTACTTATTGGTAGTATACTATGTGCCAGGTCTTATGAACCTATCTCACTTAATGCTCAGAAAATCCCTATGAGATAGATGATTTAAAAAATACATTTTACTAAAAAGTAAAACAAAGCCTACATGCACACATTCAGTAATTTGTTCAAAGTCACACAGTTAATGTATCTACAGATGTTTTCAGATCTGTCTGATTTCAGGATCTTTTAATTTTTTTACTAGTTACTACACTCTTTGAGAAGTGTTTTTTTAATGACATAAATACTGAATAGAGACAAGTTTACTAGAATTAGAATATGGATTTCACATTTTTTTTCACATCAATCTGTTGAATTCAAATGCCAAGAATTTTGATAAGCTCTCAATATTAAAAAAAAACTGCTCAATAGACTTGATTTAAGTAACTAAACATGCATTTCCCTCAATATGGCCATGAATTCACCACATCTTTGCCATAATGTGTCTTACCAGAAGAGATTACATGTACAGAATTTCGACTCCACATCTATATATTTATAAAGAACAGTTAAAAATTAACTTTCACCACTTGTGTCATCATGTCATATCTTGAAGGCAATTTGTGATTTTTTTTTCCACCTTTCTTCTCAAACTATCCACACCCAGAGCAACAAGGCTTCCTACTGAATATTGGCATTTGAGAGTGGCTAAAAGCATTTATACTGAATTTTTGGTGCTGTGTTGTTTTGATTCCTCTTGGGAATATTTGTGGTTTTGAGAGCCACATCAAAGGAGTAGCTCTGGGGTGAGAACTGGTCAACATGGGCCAGATAAGTCATGGTTTTAGTGCTAAGAATTGTTCCCATGACAGTCATGGAGAGATGGCACATTGTGTTTCAAGTCTGTCTTCTTGGGGCAGCACACAAGGCTTTATTCTGTTCAATGATTCAGCACTGATGGACTCACGATATCTTTTGCTGGGCTGTGTGGCCCATCAATCCTTCTTTCAGTAACAGTAAAGGATGTGTGTCACCGTAGGCTATCATGCCCATGAACTTTATTACCATGCTGCACTGAGGTTCTGATAATATTACCAAACCTGACCATTTGAACTATTCTGTTTATATTTTGACTGGCAGAAAGATGTCAACATCATAAAATAAATCTAATAGTGGTTGCTTGTCAGACAAAAGTATTAATTGACTTAGTTCCCATTTAGGGGTGGTTTGTGGTTGTGACAGAGAAACACATTTTGGTGAGAGTAAAACATGGTCTGCATGCTTCTATGTTTTGCTACCATGACTGTAAATACATCTCTGTCATCTGCCAGATTCTCAAAGAAGTCTACTAAAAGTAGCTGGCCAGGGGCTAGGGATATACCTCAGTTGGTAGAACGCTTGCCTAGCATGCACAAGGCCCTGGATTCTAATCCCATAATCACCTTTAAAAAAAAAAGTAGCTGGCCAGGACAGACTGGCCAGGATAAAGGCCTTCTTTAACAACCTGGTCAGGACAAAGTCTACAGAAAGACCCCATGAGACACATTGCTTGGTTAAAAAGAAAGAAACAAACAAACCTCTTAAGGTTCTCTGTAATTAGGGAAAAGAGTTTTTAAAAAGTGCTGAAAGATCTAGGATTATTATATGGTAAATAATATCCTGCTTGATAATTTATAATCAGGAAAAAAGGGGTTAACTCAAGACACTCGGTTGTTCATAGGAGTGTATGAGTAATTATAAATTTATCACCTTTATACAAGTGAAACATTCAGAATAATAGTCATTCTTTCCAAAATACATTTTCTTTCCCATGAGAAAAAAATGAATTTGTTTTCATAATAAGGAAAACACAAAGCCATTACATGCAAACATGATGGAAAAAATTTTAAGAATCCCCCTGCTCAACTTATTCAACCTCTTTACATTCTTTAAAAAGCCCATAATATATTTTATTACTCACAAGTATCATTTGATATGAAATAATCTCGTTGCTCTCACAAACTGACAGACTGACAACGGAGGTCAAACAAACCCAAAATTTAGTTTATAGAAGGCTGATATCTGAGAAGCATGTAAAAATGTCTCTGGGACTAAGATTAAAATATAAATATAATATAATATAATATAATATAATATAATATAATATAATATAATATAATATAATATATATTCTTAATGGCTATAGAAAACATTTTTAATTATAGGCTAAAGAGTTTAGGTTAATTTAAACCCTAATAATGAGAATTGCTTAAAAGTGAGGTTACTGGGCAGCTCAGTATAGATCAAATAAAAAAATGTTGTTTGATGACATGATAGACCTGAAATGTTTAAAATTCAGAATAATCCATCATTAAAAACAAGAACAACAACAAAAAACCCAACCAAAAAATTCTTTTATGTTCAATGGAAGAATAGGGACTAACCCCCCCCCCCCCCCCCCGCCGCAGCCCACCAACTCATTTTTCTTCCTGCTTTGTCTTAGTTCCTCAACATTTTGCCTCACCTTTGTCAACCACATTGAGTGAGACTATAGAATATTATCTGGTAGACTTTACAGAGCTCTGGTAAATTCACTGATGAAGATAAGATAGGTATAACCTGCTTGGAGTTTAAACTAGAGAACTGCCCAAAGAATCTTCCTTTTGTGTTGTATTATAGAATAAAGTGGAATTTCTTACTTTTCCATCCTTTCACATACTGAAGAGGTGAGATGCTGGTGTTTATGTTAATATTACAGATACATTCACCCTTGCCATCAGTCCAAAGGGATTGCACACAGGTTGGAATCCTAGGGTTCCAAAACCTTGGGTCAAAAGCCACAGCCTACAGGCCAAAAGTATGGGCTGAAGAGTCAAACAGGCCTAAGTTCAGTCATAGTTCCACCTGCTAGATAGGATGGGTAATTAACGTCTTGTTTTCCAATTCCTAATATACAAATAAGTATATTATTACCTACTTTATAGGAAAGTCATGAGTTTAAATGAGGAAATAGATTTCAAACACTCAGCATGAGGCTTAACATAGAAAACCACCACATAATTTTGGCAGTAGTACCACAGCTGATTTTCTTTCTTAGCCATGTCTTACAGAGGGTGCTGGTTCCCACAGCAGAGGATCTGACCAGCCTTATTCTTTTCTTTTCCTTTGAAGTAAGAAGTGAGGGGACCTTGGTGCCTACACAACCACTTCCCATATGCTCTGGCCCCTCGCACCAGATTGTGTAAGCTCAGGGGCTTTTCTTCTTTTTAATATCTGCCATCGAAGTTCAAAGACTTGTCTTTCCAAAGAATATCAGCTATATTCACAGTTTATGAGGTCATGTTTGCTGCAATGCTTTGTTGTAGTTGCTAAAATATTCACCACCCTAGTCATTGCTTAGATCTTAAAAGAATTATAAAAGGAAGCCAAACCCCACTCCAGTAAAACTCAGAATAAAAGTGGTCCCACTGGGCATCTAAAACCTGAAAAACTAAAACAAAACAAACAAACAAACAAAACTACCCTTAGATTACTAAGCATACAAAGTCCATGTAGATTCTTTAACTTCACCAGGACCCTGTCCTAATGACATATTTTAAAGGTAAGCTAAACTAGCCAAATTTTAATCCATGAATACCTCTAGCCATGGATTTCTAAAATTGCATTCATTCATCATCAGTATGTTAATATATTGCTTCAAATCTAAGGTGCATTCTTTTTCATTTTTACATGCTGCTAATTAGACTATTTTATGATCAATGTATAAAGTTATGTTGCAGCTCTTTTTCCTTAAAACTTGAAGTTAGGCCAGTAGGATATCTTGCAACTGATAACATCTTAAACATACAAGAATATGGAATTCTAACATCATATTGCTCTGTGATGATGTCATCTAAGATGATTACTTGTACTTTATGATAACTTTATGATGAATAAAAAGAACAAGTCAAATACATAAGATAAAAAAACATTCATTATTGCTAATACCTTTGCACACGTGGAAATGAGAGCCATAGATTTAGTTAATACTTGGATTTTTGTTGTTAATATTACTTTTTAAATCCCTCATATTTCTTCAAATATGCTAGGAAATATCTTATTTGTTTTAGCAAAAGTTCTCAAGAAAAACAAAAAGCCCTCCCCACCAGTTCCCAGAAACCCCGTTTTCCCTCTCAACCATGCCTCCTTCTTTTCAGTGTCCCTGCAAATATCTAGGGCAGCAACATACCTACCTGTCACTGTTAAATGTAGGATTGTACTTTCATATGCTCAAAGATTATCTTAAGGTACACTGACTACACACTACTCAAAACCTGACACATACTGCGCAGTGCTGGGTAAACAACAGTTACTCAATAAATACCTTCTGACTTACTGATGTGAAATCCAGAACTGTGTTCTAGTTGGGCATACATAAAGCTATTAAAGGAAGGAGAACTCAAATTCCCCAAACTGCTGCCTTTTCTTTTTATCTAACTAAAATCTCTATGAGTTAATTTTGAGATCCACTTTTACACAAATAAAGGTCACCAATAAATCAAACCATAAAAGTTCTTTTTTTCCCCTGAAACCAGTTGATAGGGCATAATCCCTTTTTAATTTTGGTTACATACATGAAAATTACCATACTTAAAAGTAGTACACCTCTTCACAGCACACTTGAATGAAAGATGGTAAACTCAATGATCTGGTTAATATAAATAATGAAATGTGATTTAAAAGCTAATGACATGAAACACTCATCATGGACCAATTAATTTGAAGCTACTGAAATTACTGACAGATTATTTTAAGGAACACTGACTTATCAACTATGAGGCAAGTTGGTTTGCAAACATTTAATCCATTAAACTGAAAAATAATAAACCATATTTTATAACTGGGGAGGAAATAATGTAGCAGGATAAATGAGGGAAGGAGTAAGAAAGGGGATTTATCTTAAAATATTTATTTCCAATTTTAAAAAGTTCTTGATCTTTAAAGCAGTTTGCGTTTGAAAAAAGGAAAAACTGTTCTCTAAATGCTGTCATTACTCCAAGCACAGAACTGATTTTAAGATCTTAAAATAAAAATTACTTAATATGACTATTATTCATACATCATGATTAAAAAACAAACTTCAGAGCTGGGAATGTAGCTCAGTGGTAGAGTGCTTGCCTAGCATGCACGAGGCCCTAGGTATCACAAAAAAGAAAAATAGCCCCAAACTACCTACTTTCATCAAAACTATCTGAAGGCATCAGAACTACAGGGTTATAGACAGGAGGAATAAGATGATTTGCAACTATCTCTTTTTAACCACTTATGGACAGAAAAATAACTCTCCTTCTTTTTACTTTGAGCATATTGATATACATAAGAAGAATTTTTTTTTCTTTCTTTTCATCTTTTTGGTCCAATGGCTTCAGGAACTTTATATCTTATTTTAGATATAAAGATCTTATTTTATATCTCTTCACCAGAGGGGACAATGCCCACAACACATCCATATCAACAAAATAAATGTTCTGGATGCATGCATATGCCTATTATGCAGTTAGGTGATGTTTACAGACACTTTACAAATATTTTTGAGTTACAAAATGCATTACACATTCTAGATCATTATCCATATGAGGTATTCTCACATTTGGAAGTATTGAATTTGCACTTTACCAAGAATTATGGTTAATACTAAATGGCAAAGGAAAATAAACACTTCTTGCCTCCAAATGTCTCCTCTGCCTATGTTTAATTGACTTATAAACTCATATAAATGCTATTTCAAGTGAGCTGTGAATTATACCAAATGATTTTGAAATATATATAGAAAAGCCATGTAAAGGAAGGCCTCACTTGAAATTCACATCAACTTTCCATCTGAAAATCAAATCATCCACATAAAAATAGTCAAAAAGAACTTCATTTAATTAGTGAAATGTAGACTTTTGCATAGAAAGAGGTTACAAAGTAATGCGAAAAAGACTAGGTACAGTAATTTTAAAACAAATATTTAAAAGTATTTTTGCATAATGTTTAACATTTTCATAATGTTTATTGCTTTCTCCACACAGCAGAGAAATGAAGTGCATAATACATGCTGTGTTTTTATCTTTCAAATATAAAAATCTCACGTGCTCAATTTCAATGTATTAAGAGATTATTTTGCCATTAAGCAAAAATCTAAAAAACAAAACAGCATTATGTAGTACTAGTCTAGGCATGGGCAAAAATAATTTATGTACATCCCATTGCATACATTCATCTTGATTTGGGATCAAATGTGATCACTAACTTGAGCAAGAATATTTTAAAACTGTGGTTTTTCTCTTCCCAATGTTCTCTCCTTTTCTCATCACCTCCAGAAATACACCTCCCCAAAAGGTGACAAGATCAGATGTTACATGTTATGTGGAGAAAATGAAGAGGATAAATATATAAAAATAGTCCAAATGAAACTGAATAAATTAATCCAAAGTCTTTCAAATTGGAGTGTTTCCAAGTTGGCATGAATTGGCCTCTGGTAGGCACACAGTAGGCAATTGCTTCTAGATGCACTATATAAATGTAAGGTTTATATAAAGAAGCACCGTATTTTGAACCATCTAAAAAAATGCCTGGGGGCTTGCAGGCAGAGCAGAAATGCTTGTTAATCTGGGTTCTGATGGAATAATTGTTTCTACCAATTCAATGCTAAATGTTACTGCTTGGCAAGTCTGTACAAAGAAAGCAAACTAAGATCAAACTAGGTCTTTCAACTTGAAAATAATTTTCAGCAATCTTTTTGACCAATAAAAACTGTTGGTTTCAACAGAATATTCTGGCATTGTCTGCAGCCTAATGCAAGACTTCTGTTCCTTTCCTTTCTTAACCTAATGCCTACACTCTTCTTGTGCAATGTTGCATGTTCAGAAGAAAACCTTCCTTAGCTCAGGCACTTATGAAAGATGGATTTCTTTTCCCCATCTAGGTTCCAGAGAATTCAGTCATGACATTTTTCTTCCCCAATTCGGTTGTGCAGATGCACATGTAACTGAATGTTACAGTCCATGTATTTTTCAGGAAACTTTTAATGGAAACAAGTGTTGAGTTTTCAAAAGTTGCTGATGTCGGTTCGGTTACCAAGCTGCCTTAAACAAAAAAAGAAAAAAAGATAATACCACATTTCCACTAGTGAGGTTTGTGTCTCAAATAGCTTTATTGTTCCTTTGTGGATCTGTAGGTATCTGTATGGCTACCTTCATGGTGCAGAGGTTTTAAGCCGACTCTGAAATGAAGAACATTCAATTACAATTGCAAGAAGTTCAAGCATAACTTAAAAAGCTCCAACTTCTGTCCCCCAGGGTCGGTAAGGTTTACTGTTTGTTCCGCTGCTTGTCTGCTGGGGACTGGATGTGGCTGACACTGATAAGGGTGGGCTGATTGCTGTTGCTGCTGCCACTGCTGCAGCTGCATTTGGGGGGAGCATGGGAAATGCTCCCGCGAAGGACAGAGGGAAGCTGTGTGCAGCTGCAGTGGCTGCTGCAGCTGCGGCATGGACGGTAGCTGAGAGGGACAAGAGAGAGGTGGAGAGAGGTGGCACACAAGGGGCAACGCTGCCAGTTGATGGCATTCGAAGGGCAGAATCTGCATGGGCAAATGTGGCCGTGAGGAGGGCAGAGCCATGGGCAGGAGGCACTTCTGAAGTTGTAGAGAGGCGACAAGGTGTTGACTCCGAGGCATGGAGTCCGTTGGGTTGGAGCAAGGCCGCAGGAAGATGGTGGAAGGCTGCTGCCCAGTGATGTGGATGAAGGGAGTGATGGTGATGGGCCATTGAGGATGTCATTGCGGCTGCCTCCCGCTGGGAGGCGCAAGTGCTGAGATGAGATACGAGGCGCACGCGTAGTGGATCTGAGGAGTCCAGGCCTTCTACAGAGCTTAGGTATCTGGCCACTTCTGTCAGGCACTCTCGGAATCCAATACTCATGAAGTCCATGGCAAGGGCATGGGCGTCAAAGTAGCCTAAAAACCGGTTTGAGGAGAGTGGGGTGGGGGTGGGGAGATGGAAAGATAACGAGGAGCAAAATGAGATTACATGAGTCCTACTGTGCCCTTAGGATATTTAAGTAGAAAGATAATCTTTTCTGAAAATATTGCCAGTTATTTATAGTTTTAATTTCTGTAGAAGAAAGTATGCTTTCAAACTTGCATGTGTGACAGCACTGGTAATGTGTCACAGTTGTTCTTGCAAGTAAATATTAGGGGGGGGGGGGATTAATAATGTCCCTGTTTCAAATCTTCCAGGAAAAAAAAAGAAAAAAGGTGTCTCTTCTTTAGCATTGTGAGATAAGGACATTCCCCAGTAAACTTTTTCATGGAAATAGAAAAGGCTTCTAAAAGGCTTCTCTCCTCTGTCCCAAGTGTTAGAAATTACAGGGCTTATCTGAAACATCTGTAAAATGCAAATTAGCAGTTTGAGGACTTTCTGTAGATATGTGCTACAATTTCACTAATTCATAAGTACTTTTTGACTCACACTTTTTTTAATCAACAAAGTGAATACATCATTATTTTGTATGAATTGAATGAAAACAAAATGAGGTGGTTTTTTTTTAATTGGTTGCTAATTTGAAGATCTGATTTTTCTGTCAGATAATGCAAGGGTGTTCTAGTAAAATGAGATTACTATTGTATAATCTTTGTTTTTCTGAAGTTCAAATATGTATCTCCTTTGTTGGTTATTTGACTTTTATGTGGCATCTGCCCAAGGGAAAAATGTGTATTAATTGTATCTGTGTATATGCCCCAACAGCCCACATCTGTAGGTTATTACCATAAAAATAGCTAAAGTTGGGCCTTTTATAAGTCTTCTTTTATCCAGAGATAATTCATTATAGGAAATGGTGATTTCTAATTGTTATAGTGCCAATTAAGGGCATGATAATAGATACTTTTGGGGGGGGGGGAATGGCACCTTCTTTGATCACCAGTCTGTCCAAATATATCCTTTTCTGATTCTTTCTAATTTGCAATTTCTTCTTAAGTAATTTTCTAATTAGAAGTTTACTGTACTCACATTTTGGATGTATGTATACATGAATGAGAAATAAGATCAATTTCATCTAAGGCATTTACTATATTATCTTTTTATGCTTTTCAGCTCAAAGTATTACCTGTTTATCATCTACTAAAAATTAGACTAACTTAAATTAGAACCTAAGTATTTTGGAAAAGAGTAGTCACATAGAGTCAAAATTGTAAAGCTAGAATTCCAATAGAAACCTGGAAGTCTTAAAAAAGATGTTTGGGGCAAATGTATTCACCATTAAAACAGAAACAATAGCACAATGCTTATACAAGAGAATATCATGGAATGTGGAAGATGGGCAGCAAAACTAGCTATCATCCCAAGACCTTGGCACAGCTAATCAACAAAGCCTCTGGGGTTAGAGGAGAAGCTCCTAATGTGTCCATGAAAAGATTTCACATTTCAGTTCTGAGGGTTCTCTGCAGGGCTTTGCAGTCTTTTGATTTCCATGAGGAGGAGGAGGAAGGTAATGATTAGAGTCTAGAAACCCAAAAAGATTTAGAAATTTAAGTGACTCTACCAAATCTTCTCTAGAACTACCACATTATCAAGATGGTCTATAAAGAATGAACTAACAGATTTGAAACTCCAGGAGCTTCTGAGAAATTTTATTTGTGGTCACGAAGTAAGTGACGTTTGTGGTTTGCCAGCTAAATTGCTGTATATGGCTGAGTCTTTTGTTGCATCCTACAAAATACAAACTATTTAATTCCTATCCTGTTGTTGAATGCAAGAGAGAAACGATGATGAGTAGCTGTCTCTTGTGAATGGATCTCGGGCCAACATAGCACACGTGTCCATAACCATGCTCTGTGCCAGCATGATTCTATGGACTTTAAGTCTTGAAGTGCATTTACTCACAACAACCCTGTAACATGGACAACCATCTTCATTTTACAGATGATGAAATTGAGATTAAGCAAGGGTTAGTAATTTATCCCAGGTCACAGAGCTAACAAACGGTCAAGCCAGGAGTTAGGAAGAGACAACCAAGTTAGAGTCTATGCTCTTTACCCTGACATTCTGAGATAGCTGGGAGTCTTTAATTATGCAAGACCAAACTGCCAGTCCCCCTTCTTTAAGACCCACATATTCTCCTGTTCTATGACCTTTCTAATGACCCAGCAGTCAGGAGATTTGCATGATGCCTACTTGGAAATATCTGCTCATAAACTATTCCAGGATGAATTTTAGGACTGTTCAGGTAGCCAAGAATAGCAACCAAGATGGAACTCAGTTTTTATTATGAAGCCAAAGAACAATATTACTCTTTAGAAGTACAACTCATGCCAAATATTTGAAACCCTGATAACATTTCAATGCCAAGGGAAGGAGAGCAATCACACACTTCTTCTGTACCATCACTAGCTCAATCAGTCTCAACATTCTGAGACCTTAGGTGTGGAAACATCCATGATGCTGGAGAGGTCTTTGGAGTTCATCTTGCTAACGGAAGCCTCAAAGAGCAGCAGATTACTTCTGTGGAAGTCAAAGGCAAGGCAGTGGCCAAGCTAGGCTGGATCACTAGCTTTCTATGATTTAACTCACTTCTCTTCTTTATATTACAAGTAACGTTTGTATCCAACATTACTCTATTTTCATTTGGGATGGCTTCTTGGGAAGGTATAACCTGGATAAGCCATAATGTGTGAACTTAATCACTTAATCACTCTGTACTTCACACAGGTAAAAGATGGTTAAAGGCAGGGTAGATAATCTACTAGTTCTCCGACTGGTAAAAAGTCATTTCCCTCCAATGACTTGCTCTGCCCTGATTGAGAAATAATAGCTATTAGTAGAAGGCTAATGCTGAGCACAGGAGGCCTCCAGTATTTAGTTTAACACTTAACTCCTTATAGTACCCTCTCTCTATTCAGTGGTTAAATATATTGAATAACACTCTTGGATGAGATGAATAACAAAGGCTTCCAAAGAATGAAAAAGCTACAAACAAGCAAAATCAAAGCTGTCATCCATCAAGTGATATTTGGGGAAGGGGATAATGAAATCTGAATGATATTGTAGCTTTTACTATTTTTAGCCTGAGATACTACTGATCCTTCTCTGATCCCTTGAAAATTCCTTCCTAAGGTACTGTCTAGTACAGAGAATCTCTCTCTAGGGAACTGGGCCCAGAGGAGACTCCTGTCTGCTCAAGAATGAGTCGACTTGGTTCATAATTTCTAATATAGACATTTCCTAACTGCACTTCAAATGTTTTGTTTAGTTTAAAGCCAAGACCAACTAACTCTGAAAACAATAATAAAAATAATTCTAGTTACTTCTTTTACAATTCTTACATGATTTTGAGTTCTGGCCTTGATTTAATGAAGTAAAAAGAAGAAGGAAGAATTAGGAAGAGGAAGAAGAACAAGAAAGAAGGATTGCTTCTAACCTCCTGTTTATATTTGGATGTTTGTGTGTTTGTTTTGTCTTTCTGTACAGATTCCAGCATGCGCTTCTTAAATCCCAAACAAATCTCTGACCAGGCTGCTGTGAATGAAGCTTTACTCCCACAGTATTATGAAAGCAAACACAAGCCCAGGGTCAAGTGCTTCTTTTGTTACAGAAGTTCTTTCCCACGAGTTCAATCCTGCCATTAGCATTGATTTCCATGGCTTTAATCTGGGGCCGCCTATCTCAGCTTGTTAAAGAACTGTTCAACTATGACTTCCTTACAATATTAGAGGGGAAAGATGAAAAGAGAAAGGTAAAAAGGGAATAAAAAACAAAGCCACCAACTTACCTTTACCCCCTGTTGCCTGAAGCATCTTCAAATGATCCACAGTCATTTGCAATATTTCAGCTTTTTCTAACTTTGCAGATCCCTTCATTAAAAAAAAAAAAAAAGTCTCCTAAGTCTTTCAGAAATTAACTTGGAACATTATAGATGGATTTAGTTTTATAGTTTCAATTTTCCCTCTCACTAGAAAATTCTAAATATATTATCTTCATAGGGAAATCTGAGTTCTTTCCAAACTTTACAGGGAAACACCTAATAATAGGCACTTGTCATTTTAACTTTTAAAGACCAAAAGAAGACATCAAATAAATGATTTTTAATCATAATTATATTCCTAAGATCACTCCAAAAATGTATTAAAATTGCAAAAATGTCAAACTTTGTGTTTCATTTCTAACTTGGTTAATATTATATTTTATTAGAAAGCATTCAATATTCATATAATGATGGAATATAGATCAGTTGAATACCAACTCTGGAATATAAGGGGACAGGATTTTAGCAAATTATTGTTAAAAGTAGATGAGTCAAAAATAGAAAATAGCTCAGTGGAGGAGTGTTTGCCCAGCATACATGAGGCACTAGATTCGATCCTCAGTACCACATAATAATAAACAAATAAAATAAAGGCATTCTGTCCATCTACAACTACAAAATTAAAAAAAAAACAAAAAAAAGAAAACAGAAAATTCTGATAAAGCCTTAAGGTGATTCATAAAGACCACCAGTAAGCAGAACCAAGAAAAAAAAAAAATTAGTTTTTTTTAATCCCTTAATAGTTACCAGCAGGTGTCACTGTGAATTTCATGATCACAAACAAAAAGGAATATTTACAACTTATTTAAGAAGCATAATAAATGTTTAAGGATTTTTAAACCTTTTAAAATAGTTCTTACTAAAACTTGTCTTGCAAATGTATTTTTATGTTCCCCTTTTTAAAATAAGGCAACCCCTGGAAATCAATTGAAATACAAATATACCACCTCAAACTGTCTCAGGGGGCTGTGGGTGGCTTCTAATTTCCTGGAAGAGCTAAATAATTAAACCAATGTGTTTCTCTCTCTCTCCCCCCCCCCCTCTCTCTTTTAAAGCATTCTAAAGTTTATTCCAGGTTTCTATGCTTTATTTGTTTTGTGAAAATTATCAGCACCCAGGACATGGCAAGAGTGTTAGAATTATTTAACTCTAAAGTTTAAAAACTCTTCTAATCATATTGTGACAGGGCCAGCTCTCTAGGGTTGGTAGCCAAACCCTGCTAATGGGAAAGCTTATGTTTATGGTAACTAGCTGCCAAACAACTGAGGTTTGTTCTTAAGGTTTGTTTTAAGTCAACTTTTAAGGAGAAAAAAAAAAATCCAACCAATCAAGGGAGTGGAGGGGCACACCAAACTGACTGTTCCTCATAACTATAGACATTTCAATATTCAAAATTTTAAAAACATTCATTATTGACATTTTAATTTGCAGCCCTTGTCATTGAAAATGCTACTAATCAAACATATAATTTTTGTATTTAAAACAAAAACAGTCTCAGCATATAAATTGGGTGTCTTTCTCTTAAAGATCCATAATCAATAGCATATCATATCCTGTACTTCTGTCAGTGTTCAACTTTTCCATGAAGATGTACAAGGAGTTTCTGTGAAAGTGACCAATAACTAAAAACTGTAGTTTCTGGAAAGTCTCCAAGGACTTTGCTGGCCTTGCTTTAGAATGTTTGTGGATTCATGAAGTAAACAAACAAACAAAAAATGGAATAAACAAACAACTGCTTTCTGGTACCCTACTTGGAATTCAATTGAAAATATTTTCAACAAGGACATATGCCACATCCTTTGAAAGATGCTCTTAGAAATCCGTGCCATTAGCCACTACAGCCAGAGAAACGTCGCTTTTCTAAACCACAAAGAAAGATTTAAACATTTGGCTTTCTGCTTTTCTAACTGAGTAAAATTGGTTTTTGTAAAAGAATATTTGAACCCTGAAAAGAGGCATTTATGACTAATTTGATTTTTGCCAACTTTCCAAAATGTGCCCCAAATCAAACATCATTCTATTAACCCAGCGATTAAAAATGAAAGCAAGAGGCTTGGTAAAGAAATTGTATTAGTAGTATTATTTAGGAAGTAGAACTAGAAAGTTACTTCCTGGGCTTTATTTATTTTTTTTTTAATTTAAAAGATTTTTTAGTAGTTTGAGAAAAAATGATATTTCACATATATGTTTTGAAGAATATTACATACAGCACAGTTTTAAACAAAACCACTACTGGTGTTCATAGAAAGAACAGAAGAAAGCATGAACACTGTTACCCTAAAGGGGAAAATAAGCTAAAGAATGGAAATGTTTTTCAACTTCATGATGGATTATGTTTTTAATAGTTTTGCCACAACAAAGCATTTTATTGAAATAGCTGCTCTGTGCCAGATCAGGGCACATACACCATTATTTTAATGAGCTTTAACAAGAAACTCACATTCCCAGATGAGAGAATCAGATTCTTTGGGCTTTGGGGGTGAGGGGGGTAGCTTACTTGTTTTTCAAAAGCAGTTGGCACCAGTCGTCTCAACTCAGATAAACTGTTATTTATCCGATCCCGGCGCCTTTTCTCTATAATCTATCTCAAAGAAAGCAAAACAACAGAAGTTTATGAATACATAAATGATAAAATTACTCATAATGGAAAAAACACAACTGTTACATATTAGGCTGGATTACATGAAATAAAAAGAAAAAAAAAATCACATACCCCTCTCCTTTTCTTTCTTGCCATAATTTGAGATGTTGTTGTTGGAGAATTCGATCTAATCACAGAACTAGTACTTTGCCTATGAAATAGGAAGAGTATGTCAGGTGCTGCATTAACATAACAATGGTTTCTACTGGGTACTTGTGGCACCCATTAAATATTCAAAGTGTACAATTCATGCCTGTGTTATTTTATTCTTAGTTTTTACTTCCCTTCTAATAGCCTTGCTTTGGGCCCTTCTGTCTCTTTTCAGGCAGGAATTATGGCCTTTGAAAGATATTTAATTGGTAATCCAGATGCCAATTCTATTGGTCCTCCCTCCTGTCAGATACACTGAACAAAGTAATATCACTTTCAAAAATAAGGATCATATGAAACAGCACTATCAAATAGTTATCACACATCAAACTGTTGCCCCTAGATGCAAACTTTAAAATGTAGAGAAGTTATTATTATTTCAAAACTTCAATTAGGAGTATCTTACACAGGGGGGAAAAAACCCCACAAATTTGATGTTCTGCACATTAACATTCCCAAAGAATAACCTAAATTACACATGTAATGACAGCGAAATTAAAGTTAGGCTTAGTACTAGGTAAAGGTTTTACTTTGAAAACGAAACCATAGGTGTCACTCAGCTTTCAAACTAAGCTTAAATCTCCAGAAGCTGCAATCCACCTTGAGTTTACTAATGAAAAGCCATTTTTATGTTAAAAATTAAAATTATTATTTGGTCTCATAACTTTTACACTCCTTTCTAGTTTGTATCTCTTTCTCTTCATAATTCATGAATACTATGCTTCCTTATGGCTCAAATTCCCCAGGTCCTGTTATTTGTTCTCTTTCATTTCAGAAATACTGCACACACCAGGTTCCTATTACCTCACCTTCTCACTTCTGGATCTTATTTCTGAATTAACTAACCCCTTCATTCTCACTCCTTCTCTACTGGTTTCACCTTTCACGTGACATCTTCCGTTTTTTCAGACCTCATTTTTAAAGATGACACAACACTTTAATAAGAAGACACTTTGTAAATGTTTCATGTAAGTATGGTTGCTTTTGCTGATTCCTGACTCTGATTTGTTTAGAATAAGAATGTGGGGAAAAAAAAAAAAAAACAGTTTTCCAAAGGCAGGAAGAATTTCATTCTTTGAGTGACAGCTGCAGATAAATAATTAAGGTGCTTCTGGGGATGGCAATTAGAAGCAATTATCATTTGACCTGCCTTGGCTCTAAAATGCCTTGGTAATCTCCCTCTGTCAGAGGAAAGTAGAGGTCTGGCTTCTGTGATCAGAATGCCGATCTTTTCCAGGCTTAAGAACTATCAGTCAAAGAAATGCCAGATTGGAACCTTACATCTGTCACTCACTCGCCTGATAGACCAATCACTCACGGTTAACCTGCACAATTCAAGCTACTTAGGCTTGACATCCTAGATTGTTTTAATTGCTCCAAAACCTAAACCTCTCTAAAAATAAAAAGTTAAATTACTTCTCTTCTCCTGAGCTATTTTGGAACTGCCTCCAAATACAGCTTCAGCGGCGGGGGCATCTCCAGTTGCCCGGACGTGCCTATCCGCGCGCCCAAAGCTGACAGCCTGGGACCCTCCCTCGCCAACGCCTGCACTCTCCGGTTCAGTCGAGTCCTCAGTCTTCTGCCCCACCCCTGGAGAGAAAACCCACAACTCTCGCCCCACCCCAACTTACGCTAAATGAGCGCCCACCACTTGAAGTTTCTCCGGCAAAACTTTATTCTCTCTAGCAGGACGCTGCAGACAGAAGCCTCGGGATTTCCAAGAAACCCTCGTGCCCAAAGCTCCCTGACACCCTTTGGCCCTGGCAGCTCGCGCCCAGCGCGCGCTCACCCGGAGTAATTGTTCTCGCTCCCCACGTCGATGGTCTCGTCCATGTCGCTCTCGGAGGTCGTCTCCTCGCAAGGGCGCTTCATCTCGGCAAAGACCGTTCCGGGCGCAGCCCTGCCGGAATCACCGACGCTGAGCGGGGTGCAACACCCTCCCCGCCTACCTCCTCCTTCTCTCCCTCCCGGGACTTCTGCAGGCGAGGCTTCAGCGGCGGCGCGGTCGGCTCCTCGCGGCTCTTTCCCACGCCGCAACCCTTCTCCGCAGCAAGAGCCGGCGCCGGCCACGCCCCCCCGCGCGGGCGGGGTCACCTCTCCCACCCCCGGCTTGCCCACCCCTCCGCCTGCCGGGCACCGCCTCCTCGGGGGCCGGCGTGGCCCGCTATTGGCTGGGGTAGGAGGGCGTGGCTGCGTTCGCCAATGCCCGCCTCAATGCTCTGGCAAAGGCGTGGGAATGCGGCCGCCGCGCACCTGGGACCCTGAGCTGCGCGCGGGCTGGGAGAGGCCGCGGAGAGCGTAAGCGCGGGCTGCTTAATTCCAGCTAGTGAGCGCGCGGTCTCAGACGCCAGCGCGGCGGAGGCGGAGGCGAGCCGGCGAGGGGCGGGCTCTGGATCTGGGGTTTCGGCCCTCCTCAGCTCCCGGCGGTCTCGCCCAGGGAGTCTTAGTTCTGTGTTTAAAGAATAACCCCAAGCGCGTGGCTGAGTGTGAACAAGCGTGTGTGATGTCGGGAGGCGCCGTGACTTAACCGAACCGCCCCGCTCGGCTGTCCCTTGTCTGGACCAAAACTGCTGACTGGCTGACCCCAGCGGTCACATTTGCCCTGTGGGGTTTTTGAAAACCTTAAATCAATGTTGCTTTTCTCTCTGACAACTCCTGAGGCTACTTCCGCGGCCTCTGAGCTGTGGACAGATAAAGACGCAAGTTTCCCCGACCAGGTACTTAACAGCTGGCAGTCGGAGGGTTTGAGAGGGCCCGACTGAAGTCGGATTTGCTATCCGTCTGTTATTTCCATGTTGTCTTTGGCCACAAGGACTGTTTAGCAGACCTCCAGCCGTGGGCTGGAGTTTTGTCTACTCAGATGGTAGGAAGGACTCGAGTAATGAAGAGGGGATTTCAGGACACACTTTAGGATTTCCAATTCGAGTTTCTTGGGCTTGGGTAATCCAAATAAGTGCATAATTTCTTCCTCAATCTCCCTGGCGTGTGCAATCGCAGCCGCCGAATTAATTAGATTCAAGACGTGAAGATTCGTGCTTGGAAATTCAATTTCTTTTCTAAATTCCCAGTTCATGTCCAATAGTTCTTAGTGCACGGGCAACGTGGGTTGTCTAGGACTCCACTTCTTCTTTCAAATTATGTTTTTAAGCTACTATTTCTGCGTTTAGTGGAATTTTTGAACCGGTTATGCCGAAGTATCTCCGCGAGGGCAGGAAGTGAGGGACCGAACCTGGGACACCGGGGTCCGTTCACCCTCCGTGGCGCTTAGGTACCAGATGGAGGGCGGAGTGTGGTTTGGGGTCCAGCCCGAGACTCCACGCTTAGCGTCGGGACAGTTCTGAGCTTGGTGGTTAAAAAAAAAAAAAAAAGCGTTTGAGAAAGGTCATTTTGCACTCACCACGTGCCTGCGCCACTTACGGATTTATATTTTTCTGGGGCTCTGCCTAGTGCATCTGTTTAACAGTCCATTCTTTCCTAATACAAGACCTGTAGGGTCGGGAAGGAGTAGAGGAAAAGATGTGGACAGGAAAAGACTGAAACCCGGGCAAGAATTGCTCTCAGGGAGTGCGGGAAGGAGCCGGATCAACGCAGAGGACCCGCAATGTGGGTGTTAAACTCTGATTAAAACATAAAACTCCTTCCCCACTTGCCTCGGTTTCTTTTGTGCGGTCCCTACAGCGGTGCCTTCAATAACCGTGTGAACAGAAATCCGAAACGTCCCATTCTGCCTTCTGAAACGTAACCCCGGGCTAATAACACAATCAGCGTGGAGCGGGTGGGGCCTGGTAGGGTTAGACCCGGGTCAGTGCCTGGCCCCGAGTCCCCGGGTGGCCGTCACTCTCCATCTCGGCTATCAACCTCAAGCGTGCGCCCTGCCTGCGTGGGACTTCTGGCCTCTGTCCGCGGTAGCGCAGGCTGCTTGAGAGCGGTTGCTCAGAACAGAGTAGGCCAGCAACCCGACGCCATCCCCGCTCCAGGTCCCCGAAATCCTTTTGAGGGTGAGCCCAGTGCACACAGGATCCCGGCCCCAGCTCTCCAGACTGAGCGCGCGAGTGGTTATTGCTCCCCAGCCACAGGTGAACACTTGGCTGCTGGTCTTCGCGAGCTCAGCCTTCACAACTCTGGGTGAGGGCTGCACGTTTTTCAGAATGCCTACAAGTTCAATTAACGTTTGCCACGCGAGCAAATTAGCGGGCGCTTCCAAACGCCTGAAGGAAAACCTAAAATCATAATTGGAAAAAAAAAAAACCCCTACGTCCCCCCCCCACTAGTGTATTTAATTATAATGATTGCGAAAAATTGCAGAAGGAAATGGTTTGCTTGCAATAAAGTAGCAACTGGTTAAAGTATTTCCATATTTGTCTTTGAAGACTTACCCGCTGTACCGTGTCATAAAGAAAAACACAGCAGGGACGAAAGCACACACGGATTTAGTGTGTGTGTGTGTGTGTGTGTGTGTGTGTGTGTGTGTGTAAATAAAAGCAAAGAAGATCATATTTTTAAAATGTTTAGAACAGTATATAGTAGGCGTTGTATCTGGTAAAGAAGAATGCTTAGAGCAAAAGACAGCATTTTGAACTCTATGGAAAGGGTACGCTCATTTATTTTTAAAATACTTAATACAGAATTAGGGCGACTTTTCCATTAGATCTTTTATTCCCCTCAAATAACTCATTTGCCTGTCCCCTTAGGTGCCTTGTCCTTCTCCTGTCCCTCTAGTCTTGGGTTAGAGGGAGAAACAGAGGAAGTTCTCTTAAAGACCCCAGCCTCCAGCATGCTTAAAAAAAATCGCGGATTGGAGGTGGGGGGCGGAGTAAGGAGTTTTGGGTGGGGTAGGCAGAAAGAAAAGAGAGAGAAAATGAGAGAATGGCGGGATTTTAAGCTTCATTGCCCTTCGGTGACATCCTTTTCAGGGAAAGTTTGTTGAAGGCTTACTAAGACTAGAAAAAAAAAAGATGCCCGCGAGTAGAGAAAGTAACCTGCAGTTACTCTCTTTCTTTTTGAAAGATTTGAATAACGAGATAATTAGACTGATGGATAAGGTGGTAGTGATGGGGGGAGGACTGTCCTAGAAACAAAATGCTCTTGAGAATGAAAGGCCAGGACGACAGATCTAAAGGGAATGGAGGAAGGGAGACTGTCGCCTTCGCGAAATTGGTCCTTTGCCCGTGTTTTGTGCTTATGTGATTCAACTGTCTTAGTGGCCTGAGAATGGTATGTCCAGTGAAATTTGATCAGAAGATATCCAATTCAATGGTTTGGGTATTCCTCTCGGACGACTTTCCCCCTACTCATTTATTATGAAGTTAGTTTTCGCATCTATATTGATACATTTGACAATCTTGACCAAGTCTTATCTTGTCCCACAAAGTTTGTGTTTTGTTGTACAAACTAAGGAAGTGATTGCTTTACTGTAATTCTAAAAATTCTCTTCTGGCATTTTGGGAATGAATTGGGTTCTCTTTTTATTATTTTTGATCTGCTTTTCTCTTCATTAAAGCCCTCTGATTTTTTTAAGATCCGTGTTCACACTTTGTTATTTGAGGCTTTTCTGAATCCTTGAGACTATTTAAAATTATTTATAAAATGCCATGTATCCCAGCATTTGGCTCAGAAAGCCATCAAAGGCATATCACTTTAAAAATGTTTGAAGGTAGTTTTGAGAGAAGTGAAGTCAGGGCAATTCTGTTATTTAGAGAGCTTTCTATAACCTAAATGCACATAGTTCAAGCAGAGAAGTCCAATATTTTACACCTTTTGAAATGTAATAATTTACAGGGCTCTCTCCTACATAGGGAGGATAAATAGGTTCCTCTGGTAAGTGCTAGTCTATTTGCAATTGCTGGGGCAGGTGATAAGCACAAGTGTATCTGTGGGCGGCCTGGCTGGGAGGTCTTCCTTGAATACATGGCTATGCTGAGCTGGCAACGCCTTAAAATGAGTGAGAATGCTGAGCCAGGGAAGTGGAAGCCAAGGGTAAGATCCTTGTGAATTTCAATACCTTTCCTAACATCAGGCTGGTAGGAGGCAGGCCAGTCTAGGGTCACTGTGGGACACAAATTTGCAAGCCAGTAAAGCAAAACAAAGCTCAAAACCAAGGATAAATTTTGGCCCACCAAATTTTCAAGGTTGGTCATCTCTAAGGAGCTGATTTACCAGTTTTAACAATATTCATGTCTAAGTCGCTACACTCCTGCATTATTTCTTCCCCATTAGGAGCTATTTATTTGTTATATCCAATATTCTGAGAAAGGATGTCTAAGATCCCAAATACTCTTTTCCTGGAAGTTACAATGTTTAAATTGATCTCTGCTTTAAGGGAAAATTTATTTAAAAGCTTTTATTTCATGGTGTTATTAGTGCTGTTATTAGTGCTTAGCACATGTTCAAGGATGAAGACTGTTTTATTGTAGGACCCTGAAAAGGAGGTTGTGTAGCAAGTAAATTTTTCCATATTCCAGTAAATAGCAGCCAGAAGATATCAACACACTGTATTAACTGAACTCTTCATGAGGATTAAATTTATGTTGGCAGGGTTTTCTTTTAAGGAAAGCTTTAAATGTCCATATTCTTGAAATTGTTTGATTGGCAGATTTTCCCCCCTTTTAAGGATATAGAAAAACACATTCTCTTCTATCATGAAAATGATCTTTTAACTAATGGTATCCTCATCCTCTGGAATAATGAGTGGCATATAGTGGGTATAATAAATGGTTTGGAATAATATTTTTGTTAAAATTAATGAACCCTCTGCTTTTTACTATAGAGTTTAGATATATTGATATAAAATATAAATAACCATGAATTAAAGGGCATGAAAAGATGAGGAGAATATACTTAAATATGAAGAGGAAAGCATATATTGAGAATGGGGCCTTAGTTCAGCCCTGAGCTTGCTGAAAGCCAAATCAGAAGAAAAATAGTGAATTTTCTAATTTCTATATTCATATAATTAGAAGCACATAGTTTCTCACAAAAGAAAAACTTTATCTAGTTACTGAATACTAAAAGAACTACATGATTGTCTTGGTCACAGATTTTTAAAATTATTTAAGATAATTATTTTCTTTGTCAAAAATTATCTTGAAAATATCTCTATTAATTACAACATGAAAAATAAAATTGACTTGATGCATAAATGAAAACAATAGTTTTTCTCCTAATAGCTGGAAAAAACCATCCACTAAACTGTCAAAATTAATTAATCGACATTAATAGGACCAGTGTCTCACAGTGTTCCAAAAAAAATGTTAATTCTCAGTAAGAAAGTGTCTGCTTTCAGTTTCAAACAGAAAAAGAAATTTCAATGAGAGATTTCTCAATCTGGCATTACAGAGAGACTCTTGATATTTTTGAAATATAAAGTACTATGGAAAGTTTTAAGACTAAACATATTTGCCCATAGAATGCAAATGAACATCTATATTTTCTTTTTAAAAAAATATTTATTTTTTAGTTATAGGTGGACACAATATCTTTATTTTATTTTTATGTGATGCTGAGGATCAAACCCAGTGCCTCATACGTGCTAGGCGAGGGCTCTATCTCTAAGCCACAATCCCAGCCCTATATTTTCTTAATACATTTATTGGAACATTTTTATTAGATATGTGCAGTTTTATACCCTCTTATTTTAAAATTGTTAGGCAACTATCTGGAAAAAAAGAAAACCAGAATAGATTAGAAGTAAGAACTTTCTAATTTTAGATTTACTGTGGAAAAAAATACAGGCTATTTTTGGACCTTTGTGATTTGTCAATTTATTGAAATATATACTGTCCAAGAATCATAGAAAAATAACAAGCTCCCTTCCCCCACTTGACAGGGCTAAATTTATTCTACCAGGTAAGAATTTAACTAATTCTTAATATATATTGATTAAAAGGTTAAAAGCACAGCTGTTTTTTTTGTTGTTGTTGTTGTGCTAGCTTTCAAAATGATTTAATAATATAATAATATGTTGGGAATATTGAACTAAATTTTTTTTTAGAGGTAGATTTGGGTCTAAAGTCATAGCTCATGTCTTTTCTAAGAAATAAATACTTTAAAGAAAATAGCAGTTTATTGAAGGATTTCAATATTCACTACTGCAGTGCACTCTTTGAAAACAGAATGTAATGCTCCTTAACAGAGAGCAACTAAGCTCAACTGCAGCATGGAGAAAGAAGGACAGCGCGATATGCCTTGAATATGTAAGAAAAGTAGACATTTGTTTCCATAGCACTTTTAATCTGATTATTGAATTATGAATCAGCACTCACAGTGCTGGAGGATTTTGTTGTTGTTGTTAAGCCTAGCTATCAGGATTTTCCTAGAATAACAGTCTCAATGGGAACATTAAAGAAAATTTGAAAGACAAAATGTGATTATAAAATAGAGTACAAAGAAATTACAGACGTAGGCATGTATGTATACTTCTGTCTACAAATAGAAGTAACTATAGGTTTTTTTTAAAAAGCACAAAATAATTAAAGGTTTTATAATTGACATGACTTGGTTTTTGGTATATAAAAGGCCAGGCCTATAACTTAACTCAGGAAAATTGCTGCATTTTGGAGTTAAAACCATTTGCAAATGGCATTTATTGATTTTAATATATTTGGGTGGTATTAATTTTTGAGAATTGTATTCATTATATTTTAGTTTAATTTACTTAAAAAACTGTAAAATAAAATAATACCTTATCTTTTGTCTATTCTATTGTCTACATTTTAGAGAAGTTTCTTTATGAAGTTTTAAAAACTATACCCTTAAAGCCACACATTAGTATTTTGTACCTCTTAGGATAATGGCAATAAAATTGTTATGACAGAGAGTTGGAAGAGTAATTCTTCCTGCTCAGATGGAACACTTGAAAAATCATGTCCTCTTTGCATGAAACCATGACATATTGCATAATTAGTTATATACTTGTTTGTAGAGATTCTAGATGAGATAAAAATATTTGAAAAAAAATTTAGATGTTAACCATATATTCATGTTTTTTGGAGTGTGACTTTGGAGAAGAATGTCCATACTTTAATTTTAACAATGAAACACTTTGTTCTTATTTAAAAATGGAGTTTGAGAACATTATAGTGGAGATTAAATAGATATAACTCTGTGTAGTATGTGGCAGGGTGGGAATGATCTAAAAATGAACCAAAGAGGTTATAAGCAGAGATCATTGACAGAACTGTTAGTGTGTATACTTGAAAGTAATAAGACTAACTTCCATTAGTCATTGCTTGATTTTTCTCATAATTTTTTCATTCTCATTTCCAGGCCATTAAGATACTGACCACCTACTTTGAGCAATGTTTCCTGCTAAGTAGTGTGGGCGAGATATGATGAACAGGATTCAATTCCTGCTCTCTGGAAATAGCAAGGAAAATAATACGGGAGTCTAAACAAACAACTGGTATATAAAATGGGATGTACTGAAGGCCAAAGTAAGCAGAAAAGTACATGTTATGGACCCAAAGAAAGAAAAGATTCATTTTTAAAGGGAGATTTCAGTAGTGGCAGCTCTAAAATGTTTGTGTAGGGTTAGAGACAGTAATCTTGTGGGAAGGAGGAGGGTGGCCCATGGATTTGTATTTTCAAGCTCCATTTATGTAACAAGCACACTATTTTTACTTAGATATTATATCTATTGTGCTCTTAAACACTATGGGAGGTGAGCATCTATACCTATTTATCCTTTAGTGCTATCATGGGGTAAAGAGGAAATGTGGCATTTGAGCAGGTCCTTGAAAGATGCACAAAATAGCTACAACTTTAAATAGACCTTTTTAGAGCAGGATCAGCATTTGCAAAGACATAGGGATCATCATTTGCACTCACAGACTGAAGAGTGCAAATGATCATTAGGCAAAGATGGGTGGTGCTTAGTTTGAATCAGGGAAATGGAAGGAAAGTGAGTGGAGGGAAGAGAGTTGCCTTGGGAAATGAGTCAGGCTGCAGGCAAATTGTGGAGGATCTGGGTAATCACCTAAAGAAAAATTAAGATTCACTGGAAGACCTGGGGTTGTGGCTCATTGGTAGAGCACTTGCCTCATGTGTGTGGGGCAGTGGTTTCCATCCTCAGCACCACATAAAAATGAATAAAATAGATAGGGGTATTGTGTCCATCTACAACTAAAAAAAAAAAAATTAAAAAGAAAAGGGATTCACAGGAGGCTTTAGAACATAATTCATTAGATGCATTCATTTATTTTAGTCAAGTTTCTTTCTTGTTCTGGATGTCAATAACTCAAATCAAAACATTATAGTAGAAGAAAAATTTCAGGATAATTGTCTTGAGAAATGAGATTTTTATATTCTTTGTTTCTCAATGCAAGATATTTCGTCATTAGAAGATGCTATACTTTGGGTATTGTATGTCCCCTAAGGATCTGGTGTTAAAGGATTGGTTGGTCCCTAGCCTTTGGTGTACTGGAAGGTAGAGGTACCCATAAGAGGTGTGGCCTAGGGGAAAAAATTAGATCATTGGGATCATGCTCTTGAAGGGGATATTGGAAGCCAAACCCTTTGCTATCTTTTGCTTACTGGTTACTATGACACAAACTCCACCATGTGGTTCTGCCATGATAATACTCCGTAGCCTCAGACCCAAAACAACAGAGACCACGGAATAAAACCTTTAAAATTATGAGCCAAATAAACCTTTTCCTGTTGTAAGTTATGTCAGGTATTTTTTATAGCGATGGAAAGTGGACTAATACAGAAATACTGTCAGGTGGGACTGTGGACTGAGCCCTTGGGAAGCTCATTGCTTTTAATTAGATTCTTTGGGTTTGTCTAATATGACCCAATTTGTATGAAAAAAAAGTTCACTTCCTGCTCTATGGAGTACTCACGTAATTATGCCACGACTTGCATATCAGTATTTATGGATTCTTTTTGTGAGATTGTCAAGTTGTTTTTAAAATCAGAATACACTTATACTCTCAATGATTAATAGAGCTTTCTAAAGTGATATTTTCAGCTCATTGACTTCAAAGTAACATATAGTACAGGAACTCTGGGAGCTATGTCTGGATTTATCCAGAGTAAATACCTTCAGTGAAATATTGAGCCATGATGTTGTCCTGCTACTCTCTTGCTGAAATAGACAAAAGAGGTTACAATTACCTTTCTTTGAAAGGTCATAAATAAACATTCAAGGATTTTAGCACTCCTGTGTCATTTAACTTTTTTTAGATAAAAAAAGAAGGTCACATCCCTCCCCCAAGGCTTTGTTGAAATGAAAGTTACTTGCATTTAAATATTGAATATTCAATAAATAAGCAGCATTAATGCTTACTAGAGAAGTGCAAGACAGACTTGAAGGTGTGACTTGTTCCAGTAGTCCATTGCAGAGCAGATAGATAAAGACAAAACTCCTATTAGTCAGTAAAGGTTAACAAGGTAGGATTCTTGTCAAATCAGAGAGATTAATTTGCAGCACTGAAATCTTTCCTTAGAAATTACTATATTTCCGACTCTAATCTACTGATCAATCATTTAGTGAGCTCTTTGGAAAACTCAAAAGCAATGGAATCTGTGATTCTTGCCCTTGGGGAATTTACTATTCAGAGAATATGTTAATAATGATAATAGTAGATACTATTAAACCCATGGTTGTTATGTGTTTAGCATTTGTTTAATCCAAAAAACACTATGTGGATTAGTTTATTTAATCCTCCCCGGAACTCCTTGAGGTAGGTATAATCATAGCTTTATTTTACTGGTAGGGAATATGACCCAGTGAAATTTAAGGGTCCAAAGTTCTATGGATCTTAAGAAGCAAAGTCAGATTCTATCCAAGGAATCTAGTTCTGAGCCATTGCTTCTACCAGACTGGACATGGCTTTTAGGAATAATACATGTGGCACAGAAAAAAACAGGGCAAACAGGTAGAAGTGATACACAAAGGCTATTTATAAGTGTGCTGTTTGGAAAATCAAAACATATTCTTAAAAAGTATGTGTTATCTGGAAATTTGTTTTTTGGATTTATTCTCAAAAAGCCCTTCTTCTCACAACAGGCTCCAATTTATGATTGTGAACATAAACTTTGGAATAAATAGCAAAAGGGTCAGTCATACCCAGTTCTGCCACTAGCTGCATGACCTTGAGCATGCCACTTTTTCTGAAGTGGGACCTCATCCAACGGAGTTATTGATAGCTAACAATAGGTAAGAGAACGGATCAAATAATGTATGTCAAGTGCTTAGTAACTTTTGAAACATGGAAAGTCACAGAGATAGCTGATTAACCAAACCTGGCTCCTGAAAGCAGGTAACCAAGTTCCTTAATTTTTTTAAATTAAAATTAAAAGTTTTTTTAAAAATTTTTTTTGGTTGCACATGGACAGAATACCTTCATTTTGTTTATTTATTTTTATGTGGTGCTGAGGTTTGAACCAAGTGCCTCACACATGCTAGGCAAGTGCTCTACCACTGAGCCATAACTCCAACCCAAATTTAAATGCTTTTAAAATTACTTTTATTTTACTATAACAATACCCGTTCATTGCAAAATAAAAGTAAATTCCATTAGCAATAATAAGAGCACCTATCTTTTTATTTAAACCTGACAAAGACAGTCACCTTTAATACCTTGACAATTTTCCTTCTGGCTTTTAGTTTAGTTTTTTTTTTTCCCCCCATTTTATAAGCCATGAAATCATTTTGCCAAATACTCTTTTTAACTTGATTTTTAAGCCTAAATATACAACCTGGATATCCCTCCATTTTATTGTATGTTCTCCTGTAACATCATTTTTTTTTTTTCTGATGAAGTGGTAATTCTTGATATGACTGTACTATAAATTTCCTTAACTGTTTCTTATTACTGGGCATTTAAATGTTTATTTGATTTTTTATGCTGAAATAATCTTGTAGATTAAAAAAGTGCATGCTTTAAATAATTTTTAGTCTAAATGTTTAGAAGTGGAATTTGGTGACCAGATGATTTACACAGTTTAAAAACTTTTGATATTTCCTGTCAAATTACCTTCAATAGATCAATTTATATCCCTTCCAGCAATGCATGATAATATTCTTCTGAATCATCATGAATGGTAGACAGTATGATAATTGCCAACTTTATAAATGAAACAGCATCCATTATTTTAATTTTAATTTTTATTACTTGCATTATTAGAGAAAAAAATTAGTCTTACTGGTTATTTGTAGTTTTTGCACTACTGAAATATTTAATTTTCCCTTGAAGTAGTTGTATTTTTATTATTGAATTAAAAGTGCTTATTTTAAATCAAAGCATTTAATGTTTGTGTTATATTACAAATATATGCAAATATTTGTTTTATTTGGCCATTTTCTTTTAAATCTTATGTATGTACTTTTTGATGTGCATATGCAATATTTTTCTTCGTCAGTTTTTAATTTTTTTCCATTTAAAAAACTTTATCTAGAATTTTTTGGTCTATTTTGTGTGTAGGAGTAAATTTTAGTATATTTATTTAACAAAACATTAAATAGATGCCTACAATGTACTAGGTAGCATGCTTTTTCGTAGAGAATTCCCGTCCTCAGGAAGCTGCTGCTCCTTCACAGGTTTCATTAAGTGGTCTCAGAAGAAACTGTTGATGAATAGCAATTACTTTTTCACTAACTTCCATGCCTACTTCATTACATACCAAATTTACTAGCATAATTTGGTCTATTTATAGACTTTTTACTGGATTCCATTTTTTTGTTAATACCTCTATACTATGTCAGTATGTCACTATTTTAATTGTTAAATTTTTTTTAAATGATGTATTTTAATGAATAGTAAGGTAAAAGTGAATTTCATTACTTATGTTTTAAGGCACATTGGACTTCTACAGAATATTTTAGTCTGCACAGGGGCAATGTATTTTTTAATTAAGGGCCAGCTTCTTGTGTTAGTTACCAATACAAGCTGTTGTAAGGCATTTCTGCTGTTTTTTTGTTTTTCCTGTTTTTGCTGGTTTTATTCATAAATCCATTGGTTTTATTTCTTTATGGAATTCCTACTGTGGTAATGACATTAGTGGCCCCAATGATGGTGGAAAGGGGAGGTGGTGTGTGTGGGGGGATTGGCAGTGGGTAGATGTAAACAGGTACTATTTTAAAATAGATTTTTCCTGTGAAAAACCAAATGCTTAACATTTTTTCATGTATTTATTGATTGATTGTATATCATCTGAGAAGTGTCTTTTCAGGTCATTGGCCCATTTTTTGATTGGGTTATTTGATTTTTTGGAGCTTAGCTTTTTGAGTTCTTTATATATCCTAGAGATTAGTGCTCTATCTGATGTGTGAGGGGTAAAGATTTGCTCCCAAGATGTAGACTCTATATTCACCTCACAGATTGTTTCTTTTTCTGAGAAGAAACTTTTTAGTTTGAGTCCATCCCATTTATTGACTCTTGATTTTAATTCTTGCACCAAAGGAGTCGTATTAAGGAAGTTGGAGCCTAATCCCATGTGATGGAGATTAGAGCCTACTTTTTCTTCTATTAGACACAGGGTCTCTGGTTTTATTCCTAGGTCTTGATCCATTTTGAGTTGGGTTTTGTGCATGGTGAGAGATAGGGGTTTAATTTCATTTTGTTGCATATGGATTTCCAGTTTTCCTAGCACCATTTGTTGAAGAGGCCATCTTTTCTCCAATGCATGTTTTTGGCAACTTTGTCTAATATAAGATAATTGTAATTTTGTGGGTTAGTCTCTGTTTCCTCTAATCTGTACCATTAGTCTACCAGTCTTTTTTGGTGCCAGTATCATTCTGTTTTTGTTACTATTGCTCTGTAGTATTGTTCAACCTCTGGTATAGTGATGCCACCTGCTTCACTCTTCCTGCTAAGGATTGCTTCATCATCGCTAGGAATTAGAGAAACACAAAACAAAACTACTCCAAGATTTCATCTCACTCCAGTCAGAATGGCAGCTATTAAGAATACAAACAACAATAAATGTTGGTGAGGATGTGGGGGAAAAGGTACACTCATATATTGCTGGTAGGACTTCAAATTGGTGCAACCAATATGGAAAGCAGTATGGAGATTTCTTAGAAAATTGGGAATGGAACCACTATTTGACCCAGCTATCCCTCTCCTTGGTGTATACACAAAGGACTTTAAAAAAAAAGCATACTACAGGGACACAGCCACATCAATGTTTATTGCAGCACAATTCACAATAGCTAAACTCTGGAACCAAACTAGTTGCCCTTCAATAGATGAATGAATAAAAAACATGTGACATATATACACAATGAAATATTACTCAGCAATAAAAGAGAATAAAATCATGGCATTTGCAGGTAAATGGGTGGAGTTAGAGAAGATAATGCTAAGTGAAGTTAGCCAATCCCAAAAAACCTAATGCCAAATGTTTTTTTTTTTGTTGTTGTTTGTTTTTATATAATGAGGCTGATTCATAGTGGGGTAGGGAGAGGGAGCATGGGAGGAATAGAGGAACTCTATTTAGGGCAGAGGGGTTGGAGGGGAAGAGAGGGTGCATGGGGTTATTAATTGATGGTGGAATGTGATGGACATTATTGCCCAAAGTATGTGTATGAAGACATGAATTGGTGTGAATACATTTGTATACAACCAGAGATATGAAAAATTGTATTCTATATGTGTAACAAGAATTGTAATGCATTCAGTTGTTATATATAAATAAAAAATGATTAATTTTAAAAAAGAAAGAAAAAACAAATGCTGAATTGAATGGTGTTCTCTACAATTCAGGACTGGAAAAGAGAAATGAAGATTGTTATAGTATGAGACAACTTCATGGCTATTCCAAGAATAGCTCATCTGGAAAAGTCAATTATGCTTCTTTGCATAAAATACTAGAAAAAACTATTATATTGGTGTTATTTATTCTTTTCCTTTGTATTTATAATGGAATGAATATTAACTTTGTAATCATGTGGACCTGGGCTTAATTCTTGGTGGTGTCATTTAGAAGCTTATGTTATGGAAGTGTTATTAATTTTTCTCTCTTGATTTCCTCAACTGAAAAATATACCTCACGGAGTTGTTTAAATATAAATAAGTTAAATACAAAACTCCTAGCAGAAAATGGTTGGTTGTATATACTCAATAAAGGCCAATTTCCTTTTCCTTTTCTTCACAAATTGCAACAACAAAAAGTAGACTGTTTATAGGAAAAGTTTGTACCACTGAATGGCAACTTTGCCTGGATTAATAGCTTAATAAAGATAATGTCTTAATTTTTCATAATACCTCAATTTTCCTGTGTAGCTTTCATTTCATACTTTGCTAAATTATGGTGCTTGCAAAGTGCCTTGAACTTTGCTAGCACAAAGTACACTGTAAGCAAGATGGAATTAACATTGTCTGTGGTCTCTGAAGTTCTATAGGTGCATTCTTAATGACTGACAGTATACATGTTTATACAGTGTGTTGCCCAGATGTTGCCCAGGGACACATTCTTGCCTGAGTCCTGCAGCAGTGTTTTGCACCTGTAACTGTGCTGAATAAAAGTTGTCCCATCTATCATTTATGTAGCTTGTCCTCATGGAAGGAGTCTGATAAAGATAAAAAATCCAGGACATCATAGTATCAACAATCTTTTCTTCTTCAAAGACATCTTTCAAACAAGGCTCTAATAGCCCCTGACAAACATTAATTATATAAATCTTGCACACCATTGCTTTGTGGGAGGTGAAGTGTTTAATCAAAATGATCATCTGAGAAGAGTGTTGCTGTGTGAGGGCAGTATGGAAATACAAAAAGTGGAAAGTGGGAGCCCAGCATGTATTCAGTGCTGATACAGAGTCAGCTGTGTGGCTGGCTGGCCCCGTGTATGCTTCTGCTAGTTTTTATCCTTATAAATAAAATACATGTTATTCTTTCTTAGAAATCTATGATATGAGCTACTTACATTCTGAAGACAATAATTGTTATGATGAGTTCTACATGCTGTATATTCAGTGCCACCCTGAGGTCTGGGGTTGAGTTGCTCTGTATTATATAACTGAAAAAACAATCCCAAATTGAGCTCAATCTGATGCCTATATTAAATAATGACTGAGGAGACTTGGGAGATCCTATCACTGAAGAATGATTTAGTAGAGAATTGAGCCCCAAAGTAAAAGCATAGTATATGGGATTATATGACACTGTTGCTAATATATATTATGTGTATGTCTAAATTTTTTTATTTCATTTTATTTTAACCTGAAGTTATAACCTGCAGTGCTTGCATTTCTAGTGATTGAGAAAATGTCATTATTTCTAAAAGTCTAAGAGAAATTACATACATATTATTATTTATTTAAATCTTTATTGATGCTTTTTGGACTATCATAATATTCATCTATTTATTTGCATTATAATGATATTGAATACTTTGATATTCAATGTTTCAGCACTGATAATTTTTTTACATTTTAGGATTTCTTATTATTTATGTCTTTGATTTATCTTTAATATAGTGGGAAAACAAGTTAATTTTTTTATTGTTTGATTGGCTGGCTTTCTTTCTTTCTTTCTTTCTTTCTTTCTTTCTTTCTTTCTTTCTTTCTGGCAAGATACAATTAGTGTATAAAAATAACAAAAAGATCTTTTTGTGTCCAGCACTGCTTCTGGTTCATCCAAGTGCTCAGTTATTTGCTGAATCAGAACCACTACCATTACCATTTTTTCTTGTTTGAAATTCCTGCTTGTTTGATTCTTGACTTGTTTCTGATAAACTCATAGATTATTTCTACATTAGTTTTTTTTTTTTTTTAGAATGGAATGATTCTTTCTGTCTGAAGTCCTATTTCATAGTTTATTTGCCTATAAAGCATACAAACTGTGGTGATAATTGAACAAATCCACCTGGAGTGGACATTTTCTTCCTAGTGTCCATCATTCCTTTTCCCTCCTTTCTTACAGAACTCACATTTTCTTTTGTTTGATTTTTGTTTGTTTTCTTGCAGTGCTTGGGACCAAACCCAGAACTTCATGTATTGGAGGCAAATACCCTGCCACTGAGCTATATCCCTAGTCCCCCACCCCATTGTATGGTATCCATTACTTTGGGTGGGATTGAACTGACTATAATCCAGGATGCTGAACTGGCATTAACCAACCAATCAGAATAGTCCCCTCCTGCTTCTTGTAGTCTTACATAAGTGTGTGTAGCAGTTCCTTGTTCACATGGGTTCAGGGGGATTCAGTCAGTGAGCAGATGCAGAACTCTGAGTCAGAACATATGAACCCCACCTTCTTAGGAGACTCATTTTGGAACCACAAGGGAAGTCTAAGGATAATAAATGAAGGGCAAAACCAAGAAAACTGCATGAGCAAGGTCTCTGCATTGAAGCTGTCTGACCTTGGAACTTTACTGTTATGTGGAACCATTAAGTCCTGTTTGCTGTTTAAGCTAGTTTGTACTTGATTGCCTATTTTCATAAGGGGAGATATTTTTATATTATTTTACATATAAATGTTAGAGAATACTAGATTCTTTGGTAACTTTTTGATTAAGTTTTAGCTTCTATAAAGAGGCACAACTAATTCCAAAAGCATTACATTTTTCAGACTAGAAGATAAGAATACATTATGCGCTTTAGATAACAAAACCACTAGAAAAATTTGTAGATGTTTATGACAAATTCATAAATGACATCATGTTTTGATTTTCAAGAGTATCCATGATATTATTATGGGCTTTTGCATGGCACACTCAATTTAATCTATCTTTACACACACCTGATACTTATCATCACCCTTCTTAGGTACTATTTGTAAGGGAAAAAACCCTATTACAATGAAGGTTAAGAATAAATAATCACAATAACAAAAGTCCATTTAGTTAACCTCTGCAGAGTTGGTGTTTTTTTTCATGCCAATAAGTATTTTGCTTTGTATTCTGCCTTGGTTTCCATCATTGTTCCTTTCAAAACCTCCCAAGTCAAACTTTCCATGAAGAGCCATCCAAAACTGAGAATACACTGGGAATTCTGCTTCTCATGACCTAGTTGTATCACAAGAGGGATCAAAGGGGTTTTGTTCTGTTCCTATAATCAGCTATTTCTTTGAGAGGGCAGATTCATAAGAGTTTGAATTATGATTAGAAATGCAGACAAGGCAAGCAGCTACATGGCATTTTAATTACTTCCCTCCACTCCAGTGAAAAGCAACACTGGGGACAAACAAATGTCAAAGGTTAATTTCAGTTTGATTCTCTTTACAGAGCAAATAATTTGACTGTCTCCTTTCTTCACAACCTTTTTCTTTTTTCCCCCCAATCTTGAGTCTGTTTGTTCTTCTAGTCTTGTCATTTATTTCTAAAAGATCTACCTTTTGCACATGTTAAGATTCTTAACATGACAGATTCTTCTTCCTGCTGGATTCTGTATGATATAGTACTAGTACTCACAAAGGGAACAGATGGCCTTTGGAATTAATTATAGTAGTACCTTGCTTGATCTGAGTCAGCTCATTAACATCCTCAATTAAGTGGTATGGATAATTCAGCATTCTATTGGCTATGTGATTCTTACAAATGACTTTCTGATATGTGAGTTTGCAAATGAGTATATACGGAGACTTTTCTCCTGTCCTTTGTTGTGAGGGGACAAAAGCAAAAGGCAAGGAAATAGACTCATCTGAGGGATTTATTTAAACTCCTAGAGACTCAAACTTTAATATTGAGAATTTTCTTTAGGAACAGTATACATTTAACCTAAGTTTCTATGTTTTCAACATATACATCTGTAATTTTATTATTTATAATCATCACTGAAGTCTGAAGTAATTTTCATTTTTTTTTCCAATTCAACTTGATGAGCTCTTCTTGGCCTTCCAATGTGTTCAAAATACTGTGCTATCAAGACAATTTAAAAAAAGAGTTTTCCAGTCGCTATTGTTGCCTAACAAACTACCCCAAAATTGATTGCTTAAAATAACAGTAGACACTTTGTTATGGTCACATATTCAGTGGGACAGGAATACAGGAAGGGCTTCAGTGAGTGCATATGACTTCAGGTATCTCACACCATTGTGCTCTGACAGCAGGAGACTTGAGAAGTTGGACTCCTTTAGGTAGCTTCAGGGACCCCACAGTATGGTCTTTCTGAGTGACTTCTTGGTGGCTTCTGGTCAATTAGACTGTTTACGTGGCAACTCAGAATAAGTGTCAGGCTAAACACATGGAAGTTTTATCACCTCTATGTAGCAGAAAGCTTTTCTTTCTTTCTAATCCTGGGGACTGAACCTGGGGCCTTGCACATGGTAGACAAGTGTTCCTCCCCAAATCCCTATATCACTTTTAAGATCTTTCTGTGCCTTAAAAGTCATGGAATATCATTGCTGCTGCATTCTATTGGCTATGAATGAGTCCTCCACCCTGCACAATTCAGGGGGAGGTTAAGTAGACTGTGCATCTTATTGAGGGAATGACAAGTTCTATAAAGTACTAGAAATGTGGTCATCTTTTGAAAATACAATTTGCCATGATGAATGAAATGCAATATCTTTTCCAAATAAGTTCACAATCTAGTATAAAAAATCTTGATTCTGCTGGACACAGTGTGCATGTGTATAATCACAGCAATTTGACAGGCTGAGGCAGGAAGATCATGAGTTCAAGACCAGCCTCAGCAACTTAGTGAGATTCTCAGCAACTAAGAGAGACCCTGTCTCAAATTTAAAAATAAATAAATAAATAAAAAGAGCTGGGGATGTGGCTCATAGCTAAATGCCTATGTGCCCTGGTACCACAGCAAACAAAAAATACCCCTGATTCTAGAAGTGTACATTGAATCACCCCAAAACTCTACAGCAAACTAACAAAGCAACTGTAAGATGTTTTACTTTTTCGATGGAAACAAAGTGACATCAGTTGAAATTTATACAAATTATTTCTATTAATTTGTTTGGACAGAATGACAGAACAGCTAAGCATTTCTTTGTCCCAGAAAGAGAACAGCACTCTCTGAGTATGCATGTGCTCTTGGTGCTACAGACCTTTAGCCTATTAGTAGAAATGTGGTTGGAGGGACTTTTAAAATATAAATGTCTGAGCAAGGCCTGGTCTAAAGGTGGTTGTGAAATCCAGCACAGAACCCAACATATAACTGATCCTTAACACATATTTGATGAATAAATTAATTGAGGATATGTATTAGTTTTTCATTACTGTGACCAAAATACCTGACAAGAACAACTTAGAGGAGGAAAAGTTTATTTGAGCTCATAATTCCAGGGATTTAGTCTATGGTGGGCTGACTCAATTGCTCTGGACCCCATGTGAGGCAGAACATCATGGTAGAAGCTGTGGCAGAGGAAAGGTCCTTTGCTCATGGCTGTCAGGAAGGAGAGGTGTGGTGGGAGGAAGGGAAAGGGAGAGAGAGAAAGAGAATACGTGCATACACACACAAGCACTCAAGGGGTCAAGGAAAAGTGACCCCTTTCAGGGCATGCTGGCAGTGACCCACCTCCTTCAGTCTTGTCTTACCTGCCTACGGTTTCCACCCAGTTAGTTCCTTCAAACTAGGATGGAATGATTAGATTACATCTCTCATAATACAGTCATTTCACCTCTGACTATTCTTTCATTAACACAGGAGTTTTGAGGGGGACACCTCATGTACAAACCACAACAGGGCAGATTCTGATCATTATGATAGAAGTACTGCTGCTATGGAAACTGAAAAAAGAACCGTTGATTCTGACTAGGGGTCTTGACTAGATATATTGCATTCAAAGTTGAGGGGAAAAGAAGTAGGAAATGGGATGAGAAATCAGTAAACTACAGTGAATAAAACTAATAAAGGCAGAAAATTTAAATAATGCTCACCATGAGTGCATCTTGGTTTAAAGTCTTTCTGAACACTTACTGAGAGGCTGTATTTAAAAAAATACTAAAGTACAAAAAAAAATTATTTACAAAATATAAAAACTCACCAAGCCACAAATACCAAAAAAAAAAAAAACCAAGAAAAATATGTTTTTAAACTAATCATACATCATTATATTGCCTTTTAATATCAGTTTTGTTTTCTTCATAGAGAACAGATAATTTTGTATTTTAAAAATGATTGATAATTCACACAATTTGCACCCTATCATTATTAGTATTATCACGTGAAATTTTACAATTGCTATAAAATTGGGAAAACCTCTTGTTAAATTGCTAAAACCTCCTTTTTACTTTTAGTATAAATGCAGGTTTATTCTCTTCAAACCTAATATTTCTACTATGTTATATTTCTTACAATTACTATAAAATTTTGAGGAATATGGAGATTTTATATGGTACATACTGCATTGTCAAATATATTCCTGATGAGAAAAATAAATCTGTTTTGATTAGATCTTGATGAGACCCAAATCTTCTGTTAAAATTCTACACACTTGATGATTAGAAGAATTTTCTAAGATTAGCTTCTGCCTCCAAACAATTTCAACTTCCATTACCACCTGCTGTCAGAGCTGAGCATGTTGTAGGGAATCAACCACTGGCCCTGCACCTTTGTGTCAAGAGGCCAAAGAGTTGGTGAGTGGGCATAGGGTATTTTGGTATCTCTTCTTACACTGGGGTACCTGGCAATACCTTTCATAAAAATAACTGTGAACCCAGAAAAAAAGAGACTATATTGAAACATATGCATCCACTACTTAAACAACTGCTCCTTAGTCATATCCCTTAAAAGCACATGCCTAGCCATTCTCATCTGGTATGAGCAGAAGCTGAAGTGGAAAGAGACAATGGCCTTAACTAATTACAGTTAAAAAACAAACAAACAAACAAACAAACAAACAAAAACCAACTTTTGTGAATCTACAAAAATCCTGTGTCCACATGAACCTGTTGTTTTGAGAGAAGCCCAAGCAAATTAAACACTAGAAGCTTAAGGTTTTTTTCACTTCTATGACCCTTTGCTCACAATTCTATATTCAGTAAAACAGAGAAGAGCCCAATAAGAATGTTCTGCAAGAGAAAGAACACTCAACTGGAATGGAGAGAATTGGAGATTTTAACCCAGTTCTCCCAGCTCTGATCCTTTGGATTTGTTACCTTTTTTTCGTCTTCAAAAGAAGTGGGAAATGGCATTCCACTTATACAGTCCTTTGTGACTCCACTTGGGAGGTAAGTTATATTAAATTATGCAAATTATGTGTATTTTAATCCATACTGATTCCATCAGTCAGTTAATCCTGTCTTTTCTTGACTCATGCTAATATCATCATATAACCAATGAGCAAGAACTTAAAAATAGTTGAACTCTACAATAAAGAAGTGTATAATAAAATAGTAATGAGAGTAGATCAAATGAGTTATCATTCTGAATGCTGTCATTGAAAGTATATCAGAGCTGGGTGTAGTGGTGCAGGCCTGTAATCCCAGGAGGCTGAGGTATGAGAATCGCAAGTTCAAAACCAGCCTCAGCAACTAAGCAAGGCCCTAAGCAACTTAGTGAGACCCTGTGTCAAAAATAAAAAGAGGACTGAGGGTGTAGCTCAGTGGCAAAGTGCCCCGGGTTCAATCCCGAGTACCAAAATAAGAAAGAATGAATGAATACTGGAGCATTTTTTTGTTCCAGTTTTTAAAAATGTTGTTTTTCAAAAACAAATTGCAAGGCACACCAACTCTTTGTAAAAAACAATTCAAATGCAGAAATTTATATAGCAAAAAATAGAGATCTTCAAATTTCATTCTTGAGGGGAATAACTGCTAACATCTTGGACAAGTTTGTGGCCTTCTAGAGGGATACTCTGCAATGGCAGTGTGACATTTTGAGGTATTAACTGAGGTGTTTTTTCCCTCTTTGTTTCCTAGTGGTCCTGGCCTGTTACCTATTCCATCAACTAGCACATTCTGCATTCATTGCCGCAGAGAAAAGATGGCCTAACTGAATGCAATTTAAAAATGACTTTTCAAAGTCAAAGTTTTTAGTTTCTAGTCCTTGTGAGAATAGAAAAAGACCCAAGATATGAAAAGAGATTTGGAAGAATATGTAATAAGTCAGAATAAGTCTTAGGTCTTTCAAGATTGGATAAAAACGATTTCAATTCTTAGGAAGCGAGAGTCAGAGAGAAAGAAGGACTTCTGGCAGCTTATACTGCCTCTCTCTGAAAATCAGTAGAAGACCTGATTTTGGTGGAAGAATTACAATAAGGTGCCCTGGTAAGTGAATCTTTCCCAGGGTCAGTGGCTTAGATGGTTGACAACCCTTTTGTGCAAAGACAAAGATCTTTCCTTCTTTCAGCAGTCTTAGACCCCTGCCAAGGATCTTGATTTAATAAATTTCAGCCCTACTCATAGCCAAGTAAACATCTTTGAGCAGCGTTCAAACCACACAACTGTGTGAGGTATGCTTCCTTGTGCATTCCTGAAAAATGAGGTTCCCTACCCTATCTTCCCAACTTAAGTGAACCTGATAGTGGAGAGACAAGACTCAAGAGGCTTTGGGAGTTTGAAGGCAGAGAGTTTGTGCCTGCTTTCCTGGTAGATACTTGGTTAGGGATATTGACAAGGTCCCAGGAGAAGAAGTGCTAGTGGTATAATGACTTGTGTGATCCTAAAATGGGTGACTAGACAGGGTGAGAATGGATTTTAGGACACCAGCCCTGATACATGACATGACCGAGGATGAACTGTCCTCTTGTCCACATATTGGCCTTTTAAACCTTCCTGGAACTTAAATGAAACATTAAGAATTAAGTTTCTATCACCATAGAAAAATAAGATTTAAACAGAAAATAAGTTTCCCCTTTTAAAAAAAAGGTACACAAATTGCTTATCTATCTGAGTTTATAAACTGAGGTTCATTCATTATCATTGTAATGCTAATAAAATCAAGTGTACACTTAACAATGTATCTTGAAAAGTTTCCCATGTTAGGACATAAAAACCTGAAGAACACCTCCGAGCAAGACACAGCGCAGCATTCATCCAGTCATTCTATGGCTGGACATTCAGGTTGTGTTAATGCTTCATTCTTATGAATGTTGCAGTAATAAATATCTTTTTATTAAATCAGCCATTATTAGCAGTCTCTTTATACCTAAGCACCACGTATTAAGAGATGTATACATTTCAGGCAGGCAGACAGATAGACACGATCTAGGAGATCTTGTGCTAAGATTCATGTTCAGTTGTCAACTTTTTTAGCATATATTTTTGTCAAGTGAAATATGTGACAAGTCTTTATTTTAAACAAATAAAGTAGAGATAGTCTGGAGGGGTGGAGGTAGAAGGCCAGGAGATCTATTGCTGTGGTCAGTTTTGTCTCCACCTGTGTGCCTCATTTTTAACCTGAGATGACTCCAAGTCCCAGGACTAGTCAGGAAAACACAGTTGAGATTTAAGGTTTGGGTCTGAACAGAGGCCGTTGGCTTAGTGTGCTTTATGGCTTTTGTGTCTCTTTCTTCTGTAATTTAATGCTAACTATTGGAAGGTTTTCATTTTTGTTTTTTTCATTTTGTTTCCATATTACATAATATATAATTCTAATTAGAGTACATATTGCAGTGTTCTGTACTGAAAATACTGTTCCAGAAGAGGAACATTTCCTTGTTTAGCTTTCAAATATACCGAACTTACCCACAGATATTGGCGAGTACTGGTTCTTCCATAAGGCTTTCTAATTGAATGAATCATACACATCTGTACAACTTCAATATAGTGGGCACAAGCTCATCTTCAAGTATATAGAGACTTAAAAATGTACAACTTTATTTATTTTGGTCTCCTCTAGCTTTTTGTGAATAGGTTCTCTAAGTGTTCCTGGTGTAGAATGGCCAGTTCACTTTATGTGACTTTAGAAAAGGGTTAAATTGACCCAAATGTTCCATAGAATATTCCTGCAATCACTCTGGGTGGATGACACAGTCAAAGCAACATATGTACCAATAACAGCTGCTTCATGTGTGTGTGTGTGTGTGGGGGGGTAAAGTGGAAATATATTGGCTTTTTATTTCTGTGAATTAGGAAAATCAAAAATCTGAACACTCCACCCAAACTCTCAATTTTATTAGCAGAAGAAGTGGGAGCAAGACCCTATAGAAGAAAACACAAAATGAAGTAGAGTGGTGATAATGTGGTAACTTCCAGTTAGTGATTGGGGATCAAGTATATAAGGATAATGTATTTTTTCTCTTTAAAGATTTTATTTTGGCTAATATCAGACTTAAAGTTGCAAGAAGAATTCAAAGAATTCCCATATACTCTTCACCAAGGTTCCCAAAAGGATAAAAATGGAAAGTTGAAGATCTGATGCCACTTACCCCTAAATATTTTCAATGTATATCCAGAGATCAAGGACCTTATTTTACATAACCACATGTAAGTATCAACTACACTGATACATAACTATTGTTTAATATATAAACATTTTCAACTTGTCCCTATAATAGTCTTTATAAAAAATAAACAACAACAGAACCCTTCCAGATCACACATTGCATTCAAAATTGGAACAATTCCTCAGCCTTTCTCTGTTTGTTTGTTTGTTTGTTTTATGGCACTGACAATTGGAAAGTGTATGGCATATGGTACTGTGGAATATTCCCCAGTTTGAATTGGTCTGAAGTTTTCTCATAATTAGGTTCAGGTTATGCACTTTGGGCAGAAATTCCACAGGAGTGGTAATGTGCCCTTCTCAGAGCATCATTTCATAAGGTACATGAGAACAACATGTACCATTACTGATGATGTCTGACCATTTGGTTAGCTGGAATGTGCCAGGATTCTCCACTGACTTATTATTTTCGACTGTAATTAATAAATATTTTGTGGGATAAAATTTTGAGACTATGTAGATATCCTGTTGCTCATCAAAACGGTAAATGCTGGTTTAGTGTACTCTAATGATTCTTGACTAAATCAGTTATTTTATGATGGCAGGTAAATGATGATTTTCCAAGTCTTATCATTCTTTTTTTATGGAATCTTTTTTTATTTGTTCTAATTAGTTATATATGACAGTAGAATGCATTTTGACATATCATTCTTTTTATATTTATTAGTTGGCTTTATGTTATTTGAAAGAGTTTTCTCTTATAGATATGTATGCATATGTATATGTATGCATCTCACAAGTTCTTATTTTATATAATGAATTACAATCAGTTACTATTTATATTGATGCTCAAATTTCTAAGATTTGACTAGTGGGACTACTGGGAAGCGATACAAATTGACTTTTTTGTCTTTGAAAAATTTGTTCTTTGCTTTTTTCCCAATCATTCTTAAGTACTTTCTAACCTTCTGGCATCAAAAGACATTCCAAGCTTAACTTGTACTTTCCCTGCCCTGCTCTAGTATTGTTTTTTTTTAAGCAGAGAATAGATATCATTCCTTCCAGGCCTTCTAAGCAGAGATTTGGGAAATAGAACTATGCTTCTACATGAACACATACAGTGTATAACCTGGAGTTCAGGCTAATATCTCCAATTTCTACTCAAAGCCTCACAGTTCAATATCATCTCCTTTTCCATATTTGTAACACTCATTTTAATCAGTGAGTATGTTAGTCAGCTTTTCATTGTTTACAAATTACTTAGAAAAATTAACATAAAGGAAGAAAGCTTTTGTTTAGCTCACCGTTTCCTAGGCTTCAGTCTGTAGTCTCTGGCTTCATTGCTATGGGCTTGTAGTGAGGCAAAGCATCATGGTGGAGAGGACATGGTGGAGCGGACATGGTGGAGCCAAGCTTGTTTACCTCATGGTGGTCTGAAAGCGGAGAGAGAAAAAAAGAGAACACAGAGAGGGAAATGGGCTGGGAGTAAGATACTGTTCCCAAGGGCATTTCCCCCAGGATCCCATCCTTTCAACTAGGTCCCACCTCCTGTAGTTTCCACCATGTCCTGGTCTTCCATTCACCAGTAACTCAATAGATAAATCCATTGATGAGGTTAGATTTATCATGATCCATTCATTTTCTAAAAGCCTGATCTCTGAACATTGCTGCATTGGGGACCAAGCCTTCAACACCTGAGCATTTTGGGAACATTCCAGATCTCAACCGTAACAGTGAAACACATAATTCCCATTGGCCACAATATATTTACTTATTCCCTTGATCCTAGAATACACAAGAAGTAGTTTCAGAATTACTAACCTATTTACCTATGAGAAAAACCTTACTGATTAAACTTCAATCATTAGTCAATTCTTTTTATCTTTCGACTAAAGGTACATGATCCAAATATCCTATTCAGAATTTTCTTGGGTTAGCTGCAATAATTTTGTTCTTTGCTTTTTTTCATTTGTATTCCATTTTTGAGGTACCAAAATCCTTGTTTCCTTGATTATATGGAATGTTATCATGATACCACAAGCCAGGATTTTATAAAAGAGCTGTCATTTCCCAACATTCCTTTTATTCCAACCTCAGTAGTTTCAGTTTTTATCTGCATGTTTCTCCATGCAAAAATGAGTAGACATTGCATATATTTTCTAAATTCCTCTTCTTATATAAAAATAGCTTACTATACATATACTTTGTTTTTTCCATTTAACAGTATATCCTGGAAACCATGTACCAGTACCACAGTGAATAATTTTAATAGTCAAGTAAAGATGTAGTTTTCTACTACTTGAAATATATTTTCAGGATAAAATCCTTGAAGTGGGATTGCTGGATCAAAAGGTAAATACACATGTAGTTTTGTAAGGCAATATAAATTCCTGTCCATAAAGGTCCCATGCATACCCATCAGCAACTAATGAGAGTGACTGTTTTAAATTGTTGCCATTTGACAGATGAGAAATATTATCTCATAATCTTAACAGACACATATTTATCTTATTATGAAAGAGGTTGATTATATTTTCATCATATTATTTTTTGCCTTAGATTATGATATGTATATAGAAAAAATATATGTTGCAAATATTTTCTTCTAATTCTTTCGTTGTCTCTTGATCTTGTCTTTCTTGATCTTGATTTTTTCCATGCTATTTTATTTGTAAAGTAACATGAACATCCATATTTTGTTGTGTCTGGATTTGAAATATACTTAGGAAGCCTTTGCCTCCACAAAGGTTAAAAGAAACCCATTTATGTTTCCTTTGAGAACTTTCAAGTCTTCATATTTTTAAATTGGGATGCCTATTTAATTTGGAATTTATTCTTATTGTGCCAAGTGTAGATTTGATTTTATCACTTTTTAAATGGCTACCCAGTTGTCCCATTTATTTAATTCTAAATTTGCCACAGATATTTGAGAAACACCTTTACCATATACTATTTTTTGAGTCTACTTTCTATTCTGACAATACTGTTTAGTAGACCATGACTTTGTTTCCCATGGAATAAATGGAATGAATGAAATAAATATGCTTACCTTTGAACACTTGAAGGAGTGGCCAACTCTACATTGAGAAGAAGATGGTAGATTTAGAATCATCAATTCTCTCCTCAGAAGTCTCCATATCTGTAATCCAGCACCCACTTTTGACAAGACTCTACCTAAGCCACCTCAGAGAAAGAGAAGTCCACTTTGGTTAAAAAGATATTAAAAGCAGGAAGTTCCAAAACAGCTAGAGACACTGTTTTCATGTTTGTGGTTGAGCTTGGGGAGGCAAAGAAGAATGGAAATAAGACCTGGTTTTTCCACTTAGTTGGGTAGTTGAATTAGCTGACCTTTAAGGTCTCCTCCACTGAGTTTTATGGTTCCATGAATCATTCCTCTGACTCAGGACAACTTAGTGATGAAATGACTCTGGGAGGTATGGGGGTCAGAGGTGAGAACAAGGGTAAGAGAGAAGAGATTTTAAATGACAAAGTACAGAGTTAAGAAATGAATTTTTTCCCTTTCAAAATCTAAAATCATAGCAGGGAGAGCAAAGATGTGCATTGGTGGAAAGAAACGTTGGATGGATAGGTAATGGCATGGGGCTGTGTTGCAGTTATGGTGGGAAAGGATTTCAAGTGATTGGACAGAATTTTGAGAATGAATAAGATGACAGCAAATTCGCCTGCCCGGTTCCATGGTGAGGACAGTGTGTTGCACGTGTGACAATGTCCTTAGAATGATTTTACCTTCAGTTCATCTGCTCTGCGTGCATGCATAAAAAAGAAAAACTACCTTGGATAAGACAGTGTAATGTAAAGCTGTGAAGTTTTCTGAATGGAAGCAAATGTGCTACATTTTTGAAATGGTCTTCAGATTTTAAGGCCAGACTTAGAAAAACATTAAAGTAGAAGTAAGAAAGTTTTCAATGTCAGAATGTTAATATGAGGCCAGGTGAGGTGGCATGTGCTTGTAATCCCAGCAACTAAGGAGGCTGACGCAGGAAGATCACGGGTTCCTGGGCAATTAGCCAGACTCTGTCTCAAAATAATAATAATAATAATAATAATAATAATAATAATAATAATAATAATAAAACAACGCAGCTTGGGAGGCTGAGGCAGAAGGATTGTGAGTTCAAAGCCAGCCTCAGCAAAAGTGAGGTGCTAAGCAACTCAGTGAGACCTTATCTCTAAATAAAATACAAAATAGGGCTGGGGATGTGGCTCAGTGGTTGAGTGCCCCTGAGTTCAATCCTTGGTACAAAAAAAAAAAAAAATTAGGTGACAGAGGAGAGGCAGTTTGTGAATCCTTGCAGTGGAAAGTGCATATGTCATTTTCATTTTGTCTTAAAGCAATACTCAAAACTACGATACAGAAGGAAAAGAAGAGCTGGTGAGTGAGAATGAGAGAGGCACTGTGGTGATTTATATCATGTTTGCCTGTCATGTCAATGATAATAATAATCATGATTAATAGAAAGGCATGCTGCAAAATTTGAGCTCTATTACTGCTGTGAGGGGGTCTTCCTATCATCACGGGGTGAAACAAATCTAAGAGTGAAAATTCCTGAGCGAGCTACACCATGAATAAGAAAATAAAAAAATAATGTCTACTCATAAATGGCTCCATGGTCTCCTGCCCCTCTTTGTTTTGCAAACTCAGCTCTGCTTTGCTCAATTTCTGAATGATTGAGCTGCAAAAGATAAGTAGCCCCTGACTCATCCTTCTGCACCCTATGTAGCTCTTTCATTCTGAATTGTACAGGGAGAACAATACAGTATCTTTTATTAGCCCTTTTCGTAAATGTATTAATTTAAAAAACATTTTTTGAAAACCTCCTCAGAACCCAGCACAGGAATAATTCTTTCTATAGTACTTCTGGGGCTAAGGTGTAGCTGTGATAGAGTGCTTGCCTAGCATGCATGAAGCCCTGGGTTCAATCCTCAGCACAGTCTAAAAATAAAATATAGTACTTTCCAGTGGTCAATATAGTGACTATTTATATATTTTATTATTATCCATATAAATAACTAGCACATAAGCTCCAACAGATGAGGAACTTTGGTTACTGTTTTATTCCAGTGCCAAAACACGGCCTGGTACATGATGTGCACTTAATATTTGTCTAATGAATAAATAAATGAATAATAGATGGAAAGTGATCCAGGGATGAATAAAATAGAATATTTCACTCCTGAAAATCTCACAGTGATGTGTATAGGTGGAAATAGACAGGAAGATAGGTAATTATAAGTTAATGTGCTCACTCAAGTGATGGATGTACAGGTATAAGATTCTAAGAACCATTTCCCAGCTTGGATTTGGTGACTGTGGTGGAAAAATATTATATAAATCTGACTATATTATTAGTAGTACTTGTATAATCCTATTTTAGTCATGTTTTATTTTTTACCATATTGGCCATCTTAATATTTGGCATCTGAACATGGATAGGCCAGTGAGCAAAATCATGAGTCTAGTAATAGAAATAGTTATTGAAAGCTCAACTTCATAGCATTAATCCAAACATTTTTATTTTTGAACTCATTTAATACTCATAAGACCCTCTGAAGTAGTTACAATCATCATTCCCATTTTATGGGTGCAGAAACTGAGGCACAAAGAGGTCAACTGATTCATCCATGACATACAGTTAGCCAGTGATGAGACCAGGACTGATTCCAGGCACTTTGTTCTCAGTGCTCTTTGATCAGTATATTGGGATTCTTCTATCATAATGTGCTTTCAGGACTTTCTTTACACTGGAGCATATGTGTTCAATAAATTCAACATTTCCCTTAAGACTATTTCTAAGATTAGAATATTGAGATAAAAGAATAAACCTCTAATTGTAGAATTTAAGTCACCAGCCAGTGGGCACATTTGGGGAAGAGGTGAAAGGAATCTTTAACAATGCTCAATTTGCACCACTGTATCCATCTACTGATTTGTCAAACAAATTACAGACGTATGGGTATGTCACAGCGGTCTCTGTACACAGTCACTGAGGTGGAATATGGTGTACAAAGTGTTTATTACGAATCAACTCTTTTGAAAAGAAGTGGGTGAAAGCAGAATTGGACTAAGGGAGAAGTCAAATTGCAAAGCACACCAAAGAGGAGACCTGTCCCACTTGGTAGGAGCTCTGGAGTCAGAACTGTTCATCATAGTGTCCCAGATCAGCTTCGGGTCTCCATTGCCCTCCACGGTTATTTTCCACTGCTCTTGATTCTTGCTCACTTGGTGAATACAGATCACCTCAGGCGAGATGGTCTACAGCTGAGGCCAGCCTCTATGGAGTTAATGGAGGTTCGAGGTTGACCACACAATCTGTAGCAAGGTAGCACGTCCTTCTGTGAAGGGGAATCTGGCACATCTCTGTTTGTCACGGGGTACCAGGCTGTGGGCTCAGTGAAGGGAGTAAGTAGATAAAGAAGACATAATCTGACAGTTAAATATTCTAGATTCTTGTGGGCACAGTTACTGATTAAAAGAGAATCCTGATGATAGTAGATTCAGCAGTGTCTGAATCCAGATGACCCTTAAGTTTTCCATTATGTGGGCCAACACATCCTTCTTTTTGCCAGTTTGTATTGGACTTTCCAGAGTCTTCAAGATGGCAGAATACAGGAGGTCGCACTCCTGGCTGCTCTGTAGAGTGAAACTAAGAAAGCAGACAGGCAGCTTCTTAGCAAGTGAGGTACTGGAGACCTTCAGGGACACTGTAAGTCCACAAGGTAGAAACTCTCTTGCCTCATCTCCATCCTATTAGATGGGTAGACACACAAACTACATGAGAAAGCGAGGGAACAAATCACCCCAAACAAACTAAGATACTTCAGTAACAGAATCCATCCACACCACGGTGGAAGAAATGTCAGAAAAGGAGTTTAGAATGTACATAGTTAAACTGATCTGTGAAGTAAAGGGTGGTATAAGAAATGAAATCAGAGAGAAAATACAGGAAGTGAAAAATCACCTTAATAAAGAGGCAGAGATTCTGAAAAAAAAAAAAAAAACAAGCAGAAATCCTCAAAATGAAGGAAACAAAAAAACCAAATTAAAAATTCAATAGAAAGCATCACCAACAGACTAAAGTACTTAGAAGACAGAATCTCAGGCAATGAAGAGAAAATAGATGATCTTGAAAATAGAGTTGACCACAGAGAGAAGATGTTAAAAAAAACCAACAGAACTTCCAAGAACTTTGGGATAATATGAAAAGACCAAATTTATTGGGATAGATAAAGATGCAGAGATACAAACCAAAGGCATGCCCATCTTTTCAATGAAATAATATCAGAAAATTTCACAAATGTAAAGAATGAAATGGAAAATCAAATACCTTAAGATGTATAGATCCCCTACTCCCACATGTCCACTGTTTCAAAATTAAATGGCAAACTTATAAATATCTCAAAGATCAAGGAAGAAAGCTCAAGAAAAGTAAATAAAAGTACTTTAAACTAAGTGATAATGAAAGCTTAAAATGTTTGTGAGATGAAACAGTACTCAGATGAACATTTATATCAGAAAGAAGCTAGAATAGCAATCAGATTATTTTCAAATTATGTAGTAGGAAGGAAAAAATAAGAGTAGAAGCAGTAATATGTGAAATAGAGAAGAAATAATACAGCTAAAATTTTATAAAAACAAACAAGTGTAATCAAGAAGCAAGAACACAAAAATTAATGTTAGTGAAAAGGAAACTATCAAAATAACCCTACAGATGCTAAAAAAAACATTAAGGTAATATTACAATTGTATGCCAATACATGTGATTGATTTATTTTTATTTATTTATTTTAAATTTTTTTTTAGTTGTAGTTGGACACAATACCTTTATTATATTTATTTTTTAAATGTGGTGCTGAGGATCAAACCCAGAGCCTTGCACATGCTAGGTGGGCATTTTACTGCTGAGCCACAGGTCCATGTGATTGATTTCTAATGTAATAAATCATGCAGGAAAACAGTCTGCATAATTTTGGATTTAAAAAAAAAGTAATGGAAATGCTTTATATATTGCTTGTATTGGTTATATACATGTCAAAACTGTCAAATTTCATACTTCAAGTATGTGCACTTTATTGTACTTCAGTTTTACCTCAATAAAGCTATGTGGGGGAAAAAAAGAAGACGACACAATCCCTTTGTTCAAGGAGAAATTGTTCCATCTGATCTATCAATGGTTACTTATGACTTTTTCTTTCTTAAAACTTCTAGATTCCCCATGACCCTAGTTGAGGGGCTTTCTTGTCCATGGATAAACAATAGTGATGCATTGAAAATGGCACAGAAATACATATGTTTGCCCTCAGAGAAGTCATTTTTCCTGAAGCTTAGTTCTTATGATGAACATGACAATATTCTCTGGAGAGACTTGTGAAAAGTAGACAAGGTATTTACCAATTAAAGAGTTCAAGTACTTAGTAAGTGCTTGACAAATAGCAGTAATTAGTAACAGTAAATTATTGCTACCATCCTCACCCTTACTGGCCACCACCACTGACCTTCACCATTGGCTACAAACTTTTGAAGGGCTCTGTCATCTTCTCTCCTCAGATATGTTTCAGTTTTAATTCCAAAGCTCTTTAGCTCTCTGCTTCCTATAAGCTTACTTCTGTCTTTTTCACCTTGCTGCCTGTATTTGTTCTTTTCTAGGACAACTTTCTTTAAAGCTTCTACTTCATTCTTTAGCTTTATTTTCTTGACTACAAACTCATGTCTAGGAAGCCCACACCCTTCAGCTCAGCAGATATTCTTTTTTTTTTTTTTAAAGAGAGAGAGAGAGAGAGAGAGAGAGAGAGAGAATTTTAATATTTATTTATTTTTTTAGTTTTCGGCGGACACAACATCTTTGTTTGTATGTGGTGCTGAGGATCAAACCCGGGCCGCATGCATGCCAGGCAAGCGCGCTACTGCTTGAGCCACATCCCCAGCCCAAGCAGATATTCTTTTTTTAAAAAAATTTTAGTTGCAGATGAATACACAGTATCTTTATTTGTTTTTATGTGGTGCTAAGGATCGAATTTTCCTCTTTTCTAAGAGGAAAATTCATTGCTTGGAGTTCATTCCTTAAAAAAAGAAAAAACCAACAAATAAATGATCTCATACTTCATCTCAAAATCCTTGAAAAAGAAGAGCAAAACAACAGCAAAAGAAGTAGAAGGCAAGAAATAATTAAAATCAGAGCTGAAATTAATGAAATCGAAACAAAAGAAACAATTGAAAAAATTGACAAAACTAAAAGTTGGTTCTTTGAAAAAATAAACAAAATCGACAGACCCTTAGCGATGCTAGTGAAGAGAAGAAGAGAGAGAACTCAAATTACTAGCATACGGGATGAAAAAGGCAATATCACAACAGACACTTCAGAAATACAGAAGATAATCAAAAACTATTTTGAATCCTTATACTCCAATAAATTAGAAGATAGTGAAGGCATAGATAAATTTCTTAAGTCATATGATCTGCCCAGATTGAGTCAGGAGGATATAGAAAACCTAAACAGACCAATATCAATTGAGGAGATAGAAGAAACCATCAAAAGACTACCAACTAAGAAAAGCCCAGGTCCCGATGGGTATACAGCAGAATTTTACAAAACCTTTAAAGAAGAACTAATACCAATACTTTTCAAGCTACTTCAGGAAATAGAAAAGGAGGGAGAACTTCCAAATTCATTCTATGAGGCCAACATCACCCTGATACCTAAACCAGACAAAGACACTTCAAAGAAAGAAAACTACAGACCAATATCTCTAATGAACCTAGATGCAAAAATCCTCAATAAAATTCTGGCGAATCGGATACAAAAACATATCAAAAAAATTGTACACCATGATCAAGTAGGATTCATCCCTGGGATGCAAGGCTGGTTCAATATACGGAAATCAATAAATGTTATTCACCACATCAATAGACTTAAAAATAAGAACCATATGATCATCTCGATAGATGCGGAAAAAGCATTCGACAAAGTACAGCATCCCTTTATGTTCAAAACTCTAGAAAAACTAGGGATAACAGGAACATACCTCAATATTGTAAAAGCAATCTATGCTAAGCCTCAGGCTAGCATTATTCTGAATGGAGAAAAATTGAAGGCATTCCCTCTAAAATCTGGAACAAGACAGGGATGCCCTCTCTCTCCACTTCTCTTCAACATAGTTCTCGAAACACTGGCCAGAGCAATTAGACAGACGAAAGAAATTAAAGGCATAAAAATAGGAAAAGAAGAAATTAAATTATCACTATTTGCAGATGATATGATTCTATATCTAGCAGACCCAAAAGGCTCTACAAAGAAACTATTAGAGCTAATAAATGAATTCAGCAAAGTGGCAGGATTTAAAATCAACACGCATAAATCAAAGGCATTCCTGTATATCAGCGACAAATCCTCTGAAATGGAAATGAGGACAACCACTCCATTCAAAATATCTTCAAAAAAAATAAAATACTTGGGAATCAACCTAACAAAAGAGGTGAAAGACTTATACAATGAAAACTACAGAACCCTAAAGAGAGAAATAGAAGAAGATCTTAGAAGATGGAAAAATATACCCTGTTCATGGATAGGCAGAACTAACATCATCAAAATGGCGATATTACCAAAAGTTCTCTATAGGTTTAATGCAATGCCAATCAAAATCCCAATGGCATTTCTTGTAGAAATAGAGAAAGCAATCATGAAATTCATATGGAAAAATAAAAGACCCAGAATAGCAAAAACAATGCTAAGCAAGAAGTGTGAATCAGGCGGTATAGCGATACCAGACTTCAAACTATACTACAGAGCAATAGTAACAAAAACAGCATGGTACTGGTACCAAAACAGGCGTGTGGACCAATGGTACAGAATAGAGGACACAGAAACCAATCCACAAAACTACAACTATCTTATATTTGATAAAGGGGCTAAAAGCATGCAATGGAGGAAGGATAGCATCTTCAACAAATGGTGCTGGGAAAACTGGAAATCCATATGCAACAAAATGAAACTGAATCCCTTTCTCTCGCCATGCACAAAAGTGAATTCAAAATGGATCAAGGAACTTGATATCAAATCAGAGACGCGCCGTCTGATAGAAGAAAAAGTTGGCTACGATCTACAGTCGGTGGGGTCGGGCTCCAAATTCCTCAATAGGACACCCATAGCACAAAAGTTAATAACTAGAATCAACAAATGGGACTTACTCAAACTAAGAAGTTTTTTCTCAGCAAAAGAAACAATAAGAGAGGTAAATAGGGAGCCTACATCCTGGGAACAAATCTTTACTCCTCACACTTCAGATAGAGCCCTAATATCCAGAGTATACAAAGAACTCAAAAAATTAGACAATAAGAGAACAAACAACCCAATCAACAAATGGGCCAAGGACCTGAACAGACACTTCACAGAGGAGGACATACAGTCAATCAACAAGTACATGAAAAAATGCTCAACATCTCTAGCTGTCAGAGAAATGCAAATCAAAACCACCCTAAGATACCATCTCACTCCAGTAAGATTGGCAGCCATTAGGAAGTCAAACAACAACAAGTGCTGGCGAGGATGTGGGGAAAAGGGTACACTTGTACATTGCTGGTGGGACTGCAGATTGGTGCAGCCAATTTGGAAAGCAGTATGGAGATTTCTTGGAAAGCTGGGAATGGAGCCACCATTTGACCCAGCTATTCCCCTTCTTGGTCTATTCCCTAAAGACCTAAAAAGAGCATGCTACAGGGACACTGCTACATCGATGTTCATAGCAGCACAGTTCACAATAGCAAGACTGTGGAACCAACCTAGATGCCCTTCAATAGACGAATGGATAAAAAAAATGTGGCATTTATACACAATGGAGTATTACTCTGCATTAAAAAATGACAAAATCATAGAATTTACAGGGAAATGGATGGCATTAGAGCAGATTATGCTAAGTGAAGCTAGCCAATCCCTAAAAAACAAATGCCAAATGTCTTCTTTGATATAAGGAAAGTAACTAAGAACAGAGTAGGGACGAAGAACAGGAGAAGAAGATTAACATTTAACAGGGATGAGAGGTGGGAGGGAAAGGGAGAGAGAAGGTAAATTGCACGGTAATGGAAGGAGACCCTCAGGGTTATACAGTGGAGGGGGTAGAGAGAGAGGAGGGGAGGGGAGGGGAGAGGTGGGGAGGGGGGAGGGTGGATGATGGGAAAGGCAGCGGAGCACAACAGACACTAGTATGGCAATTTGTAAATCAATGGATGTGTAACTGATGTGAATCTGCAATCTGTGTATGGGGTGAAGGTGGGAGTTCATAACCCACTAGAATCAAAGTGTGGAATATGATATGTCAAGAAATTTGTAATGTTTTGAACAACCCACAATAAAAAATTTAAAAAAAAAAAAATTTAGTTGCAGATGAATACACAGTATCTTTATTTGTTTTTATGTGGTGCTAAGGATCGAACCCAGTGCCTCACACATGTGAAGCAAGTGCTTTACCTCTGAGCTCCAGCCCTCAGCAGATATTCTGACACATCCTTTTTTTTTTTTTTTTCATAAATTCCTCCAGGATGACTGAAAAGGAGCAACTAGTTCTTACTGATATTCATCACTCATAATCCCTCCTTTGTTGTTATTGAGTATCTATTGTGTTTTCTACTTGACTTGTATATACTATTCATGGGAATTTTATTACTAGGGGCAGAAGTGATCTTAGAATACTTTGGCCTCATATCTCTTATTTAGAAGAGGGGGAAATTGATCCTAGAGAAACTAGTTCAGTTCACATTCACATACTAAGCTAAGCAGACACAGAACCTCAGTAATTGAAGCTGCTTCTGGATGCCCTTTGTCTATCCCTTATTTTCTGTGTCAATCATGCTGTCTTGTTTCATGTTCTTAGAGCATTGATAAATGAGTCAATGTGGTTACCAGAGGAATTTATTTTTAAAAGCTTAATAAACATATGAGGGTAGATGGTTAAGCACTTGGGAACAAATGAAAGTGAGGTGATGAGACTTTCTGCTTCCTCAATTATAAACACTCCAGAATGGGGAAGATGGGCCAGTCTTGAGCAGTAAGCTATCTTCATCTCCATCCTCCTGTCTCTCTCTTTCTATGCTTCTGCCAGGGATAGTACCACAGCTAAGCTATCTGTGTTAGGCAATGCTTCAGGAAGAATTGGGGCAAAAGAGTCCATCTCAGGTTCTCATCATCTTGCAATCCTAGATCTTAGATATCTGTTCTTTTGAGATGAGGGCAGGACCCTACCTTGCAAGTCTCAGAGCCAGTGTGGTGAAGGACCCTATAGATCCAGCTGGTGTTCTCAAAGCCAAGTTGCTCAAGGGAATTCACAATCAATCCTGAATGAAAAAAGGGAATAAGTGCAGGTTTCTGCTTATCAGGAAGTGTTATCTGAGTTTGGATGGACACTGTTTAGTAATGTGAGGAATCCCTGGTTTCTGCCCTCTCCCTGAAACTACTCTCAGAATCAGTGACTTCAGAGAGTTGTGAAGTTTCCCTTTACTCAAGCTCTGGTTCATGGTGCTCTTTGCTGACAGCTTAATGTATGTGCAGAAAAATTCAGTTTAGCTTGGGCCAGTTCCAAATTGCAGATTTCCTTTGCATTCCTGACCCCTCTACTATGACCTTTGTGGGATTTGCAGAGGAGGACAAGATAATCTGGAGGGAAAAAATTCTAGTTATTAACCATAATGATAAATTAGTTATGTTGGGAAAGGTATCTTCAAGTCAAAAGTTATATCCCACAGACCACCTAAGTAAGAGATCACAGATTACTTTAGGTGTTTCTGAGTGACACAGTTTGGGTTTGCCCAACTTACTCTGAATAACTCAACACGTTTCAAATCAGGAGTCTTTTCTACATAATTTTTGTTGGGGAGATTTTTGTTTTCCTAAATGTTTAGAGTCACAGGATCAGCAAGCATATTCTTTTCCTTGTTGTATGAAGCCCAAATACCATCTTCACTCATTAACTGACAGTATTGTTGGATATATTAGTAAGAGGTTACTGGGAGTATAAACCCTATTTTTAATTCTCAAAGCCATAGGATATAACTATTATTCACAGTTCCTAATAATGAGGATGTCATTGCACACTTTACCCTTTCCATACATATCTGTTCATCAGGAGTGGCAATTAAGAATGAACTATCCCTGTCCTTGTGGAGGCTTTAGGTCCTGAGAAAAATCAGAATCTGAGCAGGTAATTACATACCAGAAAAATACCACCTCTTTAAGTTGCTGGAAAATATTGTTTAATATGATCATAATTTAATGCCAGAATTGTTAGAAGTGGCCCAAGAGACAAATGCACAGAGGGATATGTCAATCTGGGTCAAACACAATGGTGGGCAACTTTTGCTTAAGGGGGTTGGAAAATAAAAGTGGAAAATTTCACAAAGATAGCTCTTGTATTTTGTTTGTAGTTCCTTCTTTTCTCAAAATAGACCTGAACAATGGCTTTTGGGCTTTGGTTCAGAGCACAGCTATTTGATCTGGTTGCTCCTGGAATAGCCTGGAGTTATAGTGGGCAGGGAGAGAATGTTGGCTCAGCTCATTTCTGCTTGCATAGATTCAAAACACTGACTTCTTTTCAGAGATCTTAAAGATATTTTATTTAAATATATAAATTAACAAATAAGAACAACAAAAATGCCAAGAAAAGAAGCCCTATCTGAATATCAAGAAACCTGTATCAGTTAGATCTGCTAGTCTCTGAAATAGCATATCTAAGGGGCTAGGAGCAGCCCTGATGTTTAAAAGCATTTCAAACTGGAATTACTAATATAAAAGTAAGCAAAATAAATCATAGTTTGTACTACCAAAGGAATAGAAGAAAAAAACTTCGCAAAGATTTTCTCTTTTTTTTCTACTTTTTTTGGCATTTTAAAAAAATTTGTATAAGACAGCGACATGCCAGAGATATGAAAAATTGTGCTTTATATGTGTAATGAGAATTGTAATGCATTTAGCAAAGATTTTCTATCTCTTTTTTCCTATAGTTTTTGTGCTAGAGCATTATCAACACAGTAAGGATTATCATTTCCCAACTTAATTGATTTCTTTTGGACGTGTTTCCATAAACTATAGAACAATAATGAGAAGCAAGGAGTTTCAGTCATTGCATGACAATAAAATTACTGTGAGACATGAACTTAGTCTATACATATGGAGCAAATATTCCTCAGCATAAAGGAGAAAATTGGGTGAGTTTTCAGTGTTTTAATTCCGGAAGTTATTGGTAGATTATACTGTACTAATGTCCTCTTTTGTTCTCACAACAAATAGAAGGTGTCAAAGATGACATCATAAAATCAATTGTAACAATGGCATTGAGTTCTTCCTGTGTCCTCTACATTGCCAGCATTTGGTGTCATTTCTTCGATTCAGGTTATGATGTAAAGGCAAAATAACCACATTATACACTTCCAGAATGCATTGGCTTCAACACTTTAAAACTTCAGAGTCATCATTTTCTGGAAATGAATGTAGAAAGATATTTGCTTCTTTGTAGTGAATATTGAATTAAAAAAACCCAACACTGTTTTTTGTTGTTGACTGGAAGGAAAAGAGATGAACTTGACAAACAAAATGGATACTATGAGTTTGGAGTATTGGTAATTAGCAAGAGAAAATTTTAGTATTTAAACAAGTCAGGAAGAATCCAATCTTTCTAGTGTATCAGGAGATGTTTCTGAAGTATTAAGATCAGGATGTGGACTATAGCAAGCACGGGCAGTTGGGGGAAGTGAAGAGGAAGGAGAGAGAGCAAGAGAAAAGTGGTGGTGGTGGTGGGCAGACAGACTCTCTTTTTCTGGCTTTTAGGTAGGAAGCTCTGAGGCAGGGAGCAGCTGGGCACCTAAGCGGGAATACTCAAGCAGGTCTTTTCAGCAGAGGACAGCAGGCCCAGCTGCTTCTGGTAGGCCAGTGTATCAGGAGACACCCAAGGTGAGTCACCAAAAGAAGACAGAAGTGATTTGTTCTCTGCCTCCTTTTGAACTCCTGCTCTGTGGGTGGGCCAGGGCTTGCAGGTGTCTGTAGCCAGGAGAGACCAGGCCTCACCAAGATCAGCTTTCAGTTTTCTGTTATCCTCACCCCTTGTCTCAAGCTATTCAGCCAATATTGCATCTTTAATGGTTAAGCTCTGGGGCAGGTGGCTATTTGTAAGGCTACTAATTAGATAAAGGGACTGATTTGCACCAGGATGCAGATAATGCATGGAATTGTGCCAAGGCCCACAGCTCAGGAGTTTATGACCCCCAGCTACCATGGCGACCATGCCTATTCAGTCAGAGAAGGCTTTCTGTTGTGGGGCAGGAGGCAGCACACAGGCAGAGTGTCAGCTTCTGTGTGGCTTGAAATTGAAAACTGAATGTGGAAGTGAAGGGGCAGGAAGGCAGGAGGGCACTAGATTTTCCATTTACACCCAGATGGGTAGATTGTTCTCTGGGTTCTTTTCACTGAATTGTTAGAAAAAGAACAGGGCCTTCCCTTGTGGTCAATTGTCTGATGAGCCTGATATATGGAAGGAAAGCTTTCGTTTGTGAGAATCTTTTCTTCTTGCATCGTCCCCATACTTCATAGCCCCCACCTCTACATCTTTGATGTCCTATTCTTTTATTTTTTTCAAATAGTTTGTTGTGTTTCTAAGAGGAATATATTGTAAGGTTCAAGGTCATAACTCTAGAAAAAACCAAGGCGGATTTCCTTGTGTTAATATGTATAATACAGTCAGAGCACTCTAGAGCTGGGAGACACTTTAGACCAGGTGTTCATAGGCCTAGTTTCCTCAGGACTGTCCTGTGGTCCTGGCATTAAAGTTAATAGTTCATTCCTCTCTTGACTCTCAAGTGACCCTGAAGGGCAATAGCTGTCATACCAGCCTATTATCCAGTGCTTCACTATAAAGATCAAGAAACCCAGCATGTTTTAAAATCTTGATCTCCAAGCAGAGAAGTCAGAACTCTTGAAGTGGAAAGAAACATTAACAATTGGTCACATAACAATAGGTGACATGAAGGATTCATTAAATCAAGGCTGAATTAGGAAGAAAATGAAACCATAAAGTGACTGAAAGACTGGGAGGAGGAGGAGAGGAAAGGACTGAGTGAGGGATTAGAGAAAAAAATAGGCAGATTAAGAGTCATGGAAGTAGAGAACTGAAAGGAGAGGAAGATGTGGTCAGATGTGGGATGCTGAGTTTATAATTTCAGAGGTGTCTCATTTGTAGTGTGACCTGGGATGGTAGAGTTCCCTAGACAAAAAGATGGACCCATTAGAGGATTAACTGAACAGTTTAATAAAGTGACTGTTTGCAGAGATGTGGGTAGGATACAACAAAAACCAAAAGGACAACATGGTACTACAGCCAGGAAATAGCAGTGATGGAAATCCAAGGCATTTTCATCCCTAGATCTGAAGAACAAAATGGAGAGGGGGTGGTGTCATCAGAACCTGCTTTGAGGAGTTCCGCCCATAACTGGATGGATGCAGTGATTTCCCTTGACTGGGAAAGAATATGTGGGAATGGGATCACCAACTGGTCCTGCCAAGACCTTATATTTGTTAAACCTAACTGGAAGACAGGAAAGAAACAAAACAAAACCCCAGAAATACAGAGGGTTGATCTGACAAGGCAAGCAGAAAATAATTAGCACTTTGAAGAATTGTGGAAATAGAGAGTTATACCATTTGTCTGTAGTTATTGACTCTTTTTCAGGATTATAGTCTATAGATACTGGCTTTTTTCCAGGAATATAGTGAGTTATGGGATGAAAGAAAGATATAATTTCTAAGAAATTTATATATATTAATTGTTATCTTGAGGAACTATGAAAAATGATAACTAATTCTATAAAAATGACTAGGAAGCAACATAAGATTCTAAATTCCCATAAAAAGTAATAGATTTGGTAATATCTGCATTTTATATACTTATATTTTACAAATTATAAATTTGGGGGCATTACAGAATAACAGACTAGATGTACGCTCTATCTCAAACAACCAGAAAACCAGATAAAATATTTGAAGCCAAAGATTTCAGACTATCAACAGGAAGCTCAGGAGAGTGATCCCTGAAAGAAAGGCACAATGTGGGAAAGGGGGAATGATTTCCAGTTTACTGCTTGGGAGTTTCTAGGCTGAATTCTAGGGAAGTAAACCTGAAGGGTGACTGGATGTTTTGCTGAATTAAGAAGACAGAGTTTACACGTCAGAGAGGTCCAATGGCTAGCATTTGCAGAGCAAAATTACTGAAAAGGAGATGCAGATATGAAAGAATTCCAGAGACTTACAGGAAGATTCCCTCAAGAGTTTGACTACTTTTCTGAGCATGCACATGAGAAAACTATTCCAGGCTGGGAAAAGAACCACTGTAAGATCTGGATATAACAATCCAACAACACCTGGAGCTTAGGCAGGCTAGGAATAGTTCATGTTCCTGTCAGCCAGAGTGGAGAGACTCTTAGAAAGGGCCAAATTAGCTGTAGACTAAAACCTGCTCTGCACTTGTTCTAATGCCTACAAAGGCAAACATTGATAGAATCAAATCATTTCATAATAACTAAATTGCCCCAGGAAAGGTTTCACAATATAAAAATGATAAACAACAAAATCCAGCTGCCAAAATAATCATATTTGCTAGGTCTGCTATACAAACAAAAAATGATCAGAAATTCAAAAATAGGAGGAGACCCAAAAGGAGAAGAAAAATGAACCCCCCCCAAACAAACAAACAAACAAAAATATAAACCTTAGAAATGCCTCAGACACTAGACTTAGCAGATAAAGATAATAAAACAATGATTATACTCTCTGTATAATTAAAAGGATAAAGGACAACATAAATACAATTAAATGAAAAGTGCAATGGAAATAAATAAGACCATATTAGACACTGCAGAAGAAAAAATTAATGAACTAAAAAATCTACCCAAAACACATGCAGAAAAAGAAATGACTTAAAAAAGTAAACAAAACTTCAGTCATTTGTGGGACATAGTACAAGATAATACCATCTAATCTAGGCATAATTGGACTTTAAAAAAGAAAAAAAAATGCCAGAAAAATATTTAAGGTGATAATTGCTGAAATTTTTCTAAATTTGGTGACCACTATAAATCCATAAATTTAAGAAGCTTAGTGAATCTCAAGTAGCAGAACATCACAATAAGGTACATTATAATAACATTAAAGTTCCTTAAAAACACTAATAAAAAGAAATTATGCAAAGTAGTAAATGGGGGAAAATACCTATTGAATACAGAGGAACATAGGTAAGCTTGATAATCAAGTTGTTATAGGAAATAATACAAACCTAGAGACAGTAGAATGACATCTTCAAATTGATTAAAAAATCTGTCAACCAGGAAAATATTATTTTACTGTCAACCCTGTGAAAAGATTATTTGAAACAAAGGTAAAAGTGCTTTCAATTTTTTCCCTGACACACAAAAGCTAAAAGAATTCAATAACAGATCTTCATTACAAGAAATGCTAAGAGAAATATTTTACTCACAAGAAAAACGATACAGAGAGAAATCTGGTTGTAACCCCCATCCCCCCCCACCCCCCGCCAAAAAAAAGCTCTGGAAAACAGTACTTATATGAAAAAAAGTGACTCCTTTTATTTGATTTAAATCTCTTAAAAATATAATGAAATTTTATATGACTGGAGGGATAAATAGGCAAATAGGTTTGTAAGAACTCAGAAACTGCAAATGCAACAACATAGAAATTAAACATTGTACCAAACATCCCACAATGAAATTAAAATTCAGGTGTGTTTTTGAACATATAATCTGCATCTTCAATGAAAAAAGGTATTTCCTGAAAGCAATAGTACATACTGAACTAGAAAATTTTGTAAACACATGAGTTGGGGGAGGAATGAACAATTACCTAATCTCCTATTATCCCTGCATCTCTCTCTCCCTTCTTCCCCGACGTTCTGTGTCTCTGAAATATAAATAATTCAAGGACACTGCAGAGAATCTCCATGTTTCTGCTTTTTTTCCACTTGTCATTAGATTATGAGCATTTTCTATGTCTAATGTCTTTGGAACATATCCTTTAAAGAGCAGTTTAATATTCCACTGTAAGAATGACAAGAATTTAACAATTCCTCTGTTATACATAATTTAGATTGTTGCCATATTTAAATTCTAATAAATACCATTTTATTGAACATCTTTTGAATGCATATTTGATTAAATCTGATAGATTTATAAAGTGGATTAATACTGGATACGAGTAAAATAATATGAATATCAAAATGGACAATGAACTATTTAAAGCAAAAGTATTTAACAGTTTATTTCGGGGCTTATGACATGAAGTAAAAGTTATGACGACGAAGGTACAGGGAACAAGGGGGAATAATAGATGTATATTATTGTAAGGTTCTTACAGTATGCATAAAGTGATTCATATTATTTGGAAATAGATTGTGAAGGATGAAAGATCTTTATTGCAAATCCTATAGTAACCACTAAAAAAAAATTAAAAATTGGTTATAGTTAATAAACCAGTACCAAAGATAAAATGAAATGAAATAATCTTCAATGAATCCAAAACAAGGCAAATAAAAAATATCTGATGGGGCAAGAAACATTAATATAGTGGATTTAAACCCAACCACATGACAATGATATTAAATGTAAATGATATAAACTATGGATGTTAAATAGAAATATAATATGAGCCACATATATATTTTATTTTTTCTAGTAGTCACATAAAGAGTAAAAGAATGCAAAATTTAATTTTAATTTATTTCTTTTAATCCAAAATATCTAAAATGTTACCATTTCAATATTTAATGAATAAAAGCATAATATTTTCTCTTTTTTCATTCAAGGCTAAGTCTTCAAAATTTTATGGATATTTTATATTTAAAGAAAATTGTAATTTATACTAGTTATATTCTAAGTGCTCAACAGCCATGTGTGGCTAGAGACTATAATATGGTACACTTTTGGTTTAAATGTTCCAATTAAAAATTAGAGATTGTTATGTTAGATTTTTTTTAAAAAAGTAAAGAAACCCACTAAAATACAATATGCTAGGATAAAAGTAACATGATATAAAAAATGTTCTATGTATCCTTTCATCTAAAGAAAATTAGAGTTGCTGTAATAATATCCAAGTAAATTTTAGAATAAGGAATATATGAGAAACAAAAAAGACATTTCATAATGAAGTGGTAAGTTCATTATGGGAAATTAATAAGCCTAAAAATTAATGCACTTAATAAAAGAGCTCCAAAGTAGATGAAATGAAACCTAATAGAGATGAAAGAACCAGACAAAACAATAATTATAGGTAGAAAATTTTAAGAGTCCTCTTTTTTTGATAGAATAAGTAGACAGAAACATCAGTAAGAGAAAGAAGACCAAACAACTCTATCAGCTCAATTGACCTAACTGACATTTATAGAACAATTCACTGAATGACAACAGAATAAATATTTTTTTCAAGAACATATGGAATATTCACTAAAATAGACCATATTCTGGGCCATAAATAAATCTCAATAAGTGTTTTAAAGATTAAAGTCATACAAAATATGTTTTTAACCACAATAGCTTTACATTAGAAGCCTATGACAGGAGAATATTTTATGTGGGAAAATCTTGTAATATTTGGAAATTAAACAAAATACTGGGAAAAAAAATGGGCCAAAGGAAAAACTTAAAAAGAAAATTAGAAGTTACTTTGAACTGAAATGAAAAATGAAAGAACAGCATATCAAAACACGTGGGATGCAGAAAAAGCAGCTCTCAGGTGGAAATTTAAAACATTACTTTTTAAAAGTTTATTTATTCATTTATTTGGTGCTGAGGATCAAACGTAGTGTCTCATAGATGCTAGACCAGCGCTCTACCACAGAGCCACAACCCCAGCCCTAAAGCATTAATTTTTATTTCCACCTTGAGAAACTAGGAAAAAAAGGACAAATTAACCACAAAGGAAGCAGAGGAAGGAAATAATACAGACTAGGGCAGAAATTAATGAAAGAAAAAAGTAGAGAAAAATCAAGGAGATGTAATATTTTAACGGCAATTCTACTCCTAGGTATTTATCCAAGAAAAATTAAAACATGGGTGCACAGAAAGACTTGTATTCAAACTCAGAGCTGATTGATTTATAATAGTCAACAACTAGAATGAAGCAAAATGTCTATCAGCTGGTAAATGGATTAATAAATTATGATTTTTCCACACAATGAACTACCTACTTGGCAATCAAAAGGATGGATACATGCAACAACAGATTAATCTTAACAATATTATGGAAGTGAAAACACCAAATGCAAAATTACATTTTTTATCATATGAAATTCAAGAAAAAACAAAACTACTGACAGGGGGTAGATCAGTGGTTTCCAGGGTCTGGGAGATAGGGTAGGGGACTGGTGGCAAAGGGTAGATAAATTCTAGAGGTGATGGAAATATTCTATGTCATTATTATGATGGAGGTTATGTGACTGTATGTACATGTCATGACTCATTGAATTATTGCTAAAAATGGTGAATCTTATTGTATACAAATCGTACTTCAATAAAGATTGATTAGAAGAAAGAGAAAGCTTTGAGCAGCAAATGCTATTTCAGAGGTTAGCTTTTAAAAATTACATAAGTCTGCATGCTTATCTCAAAAGAAAAAAGTCAAAACAGAAATAAAAGGATATAAATTAAAGATAAAAGTCCTTTCTTCCAATTTCTACTTTTGGTGGCATATTACTGAAATCATTTTTTACGTAAATCTCTTAAGTTTTTTATGCATAAACAGCATTAATAAGTATGCATCCTCTTTAAAAGTTTTCTTTGTCTTTTTTTCTTCATAATGCAAGTGTACTCATGATCTGTGACTTTTAAAAATATCTTGGGCATAAACTCAGTAGGTTTATTTTTTTCTTCTTATTGCTACATATTTTTATTTAATGGATTACTCTAGGTCCTTGTTTTTTTTTTAACCAAATTGTGAAATTGTCCTTACAACCAAAGAGAGCACTATAAGAGCTGTGATAATCAGTATGCTTTAGAGTGGACATGTCTGCCTTCTAGAATACCTAACTTCTGATGAAGACCTGAATGACTTCTAATGCTCAGTTATGGAGAGAAATCACTTTTTTTTTTCTTTTTTAGGAGTCCATCTTCTTTTCCTTTCATGATCATTTTGCTGTGTTTTGTGTATGACTCCACCACTTCAAATCTTACAGAAGTAGGATATATCCATGTGACTCTTGGAGTTCATGCAGTTAGTCTCTTTTTATTAAAATGTTTTTGCTCTCCCCAGTGTTCCCTTCCCCCATGGGTATTTAATCATGTATACGACAAACCAGCATTACATGTGATTCTCCTAGTAATGCCATATGGTTTCCCTGAACGGGGATAGATGGAGGGATTTATTGACTTTGATCATTGCACTATAACAAATACAATTATGGCATGGGAAATTTCCTACTAGAGTTCAAGAGAAAATGGGGTAACCCCCTCCTTCAGATGATTTGTGTGTCTGAATGAATCAGAAGGTTTGCCCCAGATCCCATCCTCTTTCATATGTAATCATGGAGATGATGTGCCTGTATGCATTATTGGTGAAGGATTTCTCTCCACCCCCATTGCCAATCAAACAATCACTCCTTTAAAACAGAGGGAATGCTTTAGCAGTTGAAGTGTTGGCTTTGAAACACTTTAGACTTGGTGGCATCTTTCAACATTTCATCAGGATTGACTTAGTCCTTCATTCTGGAAATATCACAACCACATGGAAACCTAAGCAATCACAGAAGAGCTGCTTTTGTCAGAAACCCAAAGTGTGGGGGCCCCATTTTCTTTTGAGACTATTGAACATGCCTTACCCTACAAACTAAAAATCTAAAATTCTTAGTTATCCCTGATCAGTTTTGCCATTTTAAATAGAAAGTGTAAGCTGAGTATAAAGTTCAAGTTTTAACTGCACTACTTTATGCATTTTCATACATTCAGAATGTTTTATTCTTTTTAGAGTTCAAATAGTAGTCCCTATGAATAAATAGGCTCTTTGTTCAAATTAACTACCATTTAAGTGTTACTTTATGAATGCCTAGCAAAATTAACTTTGTGCTTACTTGATGTTCTTTAAAAAGGGAAAAGAAAGAAGCCAGAATGCTTTGAAACAGGACAGCCGGTTGGAATTCCTTTGCAACGTGCAGTTTCTAGCAGAGGGAATTATCAGGGAGCTGT